>NW_027256885.1:72022202-72441534 GCF_029215685.1 Pituophis catenifer annectens | reverse complement strand
GGTCTCACAACCTAGCAGTTAGAGCTTGCTAGCTGTTAGAAAGGAAAAAAACCAGAACCGAGTAGATGTGATTCTACTGAGCTGGAGCTACAAAAAACCTTGGTTACGTAGGGAAAACCTGGCTAGAAGAAAAACACACATAAACCCTACGAAGAAGTAAGAAAATTGATACTGTACCTTTACAGGGAGGATACATAAGATATGGGTGTGGCCTACTGATGAAAGCAAACGAGCTAGAAATGGATCTATTTAGGTCTCCCACCTAGCAGTTAGAGCTTGCTAGCTGTTAGAAAGGAAAAAAAAGCCCAGAACCGAGTGGATGTGATTCTACTGAGCTGGAGCTACAAAAAACCTTGGTTACGTAGGGAAAACCTGGCTAGAAGAAAAACACACATAAACCCTACGAAGAAGTAAGAAAATTGATACTGTACCTTTACAGGGAGGATACATAAGATATGGGTGTGGCCTACTGATGAAAGCAAACGAGCTAGAAATGGATCTATTTAGGTCTCCCACCTAGCAGTTAGAGCTTGCTAGCTGTTAGAAAGGAAAAAAAGCCCAGAACCGAGTGGATGTGATTCTACTGAGCGGGAGCTACAAAAAACCTTGGTTACGTAGGGAAAACCTGGCTAGAAGAAAAACACACATAAACCCTACGAAGAAGTAAGAAAATTGATACTGTACCTTTACAGGGAGGATACATAAGATATGGGTGTGGCCTACTGATGAAAGCAAACGAGCTAGAAATGGATCTATTTAGGTCTCCCACCTAGCAGTTAGAGCTTGCTAGCTGTTAGCAAGGAAAAAAACCCAGAACCGAGTAGATGTGATTCTACTGAGCTGGAGCTACAAAAAACCTTGGTTACATAGGGAAAACCTGGCTAGAAGAAAAACACACATAAACCCTACGAAGAAGTAAGAAAATTGATACTGTACCTTTACAGGGAGGATACATAAGATATGGGTGTGGCCTACTGATGAAAGCAAACGAGCTAGAAATGGATCTATTTAGGTCTCCCACCTAGCAGTTAGAGCTTGCTAGCTGTTAGAAAGGAAAAAAAGCCCAGAACCGAGTAGATGTGATTCTACTGAGCTGGAGCTACAAAAAACCTTGGTTACGTAGGGAAAACCTGGCTAGAAGAAAAACACACATAAACCCTACGAAGAAGTAAGAAAATTGATACTGTACCTTTACAGGGAGGATACATAAGATATGGGTGTGGCCTACTGATGAAAGCAAACGAGCTAGAAATGGATCTATTTAGGTCTCCCACCTAGCAGTTAGAGCTTGCTAGCTGTTAGAAAGGAAAAAAGCCCAGAACCGAGTAGATGTGATTCTACTGAGCTGGAGCTACAAAAAACCTTGGTTACGTAGGGAAAACCTGGCTAGAAGAAAAACACACATAAACCCTACGAAGAAGTAAGAAAATTGATACTGTACCTTTACAGGGAGGATACATAAGATATGGGTGTGGCCTACTGATGAAAGCAAACGAGCTAGAAATGGATCTATTTAGGCCTCCCACCTAGCAGTTAGAGCTTGCTAGCTGTTAGAAAGGAAAAAAAAGCCCAGAACCGAGTAGATGTGATTCTACTGAGCTGGAGCTACAAAAAACCTTGGTTACGTAGGGAAAACCTGGCTAGAAGAAAAACACACATAAACCCTACGAAGAAGTAAGAAAATTGATACTGTACCTTTACAGGGAGGATACATAAGATATGGGTGTGGCCTACTGATGAAAGCAAACGAGCTAGAAATGGATCTATTTAGGTCTCCCACCTAGCAGTTAGAGCTTGCTAGCTGTTAGAAAGGAAAAAAGCCCAGAACAGAGTAGATGTGATTCTACTGAGCTGGAGCTACAAAAAACCTTGGTTACGTAGGGAAAACCTGGCTAGAAGAAAAACACACATAAACCCTACGAAGAAGTAAGAAAATTGATACTGTACCTTTACAGGGAGGATACATAAGATATGGGCGTGGCCTACTGATGAAAGCAAACGAGCTAGAAATGGATCTATTTAGGTCTCCCACCTAGCAGTTAGAGCTTGCTAGCTTTTAGCAAGGAAAAAAACCCAGAACCGAGTAGATGTGATTCTACTGAGCTGGAGCTACAAAAAACCTTGGTTACGTAGGGAAAACCTGGCTAGAAGAAAAACACACATAAACCCTACGAAGAAGTAAGAAAATTGATACTGTACCTTTACAGGGAGGATACATAAGATATGGGTGTGGCCTACTGATGAAAGCAAACGAGCTAGAAATGGATCTATTTAGGTCTCCCACCTAGCAGTTAGAGCTTGCTAGCTGTTAGAAAGGAAAAAAACCAGAACCGAGTAGATGTGATTCTACTGAGCTGGAGCTACAAAAAACCTTGGTTACATAGGGAAAACCTGGCTAGAAGAAAAACACACATAAACCCTATGAAGAAGTTAGAAAATTGATACTGTACCTTTACAGGGAGGATACATAAGATATGGGTGTGGCCTACTGATGAAAGCAAACGAGCTAGAAATGGATCTATTTAGGTCTCCCACCTAGCAGTTAGAGCTTGCTAGCTGTTAGAAAGGAAAAAAAGCCCAGAACCGAGTAGATGTGATTCTACTGAGCTGGAGCTACAAAAAACCTTGGTTACGTAGGGAAAACCTGGCTAGAAGAAAAACACACATAAACCCTACGAAGAAGTAAGAAAATTGATACTGTACCTTTACAGGGAGGATACATAAGATATGGGTGTGGCCTACTGATGAAAGCAAACGAGCTGGAAATGGATCTATTTAGGTCTCCCACCTAGCAGTTAGAGCTTGCTAGCTGTTAGAAAGGAAAAAAGCCCAGAACCGAGTAGATGTGATTCTACTGAGCTGGAGCTACAAAAAACCTTGGTTACGTAGGGAAAACCTGGCTAGAAGAAAAACACACATAAACCCTACGAAGAAGTAAGAAAATTGATACTGTACCTTTACAGGGAGGATACATAAGATATGGGTGTGGCCTACTGATGAAAGCAAACGAGCTAGAAATGGATCTATTTAGGTCTCCCACCTAGCAGTTAGAGCTTGCTAGCTGTTAGAAAGGAAAAAAAAGCCCAGAACCGAGTAGATGTGATTCTACTGAGCTGGAGCTACAAAAAACCTTGGTTACGTAGGGAAAACCTGGCTAGAAGAAAAACACACATAAACCCTACGAAGAAGTAAGAAAATTGATACTGTACCTTTACAGGAAGGATACATAAGATATGGGTGTGGCCTACTGATGAAAGCAAACGAGCTAGAAATGGATCTATTTAGGTCTCCCACCTAGCAGTTAGAGCTTGCTAGCTGTTAGAAAGGAAAAAAGCCCAGAACCGAGTAGATGTGATTCTACTGAGCTGGAGCTACAAAAAACCTTGGTTACGTAGGGAAAACCTGGCTAGAAGAAAAACACACATAAACCCTACGAAGAAGTAAGAAAATTGATACTGTACCTTTACAGGGAGGATACATAAGATATGGGTGTGGCCTACTGATGAAAGCAAACGAGCTGGAAATGGATCTATTTAGGTCTCCCACCTAGCAGTTAGAGCTTGCTAGCTGTTAGAAAGGAAGAAAGCCCAGAACCGAGTAGATGTGATTCTACTGAGCTGGAGCTACAAAAAACCTTGGTTACATAGGGAAAACCTGGCTAGAAGAAAAACACACATAAACCCTATGAAGAAGTTAGAAAATTGATACTGTACCTTTACAGGGAGGATACATAAGATATGGGTGTGGCCTACTGATGAAAGCAAACGAGCTAGAAATGGATCTATTTAGGTCTCCCACCTAGCAGTTAGAGCTTGCTAGCTGTTAGAAAGGAAAAAAAGCCCAGAACCGAGTAGATGTGATTCTACTGAGCTGGAGCTACAAAAAACCTTGGTTACGTAGGGAAAACCTGGCTAGAAGAAAAACACACATAAACCCTACGAAGAAGTAAGAAAATTGATACTGTACCTTTACAGGGAGGATACATAAGATATGGGTGTGGCCTACTGATGAAAGCAAACGAGCTGGAAATGGATCTATTTAGGTCTCCCACCTAGCAGTTAGAGCTTGCTAGCTGTTAGAAAGGAAAAAAGCCCAGAACCGAGTAGATGTGATTCTACTGAGCTGGAGCTACAAAAAACCTTGGTTACGTAGGGAAAACCTGGCTAGAAGAAAAACACACATAAACCCTATGAAGAAGTAAGAAAATTGATACTGTACCTTTACAGGGAGGATACATAAGATATGGGTGTGGCCTACTGATGAAAGCAAACGAGCTAGAAATGGATCTATTTAGGTCTCCCACCTAGCAGTTAGAGCTTGCTAGCTGTTAGAAAGGAAAAAAACCATAACCGAGTAGATTTGATTCTACTGAGCTGGAGCTACAAAAAACCTTGGTTACGTAGGGAAAACCTGGCTAGAAGAAAAACACACATAAACCCTACGAAGAAGTAAGAAAATTGATACTGTACCTTTACAGGGAGGATACATAAGATATGGGTGTGGCCTACTGATGAAAGCAAACGAGCTAGAAATGGATCTATTTAGGTCTCCCACCTAGCAGTTAGAGCTTGCTAGCTGTTAGAAAGGAAAAAAAGCCCAGAACCGAGTGGATGTGATTCTACTGAGCTGGAGCTACAAAAAACCTTGGTTACGTAGGGAAAACCTGGCTAGAAGAAAAACACACATAAACCCTACGAAGAAGTAAGAAAATTGATACTGTACCTTTACAGGGAGGATACATAAGATATGGGTGTGGCCTACTGATGAAAGCAAACGAGCTAGAAATGGATCTATTTAGGTCTCCCACCTAGCAGTTAGAGCTTGCTAGCTGTTAGCAAGGAAAAAAACCCAGAACCAAGTAGATGTGATTCTACTGAGCTGGAGCTACAAAAAACCTTGGTTACGTAGGGAAAACCTGGCTAGAAGAAAAACACACATAAACCCTACGAAGAAGTAAGAAAATTGATACTGTACCTTTACAGGGAGGATACATAAGATATGGGTGTGGCCTACTGATGAAAGCAAACGAGCTAGAAATGGATCTATTTAGGTCTCCCACCTAGCAGTTAGAGCTTGCTAGCTGTTAGAAAGGAAAAAAACCAGAACCGAGTAGATGTGATTCTACTGAGCTGGAGCTACAAAAAACCTTGGTTACGTAGGGAAAACCTGGCTAGAAGAAAAACACACATAAACCCTACGAAGAAGTAAGAAAATTGATACTGTACCTTTACAGGGAGGATACATAAGATATGGGTGTGGCCTACTGATGAAAGCAAACGAGCTAGAAATGGATCTATTTAGTTCTCCCACCTAGCAGTTAGAGCTTGCTAGCTGTTAGAAAGGAAAAAAAGCCCAGAACCGAGTAGATGTGATTCTACTGAGCTGGAGCTACAAAAAACCTTGGTTACGTAGGGAAAACCTGGCTAGAAGAAAAACACACATAAACCCTACGAAGAAGTAAGAAAATTGATACTGTACCTTTACAGGGAGGATACATAAGATATGGGTGTGGCCTACTGATGAAAGCAAACGAGCTAGAAATGGATCTATTTAGGTCTCCCACCTAGCAGTTAGAGCTTGCTAGCTGTTAGAAAGGAAAAAAAGCCCAGAACCGAGTGGATGTGATTCTACTGAGCGGGAGCTACAAAAAACCTTGGTTACGTAGGGAAAACCTGGCTAGAAGAAAAACACACATAAACCCTACGAAGAAGTAAGAAAATTGATACTGTACCTTTACAGGGAGGATACATAAGATATGGGTGTGGCCTACTGATGAAAGCAAACGAGCTAGAAATGGATCTATTTAGGTCTCCCACCTAGCAGTTAGAGCTTGCTAGCTGTTAGCAAGGAAAAAAACCCAGAACCGAGTAGATGTGATTCTACTGAGCTGGAGCTACAAAAAACCTTGGTTACATAGGGAAAACCTGGCTAGAAGAAAAACACACATAAACCCTACGAAGAAGTAAGAAAATTGATACTGTACCTTTACAGGGAGGATACATAAGATATGGGTGTGGCCTACTGATGAAAGCAAACGAGCTAGAAATGGATCTATTTAGGTCTCCCACCTAGCAGTTAGAGCTTGCTAGCTGTTAGAAAGGAAAAAAAGCCCAGAACCGAGTAGATGTGATTCTACTGAGCTGGAGCTACAAAAAACCTTGGTTACGTAGGGAAAACCTGGCTAGAAGAAAAACACACATAAACCCTACGAAGAAGTAAGAAAATTGATACTGTACCTTTACAGGGAGGATACATAAGATATGGGTGTGGCCTACTGATGAAAGCAAACGAGCTAGAAATGGATCTATTTAGGTCTCCCACCTAGCAGTTAGAGCTTGCTAGCTGTTAGAAAGGAAAAAAGCCCAGAACCGAGTAGATGTGATTCTACTGAGCTGGAGCTACAAAAAACCTTGGTTACGTAGGGAAAACCTGGCTAGAAGAAAAACACACATAAACCCTACGAAGAAGTAAGAAAATTGATACTGTACCTTTACAGGGAGGATACATAAGATATGGGTGTGGCCTACTGATGAAAGCAAACGAGCTAGAAATGGATCTATTTAGGCCTCCCACCTAGCAGTTAGAGCTTGCTAGCTGTTAGAAAGGAAAAAAAGCCCAGAACCGAGTAGATGTGATTCTACTGAGCTGGAGCTACAAAAAACCTTGGTTACGTAGGGAAAACCTGGCTAGAAGAAAAACACACATAAACCCTACGAAGAAGTAAGAAAATTGATACTGTACCTTTACAGGGAGGATACATAAGATATGGGTGTGGCCTACTGATGAAAGCAAACGAGCTAGAAATGGATCTATTTAGGTCTCCCACCTAGCAGTTAGAGCTTGCTAGCTGTTAGAAAGGAAAAAAGCCCAGAACAGAGTAGATGTGATTCTACTGAGCTGGAGCTACAAAAAACCTTGGTTACGTAGGGAAAACCTGGCTAGAAGAAAAACACACATAAACCCTACGAAGAAGTAAGAAAATTGATACTGTACCTTTACAGGGAGGATACATAAGATATGGGCGTGGCCTACTGATGAAAGCAAACGAGCTAGAAATGGATCTATTTAGGTCTCCCACCTAGCAGTTAGAGCTTGCTAGCTTTTAGCAAGGAAAAAAACCCAGAACCGAGTAGATGTGATTCTACTGAGCTGGAGCTACAAAAAACCTTGGTTACGTAGGGAAAACCTGGCTAGAAGAAAAACACACATAAACCCTACGAAGAAGTAAGAAAATTGATACTGTACCTTTACAGGGAGGATACATAAGATATGGGTGTGGCCTACTGATGAAAGCAAACGAGCTAGAAATGGATCTATTTAGGTCTCCCACCTAGCAGTTAGAGCTTGCTAGCTGTTAGAAAGGAAAAAAACCAGAACCGAGTAGATGTGATTCTACTGAGCTGGAGCTACAAAAAACCTTGGTTACATAGGGAAAACCTGGCTAGAAGAAAAACACACATAAACCCTATGAAGAAGTTAGAAAATTGATACTGTACCTTTACAGGGAGGATACATAAGATATGGGTGTGGCCTACTGATGAAAGCAAACGAGCTAGAAATGGATCTATTTAGGTCTCCCACCTAGCAGTTAGAGCTTGCTAGCTGTTAGAAAGGAAAAAAAGCCCAGAACCGAGTAGATGTGATTCTACTGAGCTGGAGCTACAAAAAACCTTGGTTACGTAGGGAAAACCTGGCTAGAAGAAAAACACACATAAACCCTACGAAGAAGTAAGAAAATTGATACTGTACCTTTACAGGGAGGATACATAAGATATGGGTGTGGCCTACTGATGAAAGCAAACGAGCTGGAAATGGATCTATTTAGGTCTCCCACCTAGCAGTTAGAGCTTGCTAGCTGTTAGAAAGGAAAAAAGCCCAGAACCGAGTAGATGTGATTCTACTGAGCTGGAGCTACAAAAAACCTTGGTTACGTAGGGAAAACCTGGCTAGAAGAAAAACACACATAAACCCTACGAAGAAGTAAGAAAATTGATACTGTACCTTTACAGGGAGGATACATAAGATATGGGTGTGGCCTACTGATGAAAGCAAACGAGCTAGAAATGGATCTATTTAGGTCTCCCACCTAGCAGTTAGAGCTTGCTAGCTGTTAGAAAGGAAAAAAAGCCCAGAACCGAGTAGATGTGATTCTACTGAGCTGGAGCTACAAAAAACCTTGGTTACGTAGGGAAAACCTGGCTAGAAGAAAAACACACATAAACCCTACGAAGAAGTAAGAAAATTGATACTGTACCTTTACAGGAAGGATACATAAGATATGGGTGTGGCCTACTGATGAAAGCAAACGAGCTAGAAATGGATCTATTTAGGTCTCCCACCTAGCAGTTAGAGCTTGCTAGCTGTTAGAAAGGAAAAAAGCCCAGAACCGAGTAGATGTGATTCTACTGAGCTGGAGCTACAAAAAACCTTGGTTACGTAGGGAAAACCTGGCTAGAAGAAAAACACACATAAACCCTATGAAGAAGTAAGAAAATTGATACTGTACCTTTACAGGGAGGATACATAAGATATGGGTGTGGCCTACTGATGAAAGCAAACGAGCTAGAAATGGATCTATTTAGGTCTCCCACCTAGCAGTTAGAGCTTGCTAGCTGTTAGAAAGGAAAAAAAGCCCAGAACCGAGTAGATGTGATTCTACTGAGCTGGAGCTACAAAAAACCTTGGTTACGTAGGGAAAACCTGGCTAGAAGAAAAACACACATAAACCCTACGAAGAAGTAAGAAAATTGATACTGTACCTGTACAGGGAGGATACATAAGATATGGGTGTGGCCTACTGATGGAAGCAAACGAGCTAGAAATGGATCTATTTAGGTCTCCCACCTAGCAGTTAGAGCTTGCTAGCTGTTAGAAAGGAAGAAAGCCCAGAACCGAGTAGATGTGATTCTACTGAGCTGGAGCTACAAAAAACCTTGGTTACGTAGGGAAAACCTGGCTAGAAGAAAAACACACATAAACCCTACGAAGAAGTAAGAAAATTGATACTGTACCTTTACAGGGAGGATACATAAGATATGGGTGTGGCCGACTGATGAAAGCAAACGAGCTAGAAATGGATCTATTTAGGTCTCCCACCTAGCAGTTAGAGCTTGCTAGCTGTTAGAAAGGAAAAAAGCCCAGAACCGAGTAGATGTGATTCTACTGAGCTGGAGCTACAAAAAACCTTGGTTACATAGGGAAAACCTGGCTAGAAGAAAAACACACATAAACCCTACGAAGAAGTAAGAAAATTGATACTGTACCTTTACAGGGAGGATACATAAGATATGGGTGTGGCCTACTGATGAAAGCAAACGAGCTAGAAATGGATCTATTTAGGTCTCCCACCTAGCAGTTAGAGCTTGCTAGCTGTTAGCAAGGAAAAAAACCCAGAACCGAGTAGATGTGATTCTACTGAGCTGGAGCTACAAAAAACCTTGGTTACGTAGGGAAAACCTGGCTAGAAGAAAAACACACATAAACCCTACGAAGAAGTAAGAAAATTGATACTGTACCTTTACAGGGAGGATACATAAGATATGGGTGTGGCCTACTGATGAAAGCAAACGAGCTAGAAATGGATCTATTTAGGTCTCCCACCTAGCAGTTAGAGCTTGCTAGCTGTTAGAAAGGAAAAAAACCAGAACCGAGTAGATGTGATTCTACTGAGCTGGAGCTACAAAAAACCTTGGTTACGTAGGGAAAACCTGGCTAGAAGAAAAACACACATAAACCCTACGAAGAAGTAAGAAAATTGATACTGTACCTTTACAGGGAGGATACATAAGATATGGGTGTGGCCTACTGATGAAAGCAAACGAGCTAGAAATGGATCTATTTAGGTCTCCCACCTAGCAGTTAGAGCTTGCTAGCTGTTAGCAAGGAAAAAAACCCAGAACCGAGTAGATGTGATTCTACTGAGCTGGAGCTACAAAAAACCTTGGTTACGTAGGGAAAACCTGGCTAGAAGAAAAACACACATAAACCCTACGAAGAAGTAAGAAAATTGATACTGTACCTTTACAGGGAGGATACATAAGATATGGGTGTGGCCTACTGATGAAAGCAAACGAGCTAGAAATGGATCTATTTAGGTCTCCCACCTAGCAGTTAGAGCTTGCTAGCTGTTAGAAAGGAAAAAAACCAGAACCGAGTAGATGTGATTCTACTGAGCTGGAGCTACAAAAAACCTTGGTTACGTAGGGAAAACCTGGCTAGAAGAAAAACACACATAAACCCTACGAAGAAGTAAGAAAATTGATACTGTACCTTTACAGGGAGGATACATAAGATATGGGTGTGGCCTACTGATGAAAGCAAACGAGCTAGAAATGGATCTATTTAGGTCTCCCACCTAGCAGTTAGAGCTTGCTAGCTGTTAGAAAGGAAAAAAGCCCAGAACCGAGTAGATGTGATTCTACTGAGCTGGAGCTACAAAAAACCTTGGTTATGTAGGGAAAACCTGGCTAGAAGAAAAACACACATAAACCCTACGAAGAAGTAAGAAAATTGATACTGTACCTTTACAGGAAGGATACATAAGATATGGGTGTGGCCTACTGATGAAAGCAAACGAGCTAGAAATGGATCTATTTAGGTCTCCCACCTAGCAGTTAGAGCTTGCTAGCTGTTAGAAAGGAAAAAAGCCCAGAACCGAGTAGATGTGATTCTACTGAGCTGGAGCTACAAAAAACCTTGGTTACGTAGGGAAAACCTGGCTAGAAGAAAAACACACATAAACCCTATGAAGAAGTAAGAAAATTGATACTGTACCTTTACAGGGAGGATACATAAGATATGGGTGTGGCCTACTGATGAAAGCAAACGAGCTGGAAATGGATCTATTTAGGTCTCCCACCTAGCAGTTAGAGCTTGCTAGCTGTTAGAAAGGAAAAAAGCCCAGAACCGAGTAGATGTGATTCTACTGAGCTGGAGCTACAAAAAACCTTGGTTATGTAGGGAAAACCTGGCTAGAAGAAAAACACACATAAACCCTACGAAGAAGTAAGAAAATTGATACTGTACCTTTACAGGAAGGATACATAAGATATGGGTGTGGCCTACTGATGAAAGCAAACGAGCTAGAAATGGATCTATTTAGGTCTCCCACCTAGCAGTTAGAGCTTGCTAGCTGTTAGAAAGGAAAAAAGCCCAGAACCGAGTAGATGTGATTCTACTGAGATGGAGCTACAAAAAACCTTGGTTACGTAGGGAAAACCTGGCTAGAAGAAAAACACACATAAACCCTATGAAGAAGTAAGAAAATTGATACTGTACCTTTACAGGGAGGATACATAAGATATGGGTGTGGCCTACTGATGAAAGCAAACGAGCTGGAAATGGATCTATTTAGGTCTCCCACCTAGCAGTTAGAGCTTGCTAGCTGTTAGAAAGGAAAAAAACCCAGAACCGAGTAGATGTGATTCTACTGAGCTGGAGCTCCAAAAAACCTTGGTTACATAGGGAAAACCTAGCTAGAAGAAAAACACACATAAACCCTACAAAGAAGTAAGAAAATTGATACTGTACCTTTACAGGGAGGATACATAAGATATGGGTGTGGCCTACTGATGAAAGGAAACGAGCTAGAAATGGATCTATTTAGGTCTCCCACCTAGCAGTTAGAACTTGCTAGCTGTTAGAAAGGAAAAAAAGCCCAGAACCGAGTAGATGTGATTCTACTGAGCTGGAGCTACAAAAAACCTTGGTTACGTAGGGAAAACCTGGCTAGAAGAAAAACACACATAAACCCTACGAAGAAGTAAGAAAATTGATACTGTACCTGTACAGGGAGGATACATAAGATATGGGTGTGGCCTACTGATGGAAGCAAACGAGCTAGAAATGGATCTATTTAGGTCTCCCACCTAGCAGTTAGAGCTTGCTAGCTGTTAGAAAGGAAAAAAGCCCAGAACCGAGTAGATGTGATTCTACTGAGCTGGAGCTACAAAAAACCTTGGTTACGTAGGGAAAACCTGGCTAGAAGAAAAACACACATAAACCCTACGAAGAAGTAAGAAAATTGATACTGTACCTTTACAGGGAGGATACATAAGATATGGGTGTGGCCTACTGATGAAAGCAAACGAGCTAGAAATGGATCTATTTAGGTCTCCCACCTAGCAGTTAGAGCTTGCTAGCTGTTAGAAAGGAAAAAAACCCAGAACCGAGTAGATGTGATTCTACTGAGCTGGAGCTACAAAAAACCTTGGTTACATAGGGAAAACCTGGCTAGAAGAAAAACACACATAAACCCTACGAAGAAGTAAGAAAATTGATACTGTACCTTTACAGGGAGGATACATAAAATATGGGTGTGGCCTACTGATGAAAGCAAACGAGCTAGAAATGGATCTATTTAGGTCTCCCACCTAGCAGTTAGAGCTTGCTAGCTGTTAGCAAGGAAAAAAACCCAGAACCGAGTAGATGTGATTCTACTGAGCTGGAGCTACAAAAAACCTTGGTTACGTAGGGAAAACCTGGCTAGAAGAAAAACACACATAAACCCTACGAAGAAGTAAGAAAATTGATACTGTACCTTTACAGGGAGGATACATAAGATATGGGTGTGGCCTACTGATGAAAGCAAACGAGCTAGAAATGGATCTATTTAGGTCTCCCACCTAGCAGTTAGAGCTTGCTAGCTGTTAGAAAGGAAAAAAAGCCCAGAACCGAGTAGATGTGATTCTACTGAGCTGGAGCTACAAAAAACCTTGGTTACGTAGGGAAAACCTGGCTAGAAGAAAAACACACATAAACCCTACGAAGAAGTAAGAAAATTGATACTGTACCTGTACAGGGAGGATACATAAGATATGGGTGTGGCCTACTGATGGAAGCAAACGAGCTAGAAATGGATCTATTTAGGTCTCCCACCTAGCAGTTAGAGCTTGCTAGCTGTTAGAAAGGAAAAAAGCCCAGAACCGAGTAGATGTGATTCTACTGAGCTGGAGCTACAAAAAACCTTGGTTACGTAGGGAAAACCTGGCTAGAAGAAAAACACACATAAACCCTACGAAGAAGTAAGAAAATTGATACTGTACCTTTACAGGGAGGATACATAAGATATGGGTGTGGCCTACTGATGAAAGCAAACGAGCTAGAAATGGATCTATTTAGGTCTCCCACCTAGCAGTTAGAGCTTGCTAGCTGTTAGAAAGGAAAAAAACCCAGAACCGAGTAGATGTGATTCTACTGAGCTGGAGCTACAAAAAACCTTGGTTACATAGGGAAAACCTGGCTAGAAGAAAAACACACATAAACCCTACGAAGAAGTAAGAAAATTGATACTGTACCTTTACAGGGAGGATACATAAAATATGGGTGTGGCCTACTGATGAAAGCAAACGAGCTAGAAATGGATCTATTTAGGTCTCCCACCTAGCAGTTAGAGCTTGCTAGCTGTTAGCAAGGAAAAAAACCCAGAACCGAGTAGATGTGATTCTACTGAGCTGGAGCTACAAAAAACCTTGGTTACGTAGGGAAAACCTGGCTAGAAGAAAAACACACATAAACCCTACGAAGAAGTAAGAAAATTGATACTGTACCTTTACAGGGAGGATACATAAGATATGGGTGTGGCCTACTGATGAAAGCAAACGAGCTAGAAATGGATCTATTTAGGTCTCCCACCTAGCAGTTAGAGCTTGCTAGCTGTTAGAAAGGAAAAAAAGCCCAGAACCGAGTAGATGTGATTCTACTGAGCTGGAGCTACAAAAAACCTTGGTTACGTAGGGAAAACCTGGCTAGAAGAAAAACACACATAAACCCTACGAAGAAGTAAGAAAATTGATACTGTACCTGTACAGGGAGGATACATAAGATATGGGTGTGGCCTACTGATGGAAGCAAACGAGCTAGAAATGGATCTATTTAGGTCTCCCACCTAGCAGTTAGAGCTTGCTAGCTGTTAGAAAGGAAAAAAGCCCAGAACCGAGTAGATGTGATTCTACTGAGCTGGAGCTACAAAAAACCTTGGTTACGTAGGGAAAACCTGGCTAGAAGAAAAACACACATAAACCCTACGAAGAAGTAAGAAAATTGATACTGTACCTTTACAGGGAGGATACATAAGATATGGGTGTGGCCTACTGATGAAAGCAAATGAGCTAGAAATGGATCTATTTAGGTCTCCCACCTAGCAGTTAGAGCTTGCTAGCTGTTAGAAAGGAAAAAAACCCAGAACCGAGTAGATGTGATTCTACTGAGCTGGAGCTACAAAAAACCTTGGTTTCATAGGGAAAACCTGGCTAGAAGAAAAACACACATAAACCCTACGAAGAAGTAAGAAAATTGATACTGTACCTTTACAGGGAGGATACATAAAATATGGGTGTGGCCTACTGATGAAAGCAAACGAGCTAGAAATGGATCTATTTAGGTCTCCCACCTAGCAGTTAGAGCTTGCTAGCTGTTAGCAAGGAAAAAAACCCAGAACCGAGTAGATGTGATTCTACTGAGCTGGAGCTACAAAAAACCTTGGCTACGTAGGGAAAACCTGGCTAGAAGAAAAACACACATAAACCCTACGAAGAAGTAAGAAAATTGATACTGTACCTTTACAGGGAGGATACATAAGATATGGGTGTGGCCTACTGATGAAAGCAAACGAGCTAGAAATGGATCTATTTAGGTCTCCCACCTAGCAGTTAGAGCTTGCTAGCTGTTAGAAAGGAAAAAAACCAGAACCGAGTAGATGTGATTCTACTGAGCTGGAGCTACAAAAAACCTTGGTTACGTAGGGAAAACCTGGCTAGAAGAAAAACACACATAAACCCTACGAAGAAGTAAGAAAATTGATACTGTACCTTTACAGGGAGGATACATAAGATATGGGTGTGGCCTACTGATGAAAGCAAACGAGCTAGAAATGGATCTATTTAGGTCTCCCACCTAGCAGTTAGAGCTTGCTAGCTGTTAGAAAGGAAAAAAGCCCAGAACCGAGTAGATGTGATTCTACTGAGCTGGAGCTACAAAAAACCTTGGTTACGTAGGGAAAACCTGGCTAGAAGAAAAACACACATAAACCCTACGAAGAAGTAAGAAAATTGATACTGTACCTTTACAGGAAGGATACATAAGATATGGGTGTGGCCTACTGATGAAAGCAAACGAGCTAGAAATGGATCTATTTAGGTCTCCCACCTAGCAGTTAGAGCTTGCTAGCTGTTAGAAAGGAAAAAAGCCCAGAACCGAGTAGATGTGATTCTACTGAGCTGGAGCTACAAAAAACCTTGGTTACGTAGGGAAAACCTGGCTAGAAGAAAAACACACATAAACCCTACGAAGAAGTAAGAAAATTGATACTGTACCTTTACAGGGAGGATACATAATATATGGGTGTGGCCTACTGATGAAAGCAAACGAGCTAGAAAAGGATCTATTTAGGTCTCCCACCTAGCAGTTAGAGCTTGCTAGCTGTTAGAAAGGAAAAAAAGCCCAGAACCGAGTAGATGTGATTCTACTGAGCTGGAGCTACAAAAAACCTTGGTTACGTAGGGAAAACCTGGCTAGAAGAAAAACACACATAAACCCTACGAAGAAGTAAGAAAATTGATACTGTACCTTTACAGGGAGGATACATAAGATATGGGTGTGGCCTACTGATGAAAGCAAACGAGCTAGAAATGGATCTATTTAGGTCTCCCACCTAGCAGTTAGAGCTTGCTAGCTGTTAGAAAGGAAAAAAACCCAGAACCGAGTAGATGTGATTCTACTGAGCTGGAGCTACAAAAAACCTTGGTTACGTAGGGAAAACCTGGCTAGAAGAAAAACACACATAAACCCTACGAAGAAGTAAGAAAATTGATACTGTACCTTTACAGGGAGGATACATAAAATATGGGTGTGGCCTACTGATGAAAGCAAACGAGCTAGAAATGGATCTATTTAGGTCTCCCACCTAGCAGTTAGAGCTTGCTAGCTGTTAGAAAGGAAAAAAGCCCAGAACCGAGTAGATGTGATTCTACTGAGCTGGAGCTACAAAAAACCTTGGTTACGTAGGGAAAACCTGGCTAGAAGAAAAACACACATAAACCCACATATATATATGCACAATCATGTAAATATGTGAATGTAGATATAGAATAAGAGAATACGAAAATGACCCACCGTTTGTAATAACTTCTAAGAGTCAGTCATTGGACTGAATTGATGTTTGTTCGTTTTGTATGTTGTTTTAATGTATTTATGTTTGTTTGTATTTTTTTTATTATTAATAAAAATAAAAAAAGAAAAAAAGAAAAGATATATATAAATTTGGCCCCATGATTAAAAACAATAACAAGCAATTAAAAACATTTTAAAAAGTGTTAGGCCAGCCCGGGGGCAGCTGATTCCAGAGGGTAGGTGCCCCTACAGAGAATGCCCACCCCCTGGGGTTCACCAGCCTACATTGTTTGGCTGATGGCACCCCTAGGAGGCCCTCTCTGTGGGAGCGCACAGGTCGATGGGAGGCCGTCGGTAGCAGCAGGCGGTCTCGAAGATAACTAGGTCTTATGCCATGGAGCGCTTTAAAGGTGATAACCAACACCTTGAAGCGCACCCGGAAGACCACTGGGAGCCAGTGCAGCTCATGCAGGAGAGGTGTTGTATGGGAGCGCCATGCAGTTCCCGTGACTACCCATGCGGCCGCATTCTGGACCAGTTGGAGCCTCTGGGTGCTCTTCAAGGGGAGCCCCATATAGAGAGTGTTGCAGTAGTCCAGGCGAGAGGTGACGAGTAAGTGACGAATAAGAGGTAATGAGTAACTCTTTGTTTCCTATGCATGTCTTTGTGTCTTGGACAGTGAGGCCCCTCAGAGGTTTTCCATATGGCTGTCCTTCCGTGACAGCTAGGCCTCATCAGAAGATATATTACCACTAATGGGACTTAGCTGATTTTTAATATAATCTCCAAGCACTTTTCTCCCATATAATAAAGTGAATAAAGAGTGTCCTTTAGGGTTCATGTAACTGACTCTGTATGATTCCTAGTTTATTCACTTTATTCCCGTTCACCTTATTCACATTATTATTTTATTCACTTTAATTACATAATTACATAATTAACCAATGTGAGGATGGATATAAAAATAGATGACAATGTGAAGGGGTATAATATAGAATAGAAGGGAAAAATTGAATTTGATTAAGATTAGAGATGAGGATGAAGGGTAATATTGGTTTTTTTAAAAAATAGATGAGGAATAAATATGGCAAAAAGGAAATATAGAAATTGTAAATTTAATTGAAATGACTAAATACTGTTTAAATTTGTGAACCGGCCAAATACTTTGTTCAAAGAAAATACATTGTATGTTTGTATGTGTGTTTCTAATTATTGCTATTTATTCATATTTGTTCTCTTTTATTCTTTAAAGTTTAACAATTCATTCTTTATCTTAATATCTTTATATTTGTTTGGGGTTGGTTTTGTTCCCTTTCATCCTTTTTATTGTACAGCAATCTTTCTCCTCAAACCTACCACTTCTCTCTTTTCTTTCCTTCTTACTTTCTCTTCCCCCCCTCTTCTTCTCCTCCCTACTTCCTCTTCCTTTCTCCTTCTCCTCCTCTCTTCCTCCCTCTCTTACCCTCACTCCTACTCTAATTTCCCTTCCCTTCCTTCATCCCTCTCTATTGCTGTATCCTTTTATGCATATGGACTACTCAGAGGGCTGAAAAAGTTATTTTTGACTGGTCCTCGCACTTTTGACCAGTCCTCGAACTTACGACTGTCCTCACATTTTACGTTTTTGCCCTATCTTGTCACCGTGGTGAAGAGAAGCAGTTGTGAAATGAGTGACACTGTTTAGGTTTAGGTTTTAGGTTTTATTAAATTTGTATACTGCCCTACTCCCGAAGGACTCAGGGCGGTGAACAGGCACAGGATAAAATACAGAAATACAAAAGTTAAAAACAATTTAAAACCAAATTAAATAATTTGGCCCACGACAATTTAAAATCCCAATAAATTTAAAACAAATTAAAATTCCAATTTAAAATTTAAAAGAAAGGGGAGAAAAAATTAGGCCAGGCCGGCTTGCTGGAATAAGAGGGTCTTAAGAGCATGGCGGAAGGTGCGCAGATCCGGGATCCTCTGTATCTCCGGGGGGAGCTCGTTCCAGATAGTGGGTGCCCCCACAGAGAAGGCCCTCCCCCTGGGGGCCACTAGTCGACACTGCTTGGCTGACGGCACCCGGAGGAGACCCTCTCTATGAGAGCGTACCGGCTGGTGGGAGGCTATTTGTGGTAGTAGGCGGTCCCATAAATAACCAGGTTCTAAGACATGGAGCGCTTTAAAGGTGGTAACCAAAACCTTGAAGCGCACACGGAAGACCACCGGGAGCCACTGCAGCTCGCGCAGGAGAGGTGTTACACGGGAGCGCCATGTTGCTCCCATAACCACCTGCGCGGCCGCACTCTGCGCCAGTTGGAGCCTCCGCGTGCTCCTCAAGGGGAGCCCCATGTAGAGAGCATTACAATAGTCCAGGTGGGAGGTGACGAGGGCATGAGTGACTGTGTGTAGGGAGTCCCGATCCAGAAAGGGACGCAACTGGCGGATCAGGCGAACCTGATGAAAAACCCTCCCGGTCACGGCTGTCAAAGACAGCCGTGAGTCCAGGAGGACGCCCAAGTTGCGAGCCCTCTCCGTGGGGGCCAGCGATTCGCCCCCAATAGTCAGCGATGGCGTCAACTGACTATATCGGGACGTCGGAAACCACAGCCACTCGGTCTTGGATGGGTTGAGCCTGAGCCTGTTCCACCCCATCCAGATCCGCACGGCCTCCAGACACCGGGACATCACTTCAAGGGCATCGTTGGGGTGGTCCGGGGTGGAGATGTACAACTGAGCATCATCAGCGTACTGATGGAACTTCACCCCGAAACCACGGATGATCTCACCCAGCGGCTTTACATAAATGTTGAACAGAAGGGGCGACAGGACCGACCCTTGTGGCACCCCACATACGAGGGGCCTTGGGGTCGACCTCTGTCCCCCTGTCAACACAGACTGCAACCGGTCAGAGAGAAAGGAGGAGAACCACTGTAGAACAGTGCCTCCCACCCCTAACTCTTCCAGCCGGTGCAGCATGATAC
This sequence comes from Pituophis catenifer annectens, assembly GCF_029215685.1. Classification (NCBI taxonomy): domain Eukaryota; kingdom Metazoa; phylum Chordata; class Lepidosauria; order Squamata; family Colubridae; genus Pituophis; species Pituophis catenifer. The sequence continues at coordinate 72,422,458 of NW_027256885.1, read as the reverse complement.
CATGGTTGATGGTATCAAAAGCCGTTGAGAGATCTAATAGGACCAGGACAGAGGAGCAACCCCTGTCCCGAGCCCTCCAGAGATCATCAACCAACGTGACCAATGCCGTTTCCGTGCTGTACCCAGGCCTGAAGCCCGACTGGAACAGATCCAGATACGTCGTTTCATCCAGGTACTGGGGGAGCTGTCGCGCAACCACACTCTCAACAACCTTCGCCACAAAACGAAGGTTGGAGACTGGACGATAATTAGCCAATACTGCCGGGTCCAGGGAAGGTTTCTTGAGGAGAGGCCTCACCATCGCCTCTTTCAAGGTGGCGGGGAAGTCACCCTCACCCAACAAAGCATTTATAATCCCCTGGAGCCAGCCTCGCGTCACCTCCCGGGAAGCTAGCACTAACCAGGAGGGGCACGGGTCCAATAAACAAGTGGTCACGTTCAGTCTACCCAGAATCTTGTTCACGTCCTCAGGGGTCACAGGATCAAACTCATCCTAGATAACATTCTCAAGACCTGCCCCAGTCCCTCCCCCTGAGACTACCCAGTCAGAGTCCAAATCTTCCTGGATCTGAGTGATTTTGTCATGCAGATACTGAACAAAATCCTTGGCTCTACCCTCCAAGGGGTCCTCCCGCGCTTCCTGGTGGAGCAGGGAGCGGGTCACCCTAAACAGGGCGGCTGGACGGTTATCTGATGATGCAATAAGAGCAGCAAAATAGCTACATTTCGCTGCTTTTATCGCCACTAGGTAATTCCTAATATGAGATCTTACCAGTGTCCGGTCCGATTCTGAAAGACTGGCCCTCCTGGTTGTTAAGAATGCTACAATGGGCATAAATGATGACCAGTCATAAGTGCGAAGACCGGTCAAAAGTGCGAGGACCTGTCAGAAATCACTTTTTTCAGCCCTCTGGGTAGTCCTTTTGTGCACATGGACTACTCAGAGGGCTGAAAAAATTATTTTTGACTGGTCCTTGCACTTTTGACCAGTCCTCGAATTTACGACTGTACTCACATTTTACCTTTTTTGCCCTATCTTATCACCATGGTGAAGAGAAGCAGTTGTGAAATGAGTGACATGGTTGTTAAGAATGCATAAATGTGAGGATGGTCATAAGTGTGAGGACCAGTCAAAAGTGCGAGGACCTGTCAGAAATGACTTTTTTCAGCCCTCTGAGTAGTCCCTATACACATAGCCATGGCCACCCGGTCACATGACCAGCTAGCCATGCCCACCCAGTCACATGTCCTCCAAGCCACGCCCACAAAATAAGCCATGCCCACAGAACCGGTAGTAAAAATTTTTAGAACCCACCCCTGGTTGGGGGTCACCACAACATGAGGAACTGTATTAAAGGGTCACGGCATTAGGAAGGTTGAGAACCACTGATTTAAAGGCTCAGGAACCCTTTGCAGGTGTTATGGCTTAATTAGCTGATTAGAGTGGTACACTGAGCCTAGAATATTGAACCTTTTCACAATATTCTAATTTTCTGAGATTGTGAATTTGGGGTTTTCATGAGCTGTAAGCCATAATCATCAAAAGTATGACAAATCAAGGCTTGAACTATCTCGCTTTGCATATAATGAGTCTATCTCATATATTGGTTTCACCTTTTAAGTTGCATTACTGAAATAAATGAACTTTTGCACAATATTCTAATTTTTCAAGTTTCACCTGTACATATACCAGTCTGTCTCAATCCCCTGTCCTTCTAGTTCCTGTTTCCCTTTCAATTCTCCCTCATCTGTTAGTAAATCTTTATATCTAACAATATTGCGAAAATTAAAAACATTTGGGTGTATTAAAGCTTCCATAGTCGATAACCATGTTGGTATTTTCATATAGTATTTGTCTCTTACTTTCTCCCAAACCAATAACAAAACATTTCTTACATAGTGTCTATGAAAATATGTGTGTATCTTATTTCTACCATACCACAAAAAAGCATGCCATCCCAGTTGCAAATCATACCCTTCCAATGTTAACAACCTTATATTTCTTTTTTTTTATTGCAAAAGTTTTACAATTACATTTTCTCCCCTTTCCCCCCCCCACCACCCTCCCCAAACTTCCCAACCTCCCTAACCCTCCCTAACCCTCCCCACCCCCCAGACTTCCCTATATTATACTCATATCTGGTAAAAAAAAAATTAAAAAAAACCCTTAATATAAAACTTGTGTAAAAACTTGAACCCCTCCCTCCCCTTTATAATTTTTCTTTTTACCCTCATTACATTAAAATATTTCTAATACATTATTTTCAAATAAAAGCTATTTGATACTTTCTAGTTTGATATTTGTTCTGAACATATTCTATCCACTTTTTCCATTCCCATTCATAAGTCTCTTGTGAACAATCTTTTAAGTATGCTGAAATCTTCGCCATCTCTGCAAAACTGGCCATCTTCAAAGTCCATTCCTCAATAGTGGGCAAAACTTCATTTTTCCAATATTTACCTATCAACAATCTTGCTGCTGTTATCATATACAATATCAGTTTTGTTTCACCCAATGTTAAACCCTTAACTATGCCCAATAAAAACAATTGTGGAGAGAATTGAATTTTTTTCTTCAAAACATTCTGCATGACCCACCAAATTTTTATCCAAAAAGCCTTAACTTTCCTACAGGTCCACCAAACATGATAATACGTAGCATCCAAACATTCACATCTCCAACATTTTGGCTGAACATTAGGGTACATACATGACAACTTTTTGGGATCTAAATGCCATCTATAAAACATTTTATAAAAATTTTCCCTCAAACAACCTTATATTTCTTAACTCCACCCATTCCTTCAACCATGTCAGAGTTGCTGGCTGGTAATATAGTTCCCAATTTAGTAACCCAAATCCACCTCTCAATCTTGTATCTTGCATCATTCTTATGCTTATTCTTGCCTTTTTCCCTTGCCATATATATTTCCTTATTATCTTATTGAGATATTGAAAATAGGTCTTTTCAATTTTTATCGGCACAGTCTGAAATAGAAACAATAATCTTGGTAATATATTCATCTTTATCAGTGCAATCTGTCCCATGAGTGATAGTTGAAGATTCTTCCATTTTTCCAAATCTCTTTCAATTTGCTGTTTTAATTTATAATAATTATCTTCTTTTATTGTTGCACATCTTGATGTTAAATATACTCCAAGGTATTTGACCTTTTTCACTACTTGTATATTCAATTTTTCTTCCATCTCTCTTTTTTGTTTTTCTGTCATATTTTTAGCCAAAATTTTTGTTTTGTCTTTATTTATTTTCAAGCCGGAGACTTTCCCATAGTCTTCTATTTGTTCTAATAGTTTAGGGCCTGTTATGTGCGGATCTTCTATAATAAATACCAAATCATCTGCAAAGGCCTGCAATTTATACTCTTCTTTTTTTAACTTTTATCCCTTTTATCTCTTCATCTCGTCTAATATTTCTATTTAAAATTTCTAATGTCAAGATAAACAACAATGGCGAAAGAGGACATCCTTGTGTAGTACCTTTCATTATGCTAATCTTTTCTGTCATTTCCCCATTTATCATTATCTTAGCAAATTGTCTATCATATACTGTTTTATAACATTTATAAATCTCCCCCCAAAATCCATTCTCTGTAATTGTTTTATCATGAACTGCCAACTCACATTATCAAAAGCTTTTTGGGCATCTAAAAACATCAATGCCATCTGTTTTTCTTAATGGTTCTCATAATATTCCAAAGCGTTCAAAATCGTCCTCATATTGTCTTTAATTTGTCTTTTTGGTAAAAATCCGTTTTGATCTGCATGTATATATTCATTTAGTGGCTTTTTCAGTCTGTGTGCCATTATTGACGCAAAAATCTTATAGTCTGCATTTAACAATGAGATCGGTCTATAATTTTTTATTAATTTTAAATACGTATCTTCTTTAGGTATAAGTGTTATATATGCCTCCTTCCATGAATCTGGCATTTTTGCCTTTATTAATAAATCATTAAATAAGTCCAACATTATATTACTGATGACCTCTTGTAATGTTTTATATAACTCCACTGGTAAACCATCTGGTCCTGGTGCTTTCCCACTTTTTTGTCTTTTTATTGCTTCTGTTACTTCCATCATTGTTATTCTTTCTTCTAGCATTCCTTTGTATTGTTCTGATATTTTAGTCAAATCTGATTTTTTCCAAATAGCTTAGTATCTCTTCCTCTGGAATCTTCTCTTGAGAGTAGAGTTGATCATAATATTTTTTATTATTATTGAAAAGTTTTACAAAAAGAAAAAGTTTTTTCCCCCAATATTCCCCCCACCCTTTCCCTCCCCTCAACCCACCCTCCCCCCATGACTTCCCAGAGCAAAATACAGGGTATTTCAATTAACAATCATAAGCTAAATTAAACTATCTATTCTTAGACTACTAGATCCCCCCCTGAAGCCTTAACTCCACTATAGAGTTGATCATAATATTTTTGAGTTATTTTCTTTTTATCTTCAATTCTATATTGTAGTTTCCCTTCTCCATCTTGTAAACATTTTATTATTTTCTTCTCCCTCTCTTTTCTTAATTTATATGCTAGCCATCTTCTGGGTTTGTTTGCATTTTCAAAAAAATCTGGTTATTCTCAATTTATTTGCTAATGCTTCTTGTTCATTCAAATTTATTTCATGTTTTTTCAATTCCATCAATTTCTTATTTTTTTTATTTAAAATATCTTTCTGAAATTCTTTTTCCAATTCTTATAGTCCTCTTCTAATCTTCCTTGTTTCTGCCATTTCTTTTTGTTCTTTTTTCCCAAGTACATTATTGCTAGGCCTCTGATATACTGTATGCTTTCATTGTATCCCATAAATTTTGAAGTGATGTATCCTCTTTCTTGTTTATTTTAAAAAATACTTCCAATTCTTTTTCTGCAAAGTCCTGAAACTCTTTTTCATTTAAAATTGTTGCATTCAAAGTCCACCTTGTCTTTTTCTTTTGCCCTTTCCATATTATTGTAATTGGGCTGTGATCAGCCCATATATTAGAACCAATATTTACTTCTTGCACAGTCTCTGTAAGTTCCGTTGACATCCATATCATATCTATCCTTGACCATGATATGTGTCTATTTGAATAGAAAGTGTATTGTCTCTCTTTCAAGTGTTTTTGTCTCCAAATATCTTGAATACTTAATTCTTCTATCATTGTGAAAAACGATTTTGGCAGTGTACTTCTAGGCTTTTTATTTACCTTCATTGTTTTATAGTCCATGTTAAATGTAGGATCTAGCCCAATAACTCAAAGACAAATCTCAATCCTTTAATCTGTATCTTTATTGCAGACCTAGGTGGATCCTAGGCCTAGTGGTACTGGAGGTCACTGACCTTGTACCTTTCTCTTTCAGGTATACATCTGGATCTGAAGGGGGACCTCGTGGTTGGAGCTATTATACCCAGGAAGAGGGGCTAGGAGGTAAGGAGTGGTTACAGGGGTTATGGGATATGTGGTCAGTTAACCCTTGCAGGACCAGGTGGCCAGGGAGATGGTACTGTTAGACATTTACCATGACAAAACCCCCTCTAAATGTCTAACTGGGTACCTGGTGTAAATGGTTACATACATACAGAGAATATACATGCACAAGTACGGATTACATGTAAACACACATTTTTGACATGAGGTACGCATGCTGTTTATGTGGTAGGGGTTTGGTGAGAATATCTGCTGTTTGCTCCTCTGTGTCACAGTGTACTGCCTTAATGAAACCTATTTCTGAAAACTGCCTGACGTGTTTGCGCTTAATGTCAATGTGCCTAGATCGTTGACCTACAGCATCGGCCCTTGAGATTTCTATTGCCGCTTTGTTGTCTTCGTGGATGATTATTGGGTATAAGGGTTCAGCCCAAATACTGCAGAGCAGGTCATCGAACCACACTAAGTTGTTTGCGGCCTTGGATAGACAAACGAATTCTGCTTCCATGGTTGATGTGTCCACCAGTTTTTGTTTTCCGGTGTACCAATGGATGGGGCAATTGTTGAGTAGCAGCACATAGCCGGAGGTGCTTTTCCTGCTTTTTATGTCTCTGGCCCAATCAGCGTCAGCGTAGCAGGTTAGTTTTGGTTTCTCGGATATTTCTGGCTCTAGGCAGAGTTGAGCATCTGCGCTGAATTTTAGGTATCTAAGCAGTCTTTTGATGGCATTCCAGTGTGATATAGTGGGTTTGCTTACGTGTCTGGACAGCAGGTTAACGGCTAAGGCGATGTCGGGCCTGGTCCAGTTGGATATATACAGCAGTGACCCTATCGTTGATCTGTACAATTTATTGTCGGTGAAGGGTTCAGATTCCTCATACATATTCTTTAGGAACTCTGGCTGCATGGGAGTCTCGCTGGGTTTTGTTTCAGACATGTTGCATTTGGATAGCAACTCGATGATCTTTTCTTTCTGGGAGAGGCAAAACCCTTTGTCGGTTTTCATCACTTGGACCCCTAGGTATTTATCGATCTTTCCTAGTGACTTTAGGGAGAAGTGGCTACCCAGCTCAGTGGCGAACTTGTCACATCTGTCTTTGTGTTTGCTTATGTACAAGATGTCGTCCACGTAAATGAGCACACCTTCGAATGCGTTGTTTTCTTTCTTTGTGAAGAAACATTTGTCAGTTGAAGTGGCTTTGAAACCCATGGATCTGAGAGCCTTGGCTAGGCAATCATACCACCTTTTGCCCGACTGCTTGAGTCCGTATAGGCTTTTGTTCAGCAGCCAGGTCTGGTTCTCGCCTTCGTTGTATCCAGGCGGTGCTTTGACATATATCTCTTTGTCCAATTCGGCGTGGAGGTATGCTGTTTGTACGTCATATTGGAATACTTCCAGGCCTAGGATGGTGGCCACCACCAGGGCACTTTTGATACTCTCTGCCCTGACGGTAGGCGAGTAGGTGTCTGTATAGTCTTCAGGGTATCTTTGGGCGAAACCCTGTGCGACCAGTCTCGCCTTGTACAGGACCTTGTTGTCTTCTAATGTCTTAACTCTGAACACCCATTTGGTTCCTATCGGCTTTTTGTCCTCTGGAATTTGGGCAGGCGAGTATACTTGGAGGTTCCTTAGGCTCTCCATCTCTTTCTCCATGGCAGATATCCACTTCTCCCTCTCTTCCTGGGGGAGCCCGAGGATGTCTTCATATGAGTTGGGTGTGAAATGGGTGTTATGGATGGCCATGACGTAGTCTTCCAGCTTCTTTGGCAGCTTGTTTCTGTTTCCTCTGACTGGCCTGCTGGGGGTTGGTTCGGTTTGTTGCATGTTGTCTGCCTCTTTGTTTGTCAGGTCATCTATCTTCAGGGAGGGGTGCCCTTCCTTCAACTCTCTGATGTTTGCTTTATGATTGTTGGCTTTATGCTCTCCAACCTTCTTTTCCCCCTGACCATGTTCGAATGCAACCCTATTGGTGGGGATGTCGTTGGAGTGTACCCTTGACCAGTTTGCGTTTTCGTGGAAACTGGCAGACCTGGAAACGACAAAACGGTTGTTGTTGTCGATAAATCTGTAGCCCTTTGTGCCTGGTTCGTAACCCACGAATCTCAGTCTTTTTGATAATTTTTCTCCTTTCTTTCTCAGTTGCCTGGGGATGTGGACATCGGCTGGGGCGCCGAATATGTGTAGGTGTGCGATGTTGGGTTTTCTGTTGTATAGCATCTCGTACGGTGTCTTATTGATAGAGCTTGACCACAGTCTATTCAGAGTGTAATTGGAGTAGTGCAGTGCCTCTGACCAGAAATGCTGCCCCATCCCAGCATCCTCCAGGGCACACCTCATCATCGTTTGCAACAGTCCATTTTTTTCTTTCTACGACCCCATTCGGGAAGGGGGAGAAAGGTGAAGAGGTGTAATGCGTTATGCCCTGTTCTCTCAGCCACCTCGTGAATTCCTTGGCCATGAATTCTGAGCCCCTGTCTGTCATTATTTGTCTTATCTTCATATTGTGTTGCATATCTATTCTTTTGTGGAATTCTTTAAACCTTTGGAACACCTAGTTTTTGTGTCTGAGGGAGTAGACATACCCGTATCTGGTGTAGTCATCCACAATCGTGAGGAAGAATCGCTTCCTGTGCCCCACAGATGGTTTCAATGGCCCTACCAAGTCCATATGCACTAATTGGAAGGGGGACTCTGTGGTTCGTTTTGACTGCCTGGGGATGGCTTTAACCTTGATCTTTGAACGCTTACAGATTGAACACTCCAGATAGTTTTCGCAGTTCTTTACTTTGAGACCTTCGGTACATTCCGTCATTCTTTTTACAATGGGGAAACTTATGTGCCCCAGCCTCCTGTGGAGGAGGTGGGCGCAGTTATCATGCAATGGCTTCCCGATAGATACAGACTTGTTGGCATTTCCATTGCAATTTCCTGCCTCTTGCTGTACCCCCTCTATTTCTGGGCACTCATCTATTTCGTGGTTCATGTTGGTGTTAATGCCTTCTTCCTCCCTTGCGTTGGGTGTGAAGTAAGGAAGTCCCTCATGTATGGTTACCTTTCCTATCTCCTTCCCTTTCTTGATCAAGTGGGCCTTTCCATCCTTGAACTTTATTTCTATGTTTGTGTCCTGTGTCAGTTTGGTGATGGCTAGTACGTTGTGGGGTATCTCTGGTACGTACAGTACCCCCTCTAAATTCCCTATCTGTGTAATGTGTATGTTTCCCTTCCCTACTACTTTGACCTTGTTTTGGTTTGCTACCTTTATTTCTGAGTCTATTTCTGTGAGTGAGTCTAGTAGCTCTGGGTTGCAAGTAGTGTGATTTGTGGCCCCTGAGTCTAGGAGCCAAGTGTTCCTCTCTATCTTATGTTTACCAGTTGGGTCATCGTGCCTGATCCCGTACATAGAGCCTGAGTTACTGTCCCTAGAGTTGTCTCTGCGTTCGTGGTGCTTCCTGGGGTTGGGTGACCACCCTTGCCCCCTTTCCTTTGGGTACCTGCGTTCAGGTGACCGCCCCCCTCTGCTGTCATCGTGTCCCCTCTCCCTATGGTTTCTAGGGCAATCCCTCTTTAAGTGGTTCCTTGATCCACAAGAGTAACATTCTGAGGTGCCTCTGGCCCTATCTTGGAAATCCACCCTTTTTGTAGGCCTAGGATCCCTCCTGGACAGTTGGCGGTCCCTCCTCAGATTGTCCTCTGCGATGAGCTTATTGGTTAGTGTGCCTAGTGTTAGGTATTGCAAGCTGAGGCTATCTAGTTGGGTTATGAAGTTGTCCCAACTCCTATCAAGAGAGTTTATGATTACGCTTATCATGCTCTCTTCAGTGATGATTTCCCCCCTCTGCATGAGCTATGCCCTTGTAGCATTCATCTTTAAAATGTGCTCACTCATGGGGACCCCTGCCTTGTGTTTGGTGGCATGGAACTCCCTAGATATTCTAGTGGTTGTGGCTCTACTCTGGCTGTAAAATAGGTTACATAGTTTTTGCATAACATCATAAACAGTCAGATTGTCTTCAATAGACGGATACATAGCAGATGGAATGGAAGTTAACATGATACAAAATGCCCTGTGATGAATACAGTCAATTTCCAGTGACCAGGGCTTTTGGGGAGGTCTGTTAGCTAGGAACAGTGCATTCTCTCTCATGAGAGCAATTCTTAATTGCTGACTCCATTCTATAATATTACCCCCATCTAACTGTAATTTTGGCAAATTGGCATAATTTGCCCCAGAAATGTTAGTAAGGTTACTTACTGGGGGGGATCTGTCCATGGTCCATAGTGTGATTGAACTCACAATAAGGCTTTGGGATGTCTGTGGCCATTCTGTACTTGCTTGGATCTATGTAGCTTGCTTCTCTTGTTACAGGCAGGTACTGGGCATGCGCAAAGCTCATTTCGCGCTGGAGTCCATCGGGTGAGGTTCCTGCTGCTGGAGCTCCCAGGCCTAGGCCTGGGCCTGTCGGTGGGAGGCTGGACCCACCCCCGGTGGGTCCGGAGGTTCCTCCCGAAGGCGGACACCACTGCTGGACGGCTGGATCCCCGGCGAAGAAGGGAAGAAGGTGAGGAGGCGACGCAGTCATAAGTCGAGGACTTCTGCGGGTCGGCAGCGCGGAAGCAGCGGAGGTTGTAGGTTGAGGATTCCCTGCACCCAGCGGCTCGGCGGTGATGGCGGCGGCGGCGGATCCTCCCTCGTGGTCGCTGGTCCCCGGTCGTGTGGATTGGCCTGGTTGAGGTCGTGGCGCGGGTGAGTAGCCGGTTCTTCTCTTTTCCCTTGGGTCTCGCATAGTTGGTGTTGCGGGTGGCAAGTTCGAGTCCTGCGGTCGATCCTTCCTGCAGGTGGTCGGTTTCTGGCGCCAGTTGTTGGTGTGCGCGGTGTCTCTGGTTGGCTGCAATTTCGGTCGCCTGGTCGTTGTTGGTTGTCCTGGCCTTCTTGTGGCTTCCAGGATTTTTCTTTGGTTTTTTGAGTGCTGCAGGGGGCTCGAAAGCGGAGCCGAGGGCAGCGGTGATGGTCTCGATTGCCTTCTGCAATTCGAGATCGGTAGGTGATTTTTTCTTAGTGATTGTAGTTTCTTCGTGGTCGCTTTCAGAGTTGGGTTCTTCGTGGTCGCTTTCTGTGTCCCCCTCGTCTGTTTTGGGGTTTGGGCATTTTCGCGCCAAGGGATTCAAATCCTGTCTTCCCATTGGCTGGTGCTCGTCCCAAGATGGCTGCCGGGAAGAGGGCGCGAAAATGGATTCAGCCAGCTTGGGGTCATCGGGTTGGGGTGGCCTACCCTTTTCTGGTTGCTTTTCTCCCTCGGTGGTCTTTGGGGCCTCGATCGCTGCTTTTTGCTGCTCGAAGAGGCTTTGAAGGTCCGCGATGAGGTTTTCCTTGTCGCTGCTTGCCTCCATCAGTTTCAGGATGGAGAGTTTAAATTTATTCATTTTTTGTGCTGTTTCTTCTTCCAGGGCGGTGGTCCTTTTGGATGACTCCTCTTCGTCTGAATGTGAGTCCAGGCTGGAGTCCTGCTCGCTTCCAGCTTCTGTCTCCTCCATGGTGGTGCCCTTGGATGCAAGCATCTCAGCCATCTTCTTGGTGAGTGCCCTAGTCTGTACTCTGTTTGCTTCTTCAGGGTAGGTGCTGGGATCAGTCATCATTTGGAGTTATGGGCAACCATCCTCTGCTACCATATTGTTAAATGTAGGATCTAGCCTAATAACTCAAAGACAAATCTCAATCCTTTAATCTGTATCTTTATTGCAGACCTAGGTGGATCCTAGGCCTAGTGGTACTGGAGGTCACTGACCTTGTACCTTTCTCTTTCAGGTATACATCTGGATCTGAAGGGGGACCTCGTGGTTGGAGCTATTATACCCAGGAAGAGGGGCTAGGAGGTAAGGAGTGGTTACAGGGGTTATGGGATATGTGGTCAGTTAACCCTTGCAGGACCAGGTGGCCAGGGAGATGGTACTGTTAGACATTTACCATGACAGTCCAAGCCTGCATCTATTATCACATTGAAATCTCCCATTATACATATATTTTCATAGTCCAACTCTATAATTTTCTTGTGTAGTTTCCGATAGAATTCTTCTTGTTTTTCATTCGGTGCATATAGTGCTATCAAAAGTATTTGTTTAAAGTTCATTTTCATTTCCACCATCAAAATCCTGCCTTCCTCGTCTTCAAAAATTAACTTGGGTTCTAATTTTCCTTTAATGTACATTACCACACCTCTTTTACTTTGATGTGTCAATGATGTAAATAAGAGTCCTAATTTTGGATATTGTAACAATTTCAAATGTCGTTTTCTAATATGTACTTCTTGTAAACATATAATGTTCATCTTCAAAGTATTTAATTTAGCCAATGTTCTATTTCTTTTTATCACCACATTCAGTCCATTTACATTTAAAGAAATTGCTTTAATTTCTTCTTCCATGTTTTACTTATTACCAGGGTGGATTTGATTTAAATCAAACTGATTTAAATCACGATTTAAATCACTAGTCAGTAAGGCTTGATTTAAATCATAGTTTTCTACATAAAGACTAATTCTTGCTTGTATAACTTTAATATGCAAGTAGATGAAGATTTTTAGAATAACAACTTTTCATATTAGTTTTTTTATCCCCAGTTTAATAGGTTAATCATTCATATTTAGACAACTTTTCTGTTGTACTTAAGGAGAAAAATAATCATTACCTTAATAATCACAATTTAAATAGATTTATTCAACTGAAACAATAACATTACAGCATATGTTATTTGCTTAAACAAACATCCATGTTTGTTAACTAATTTGGCTAAACAAAATATATATATTTTAAGAAACTTAGACTGTCAGCCCAGCCTACACATGAAAAACTTAAATACTGTCCTCTGTAGCTCACTCGTCATCTTCATCTTCTTCTTTGTTCATAATCTGGAAAAGAAAAACAAGCTTTCCTGCTTTATCAGGTCCCAAACGATTTCTCAATTTAGAATGAATGAGTCCAAAGGAAGAGAATATTCTTTCAACACCTGCAGAAGAAGCTACTGCTGTTAAAAGTGAAATCATTACTTGAACAGTCTCTAAATCCAAGTGCTTAAGTGACTTTCACCAGTTCACTGGTGTGACTTTCTTTAAAATATCTTCAGCAAACATATATTTCTTGAATGGTTCCCCCTTAGCTTTGAAGTTTATTATAGTTGGCATTACAGATGGATGATTGCTGGATACCCATGTCATAGCTAACTCCTCTTCCTCAGCACTTAAGTTTTGACCCTGATACTGGATATTGACAATATTTGCCAAAAAATGAGCTGGAGACAGTACTTGTCCCATTCGTTTTTTTAATGCTTGTAATTTAATTCTGTCCATGTGTAGTTCTGTTTTTAAGTGTTCATTCAGTTCCTTCCAAATTTCAACAGCATCAGCAATAAAACAGCTATTTTTCTGTATTTTGTTTAAAGCTTCAGAGATGGGTTTCAGGATGCTCAGCATATGTTCAACATTTCTCTTAAGCCCAATATTGAGGATTTTGGCCGTGACAGTGCCATCTATTTTATCTCGATTTTCTTCACAAACTGTCATCAGAATAGGCCAGTTCTTGATATACTGCTCAAAACAGTCCACCACAGAGTTCCATCTAACATCTTGTGGGAGCATTAGCTTGGTTCCACCCATCCTTTTCAGAGCTGCTGCAGCAAAATGATTGTTACGGAAGTATTTAGCAATTTCAACAACATTAGTCTTTATTTCTGGAACACTTAAGTCTTTGGCTAAGAGGTGCAGCAAATGAGCACTGCAACCATATGTTATTAGCTTTGTATTCCCTTCCTGCTCTTCTAAATTTCTTCTCATCTTGGATACATTTGCAGCATTGTCTGTGACCAAACTGCGTACTAGACATTTGAATTTTTGTTCACATGTTATTATAGCTTTTACTGCCACTTCTTGTAAGTATTCTGCTGTGTGTGCATTTCCTGACGTATCAATTGTTTGTGCAAGGAAGACTTTCCCTTCTTCTGTTGTTATACAAGCACATACAATAGGATCATTGTGGACATTACTCCACCCATCAATACTTAGGTTAACAATTCTACCCTCCAGAGCTGTTGCACATTGCTCCATTTCTCTGTCATACACTTTATCCAGCAGTTTCCCTGCAACATCTGCTCTGCTGGGTGGACTGTATCCTGGTCTCAGTGACTGAACCATATTAATGAAATGTGGGTTCTCAGTCAGACGGAAAGAAGAGTTCGTTGCATAAACAAACTGGGCAATTTTTTCATCAATTAACTCTTTTTCTAATCTGCTAGTTTTTATCACAAACTTATCTATGGTGGTTCCAGGAGGGAAGGGTTTTTTCTTTCTTTTAGGTGATAGTGATATGTGGCTGTGGGTGTCTGATGATGATGATGATGCTAATGAAGCACTATCCTGGTTGGATAACTCTGAAACTGTAGAATAGGAGGATGGTGATCTTGAAGGTGGATAGTTTCCAGAATCCATGAATTCCCCTAAACAAAAAAGTCAATGCTGTTATTTTATTGTTTATACAATTTCTGCTTATTGTACACAGCACTGCCCCAAAAGGAATATTTACTTTTCTTCATAACTCATAACTGTACCAAATGACAGTAACATGCAGTAATAATAAGAAATATAATTTTGCTCAAATATGACAGTTCAAGGCAGTCTTTAGAAATATGATTCAATAAAAATGTTTACCAACCTGAAGATCCTGCCTGTTCAAATGTGTTTCTTTGGTCATCTTCATCACAGCACTTCTCATGATGTTGCCTCATTCAGGCCACCAGGCCTTGCATTTCTTTGTTGCAGTGTTTGCAGTTTGCACGCATGCCTGCCTTACCGATAGGTAAAGGAACTTCATTAAAATATTGCCAAACTGGGTCTCTTTTATGGCCTGCTGCCATTATAGGTTTTTTCCTCCAAGGAAAGAATGTGATAAACCTCAGGTCATACAGACAAAAAGATCCAAAGACTTGTCTGTCTGTGGCTGTGCAGTATTGTGCTCAGAAAGTTTCACTTTCATTTTGTACTGCTTGTCTGCTTGCCCCTTCCTCCTCACACTTAGTTTCACTTTCTTCTTGTGCAGATCTATTCCACTCCAAACAATCAGAAAAATATTATTTCTATTCTATTCACTGAACTTCTTGAAACTTAGCACTGAAGGGGTTGATTCTGTATTCATAGGTTTGTAGAACAATAGGATTAAGGTCTTTTTCTCAACTCTGTTCATGTTATAACATTTTTGCTGTGAAGAAGAGGCATGTGATCTCTGCTGAGTCAAATTCAGTTTTGAGAACTGCAAAAGTAAACCAAGCATCTGTGATAATATCTTGTAGGCAGAGAAACTGCCCAATAATCTTACAAAAACTTCTGGAAGAGCATGACATTGTGAATGGATTAATGGAATTTATTTACCAAAAAAATTAAACATATACAGCCTTATTCTACATAATTAAAAAACTAATCTTTATTTCATGATGGAATAACCTTTGGATGGTAATATATTTTCCTCAAAAAGCATTTTATTTAAAAAAATCCGATTTAAATCAAAAAAATCTGATTTAAATCAAAAAAATCAGTTTTTTTTTATTTTTTTTAAAAAATCATTGATTTTTATCCACCCTGCTTATTACTAGTTTTTAATTTCATTGCTCTTGTCTCTCTTTGTTCCATTGGATCTTTTGCTCTGGCTCTCCCTCTTAGTGCTCTTTCCTCTTTTACTTTTTCCTCTTTATCTTTCTCTTCCTCTCCCTCTTTTGCCTCACCTACAGCTCCCAAATCTTCCTCCAAGGATCCACAAAATTGCTGATAAAATAATTTTGCTTTTTCAAGCATGTACAATCTACATCATTGTTCTTGCCATGTCACCATAATTCCTTCAGGTATTAGCCATCTAAAACTCACTCCTTTGTTTATTAAGAATTTCGTTAGGAATTGATACTCTCTCCTCAAATCTCTAACTCTTCTAGGTATTTGTCTTAATACCATAAGTTCTTTATCTTTGTATTTCAGTGTTGTAATTCTTGCCACTTGTAATATCTCTGTTTTCTTTGCCCTTTTTGTAAATCTTACATGCACTTCGCTTGGGAGTTTATTCCTTATTGCATATCTAGTGTAGACTCTAAATGCTTCATCAATCTCATTTAATATCTCTTCCTTGGGTTGTTCCAAAGCCTCAGCCAGAACCTCTGCAATTACTTCAGGTAAATTTTCTCCCTTTTCTTCCTCTATGTTTTGAAATCTTAAGTAAAAATCAGAATGCTCCATCTGCAACAGGATAATTGTTTTTTCTTGTGACTTGTCTGTTGAAACCAATTTCTCTTCCAGCTCCTCAACTTTTTTTCCTGTCATTTCTATTTTTTCTTCTACTTTCTGAATCCTCTCCTCATTTTCCCCCATCATTTCTTTCATTTCTTTTAATTCCTGTTTTATATCATCATGAAGTGATTACATAAAATTTTGTAATTCCATCAACTCTGGATTTTTCTGCTGGCTGTGTAAATTTCTTCATTTCTCCTCTTCTCAAATACTTTGCATTCTACTTGCAGTTTATTTGTAATCCAAATATCTATAGTTAAAATAAAATAAAGTAATGTGGAGAGGGAAAAAAGAGAAAAGAAAAGAAAAAAAAAACAAAGAAAAATGAGAACCCCCCCCCCCCCAAGATTTCCAACAACCTCCACCCTCCAAAAGTTTAAAAAACTCCTCTTGTCAAAATACAATCAAAAATCCAAAAGAAAGTGGGTTTGGTAAAAAGAAAAAAAAGAAAGAAAAAAGAGAAAATAATAAAAACCAACAAGAAATAGAATAAATTAAAAAAGGTTTCTTCTGACTCTTCAAGTCTTAATCCAAGGGAAAAATATTTTAAAATCCAATTCCATTAAATCCAGTGAAAAAAGAAAAAAAAGGGGGGGGGAAACCCCTCTAAATATATAGAGACAAAGGAAAAAAAAAAAGAAGAAGTGAGTCTAAAGTCTTTTTCCACCAGCAATTCTCAAAACATAAAACTAGTCAATCCAAAAAATAAGAGGTAATAAACAAATTTAAAATCCAAAAAATCAGACAATCAGAAAGCTCAGAAAAAAGAAAGGAAGTTCCAAGGCAAGTCAGTCTAATCTTCACAGCTGTTCTATTATCTTCTATTCAAAATGTCAAGGTCAGTTCTCAAAGTTTCTTCAGAAATATATGTCTTTTTTCCTTCTGCCACTAGATGGCACTGCAAGTTAACTTTTAATATTGAGTCCTTATTTTCTTCTCTTTACAATTGTTACAAAGTTTCTTTCACCAATCACTTTCTCTTATATCCCATTCATAAACAACGTATCGTTCATTCAGTTCAGTCAAAGTCTTAGTATCCAATTTCTTTTTTAAGCCAGTTTCAAATCTCCAAGTCTTTTTTCCCCCTTCACTCAAAGTCTGGTAAAATGTCTAAAATGCTTTCTTCCGGCTTCCTCGCAGCTAAAATACCCGGATGTGGATGCGGATACACACCCACCCCCACTCCTTGCTCAGCCAATCTTTTCCACCCTATCAATCTTTCAGGTGGATCAAGAAAAAAAAATTCTCAAAAAATAGTAAAGATTAAAAAAAATCCTCACCTCGATGTCACAGGCTGTCTCTTTGCTTCCTCTTTTGTTGTGACCATCCTAGCATTTTATTGATTTCTAGGTCACTTTCCACCCTGTCTGATTTGAGGAGCTTCTTCCAGTCTTTCCAGGGAGATTGTGATCTCTCTGTGTTGACCGGTACGTGTGCCTCTTGTTTGTCATCCCTATAGGATGACTTAGGTCACCGAGGACCCGAGGACAGCAGGGATATCGATGACCCCTTGGGAGCAACCAAGGAGTCCATCTTACCACCAGGACATTGGCCATGCCCTCTGCCAGTAATGAGTATTTTTTCTTCGGTGGACAAACTGCACATAATGCAGCCCAATTTCGTTAGAATAAAATGAACCATGGTGGCAAGTTGACGACAACGGCAGATAAAATGGCAGAACCATCTTCTAGGAGAAGGGAAACTCTGATTTATTTATTAATTCAATTCAATTTATATGCCGCCTTTCTCCGGAGACTCAGGGCGGCTTGATTACAAACCTCCACTGCCTTGTGGCTATATCTACTACTGGAAAAGGCTTCAGGAATCAACCTTGAGGCAAATCTGGAGCCGGAGTCCTGGAAGCAGTTCGTGACTGTGTACAATCATGTTCTGGTAACTCCTGCGATGCAGCTGGAACTAATCATATCGGCTTTGCCATTCCATTGGGGAGGAGGGGGGATTTGCTGCTTGGGTAACAGTCTATCCTCCATATTTTTTTTTTTTTTAATTTGATTTATATGCCGCCCTTCTCCGAAGACTCAGGGCGGCTTACAATGTGCTCAGCAATATTAATCTACCCAGGCCTCGTGCTCTGGAGAGGACACTCCAGCTTTGCATACAGCATTGAAACAACACGGGAAGTGGCAGTTACCGGTTGTAAGTCTTTGCTTGATTGGCGTAGAGCATGACGCCAGGGGCCACTTTCGTTGGTGGGAGAGGTCATTGTACCTCATTGGGCAGCTACCGCCCGCCTTAAGATGGGCAGCCCCCAGCCAGTAAGGTGCTGCCCCACCATGGTCTATTAACCTCACAGGGTGCGTGGGGTTTAGGGTCAAAGCCAACAAGCAGATCAATAACTTTGCACCATGCAACAAACATAAGAAAACTTTAGCCCTAAAGTTGGGCACCTGGAATGTTCGGACAATGACCCCCGGCCTTTCTGACTATCAAGAGATAGATGATGTATGTAAGACAGCTGCCATTGACATGGAGTTGAGCAGACTGCAGATGGACATCATTGCCCTTCAAGAGACAAGACTGTTAGACTCAGGATCTATTAAGGAGAAAAACTTCTCGTTCTTCTGGCAGGGAAAACCATCAAACGAGTCTAAGGAATATGGGGTTGGCTTCACGGTCAGAAACACCCTACTAAGATCCATTACTCCACCTGCTGCAGGAAGTGAAAGAATTCTGTCCTTGCAGCTCCACTCATCAGCAGGGCTGGTTACTCTTATTAGCACATATGCTCCAACATTATCATCTTCAGTAGAATCCAAAGACAAATTCTACGACAATCTGGTTGCTACTATCAAGAAAATCCCTGAGAAAGAACCACTGTTTATCCTTGGTGATTTTAATGCCAGAGTTGGAGCTGATTATAGTTCTTGGCCCACTTGTTTAGGTCAGTTCGGCATCGGAAAGCTGAACGAAAATGGCCAACGACTGCTGGAGTTTTGCTGCTACTATGGTCTTTGCGTTAGCAATACATACTTTAAAACAAAGCCTCAACACAGAGTCTCTTGGAGACATCCAAGATCGAAGAATTGGCACCAGCTCGACTTGATTCTTACCAGGTGCTCCAACCTCCCCGATATTACAATCACACACAGCTATCAGGGTGCTGATTGCAATACAGACCACTCCTTGGTGTGCAGCAGAATAAAACTGCAAACAAAGAGATTGCATCACTCGAAGAAGGAAGGAAGACCACGAATTGACATCAACAAGACCTGCACTCAGGGCAAAGTGGAGGAATTTGCACAAGCACTCAAGGAAACTCTCCCAGGCCCAGCTGAAGTAAATACATCTGAACGATGGGAATATTTCAAGAATGCTGTTTATAACATCGCCTTGTCAGTATTTGGTAAAGAGATCAGAAAGACAGCAGATTGGTTTGAAGCCCATTCGGAGGAGTTGACGCCAGCCATCGAGGAAAAAAGGAGAGCTCTAATTGCATATAAAGCCTGTTCCAGTGAGCGCAACCTACAGGTTCTGCGAGCTGCTCGTAGCAAAGTCCAACAGACCACCAGAAGATGTGCTAACGATTATTGGCTGCAGCTTTGCTCTCGGATCCAGATAGCAGCTGACACAGGCAACATCAAGGGGATGTATGATGGCATCAAGCAGGCCTTAGGTCCAACACAGAAGAAATCTGCCCCTCTAAAGTCTGCTATAGGTGAGGTTATCCAGGACTGAGCACAGCAGATGGCACGCTGGGTGCAGCACTACTCTGAGTTATATTCCAGAGAAAATGTGGTAACTGAAGCAGCATTAAATAACATTGAGTGCCTGTTTGTCTTGGAGGAGTTTGACAGTGAACCAACTTTAGAAGAACTAAATGTGGCCCTGGACTCCCTTGCCTCTGGCAAGGCACCCGGGAAAGATAACATTCCTGCCGAAGTTCTGAAGTGCTGCAAAGAGAACATCTCCACTGAACTGCATGAAATCTTCTGTCTTTGTTGGAGGGAAGGTGGAGTACCACAGGACATGAAGGATGCAAATATCGTCACACTGTACAAGAACAAAGGTGACAGGGGTGACTGTAACAACTACCGCGGCATCTCTCTTCTTAGTGTTGTAGGGAAGCTGCTTGCCCGTGTTGTACTGAAGAGGCTCCAGGTGCTTGCAGAGAGAGTCTATCCAGAATCACAGTGTGGATTTTGAGCCAACAGGTCCACTACTGACATGGTATTTTCCCTTAGACAGTTGCAGGAGAAATGCAGGGAACAAAGACAGCCACTTTTCGTAGCCTTCATAGATCTTACGAAGGCTTTTGACTTGGTTAGTGGGGACGGCCTTTCTCCCCAAGATTGGATGTCCACCTCAGCTCCTCAACATCATCAGGTCTTCTCATGAGGAAATGAAGGGCACTGTAGTTTTTGATGGCTTAACTTCAGATTCCTTTGATATTCGAAGTGGAGTGAAGCAGGGCTGTGTTCTCATGCCAACTTTATTCAGGATCTTTTTTGCTGTCATGCTGAAACATGCTTTTGGAACTGCAACAGGGGGTATTTACCTCCAGACCAGATCAGACAGAAAACTCTTTAATCTTTCTAGATTGAGAGCAAAGTCTAAAGTCCAGCTGAAATGCTTACGGGATTTCCTCTTCGCTGCTGCTGCTGCTGTCACTGCTCACTCTGCTGAAGACCTTCAACAAGTTATGGACTGTTTTAGCAAGGCCTGCCAAGACTTTGGACTAACAATCAGCCTGAAAAAAACACAAGTCATGGGTCAGGACATGGATTCACCTCCCTTTATTACAATCTCTGCACAAGAACTGGAGGTCGTCCATGACTTTGTGTACCTCGGCTCAACTATCTCTGACACTCTCTTTAGATACTGAGCTGAAAAAACGTATTGGTAAAACGGCCACCACATTTTCCAGACTTACAAAGAGAGTATGGCTTAGTAAGAAGCTGACGGAACATACAAAGATCCAGGTCTATAGAGCCTGCATCCTGAGCACACTCTTGTACTGCAGTGAGTCTTGGACCCTTTACACACGGCAGGAGAGAAAGTTGAACACTTTTCATATGTGCTGTCTACGATGAATTCTTGGCATCACCTGGCAGGACAAAGTTCCAAATAGCGCAGTCTTGGAATGTGCTGGAATTTCTAGCATGTATACACTATTGAAACAGCGACGTCTACGCTGGCTGGGGCATGTCGTGAGAATGGCTGATGGTCGGTGTTAGGATATGGTATAAGTCTAACAAGTTGTCCAGGCAATATATGTGTTCTATCACTTTAAATGTATTCTGTAACTTTATGTAATGCTGTAACAGATGTAATGCTGAGTAATTGTACTGCTGAGTCATTGTAATGACTAATGACTGCTGACTGAATGCTGACTGCAATTATCATAATTGTACTGTTGAGTCATTGCACTGCTGACTTCACTTATCTTAAGTGGATAATTACTAGTTTAAACTGTATATAAGGAGGAAGCCGAGCTATAGTCATTGTTGGACTTGCTCTCATCATTGCTTGACTTGCTGCTTGACTGGAACTGTTGATTGAAACTGTTATTGTCGTGTGTGAAGAAGTGGATGGATCTGTTACCATTGTGATTTGTTACCAGTGTTGAATTGCTGTTTATTACCAACTGCTGTAAGTAAGATTTGAATGGCTGAATCAGTGGTGGGATTCTACCGGTTCGCACCGGTTCGGTAGAACCGGTTGTTAAGTAGTTAAGTAGTTAAGCAGTTTGGAGAACGGGTTGTTAAAAGAAATCTCCTTTTGTTTTTTTCCACTTTACAGGGTTAATCCTGTAAGGAATTACAACATTTGGTGTTGTTTCCTAGCCTAATCTTTATTGCCCTGCTTACAGAAACTGCCTCTCTGGCAGTATGCCTAGACTTACTGTCGCTTCCGGTTCCGGAGGTTCTCGGAGATTTTTTTTTTGCTTGACTTTCTTAAAGGGGAAGGGTTGTTTTAAGCTTTTTACACCGCTGTTGGGAGGAAATACTCCCCTGTTGGAGTTCTTCCAGCCGGGATGCAATGATCAGCACTTTGAAGAAATAATTGAATAATGGAGCAGAAGCTTTTAATGATAAGGAAGCAAGATGAGTGACATTCAGCAAGGCTTCTTGGCTAGCTAGAAAGATTGACATTCAAACGTGAGTTTACATACCCTTTCAGACTTTTGCTCTAAAACTGGTTTTTGGTGAAGTTTAATTCTGTGCTTGATGATGTTTAATCCTGTGTTTAGTGATGAGATAATTTTCCCTATTCAGCTTTGTTTGGAAGGAGAAATGTTAATCTCTGTTCCTGAAAAGAAGCAGCTTTGGAAATCTGACTAGTTCTGTGTCTATTTGTTCTGGTAATTGGTTTAACAAGCAACAGATACTCTGTTTGCTCCTTTGCTTCATTCTGGAGAGCTTAAATGACCCCTCTGCTAAAGGGTTTTCTCGGCAACGCTGGGCTGCCGGAGCAATTCCACAAACACGCTCGAGTGGGGTTCAAAGATGGTTTATTTGCAGCTGACAGCAACAGCTTGCTACCGATATGCTAACAGCAATCAAGTCAGAGATCCCGCATCGGCGCTAAGCATTGTTTAAATAGCGCGCTGAGAAGCCGGCTTCCGTCTCCGCCTCTCAACGGCGTCTCGTGCTGACGTCAGCGCGGATCTGTCAAAAGCCTCGGCCCCAATCCCTTCACCCAACGCGATCCCACTTTACCCAGCACCGTGTAAGCATAGCCCTATCCGCACCCCAAGCCCATCACCAACACCCGTGTCGCGCATCCACCCCCCCCCCCGATCGCACACACACCGCCTTGGCAGTCCCAGGTAGTCGTTGTCGAGTGCCGTTAGCAGCAGATAACCGGCTCAACAGGTTTCACTTTATGAGCAAGAGTTGGCTGCTGATAGTTATCATTGCATTTTAACTATTTTAATTCCTCAAGGTGCTCTGGCACCCTCCCTGATTTGTAACTCCTGTTTGCAGGTATTTCTAATCTAATGATTGGTATTTAGGGATTGGTATTCTTTGCTTTGCAAGCAAAGAAGCTTTTTGTATTTTTCTACAGGTAATCCTTGACTTACAACAGTTACAATGGCACTGGAAAAAGTGACTTATGACCGTTTTTCACATTTATGACCATTGCAGCAAACTGTCATTAGGGCAACGAAGCGATGCCACATGACCACCTGGCCATGGCCACCTAGTCACATGAAGCACCGCAGTTGTGAAATGAGTGACACGGTTGTTAAGAATGCTGCAACGGGCATAAATGATGACCAGTCATAAGTGCGAGGACCGGTCAAAAGTGCGAGGACCTGTCAGAAATCACTTTTTCAGCCCTCTGGGTAGTCCTTTTGTGCATATGGACTACTCAGAGGGCTGAAAAAGTTATTTTTGACTGGTCCTCGCACTTTTGACCGGTCCTTGCACTTACAACTGTCCTCATATTTTACGTTTTTCTCCCTATCTTGTCACCATGGTGAAGAGAAGCAGTTGTGAAATGAGTGACACGGTTGTTAAGAATGCTGCAACGGGCATAAATGTGAGGATGGTCATAAGTGTGAGGACCAGTCAAAAGTGTGAGGACTGGTCAGAAATGACTTTTTTCAGCCCTCTGAGTAATCCCTATACATATAGCCATGGCCACCCGGTCACATGATCAGCTAGCCATGCCCACTCGGTCACATGACCACCAAGCCATGCTCATCCGGTCACATGACCACCAAGCCACGCCCACCCAAATAAGCCACGCCCACAGAACCGGTTGTTAAAAAAATTGAATCCCACCACTGGACTGAATGTATCTGCCCTCAGTGTGGAAGGGATTGCCACTCTCGAATTGGCCTTTTTAGTCACACTAGATGCTGTTTTAGGATCTCTTTCCAGAGCACGATACCATAGTCTTTTGAGACTGAAGGATGTCAATGATGGTTGCAAGTTGACGACAATTTTTCTCCAACAATGCATTTGGGCAAAGTAGGATTGCCAGTTGACTTGTCCACATCAATTTCGCATATTATGGAAATTCACAATAATATTTATTTATTTATTTATTTATTTATTTATTTATTTATTTATTTATTTATTTATTTATTAAATTTGTATACCGCCCTTCTCCTCAGGGCGGTGAACAGCCAGAATAAAAACATTTGTACACAAAAGTTAAAATAATTATTAAAACTAATTAATGAAATTTGGCCCATAATTAAAAACATATCAATTAAAAATCAGTATCAAACATTAAAACCAACATGGAATCAGGCCAGCCCGGCTAGCTGAAAAAAGTAAGTTTTTAGGGCTCAACGAAAAGTCCGGAGGTCTGGGATCACTCGTATCTCTGGGGGTAGATCGTTCCAGAGGGTAGGTGCCACCACAGAGAAGGCTCTCCCCCTGGGGGTCGCCAGCCGACATTGTCTGGCTGACGGCACCCTGAGGAGGCCCTCTCTGTGGGAGCGAACCGGCCGGTGGGAGGCAATTGGTGACAGAAGGCGGTCCCGTAAGTACCCTGGCCCTAAGCCATGGAGCGCTTTATTTTATTTATTTTTTTTATTGAAAAGTTTTACAGAAAAAAAAAGATTTCCCCCCCAATATTCCCCCCACCCTTTCCCTCCCCTCCCCCACAGACTTCCCAGAGCAAAATACAAGGTATTTCAGTTAACAATCATAAGCTAAATTAACCTATCTATCCTCAGACTACTAAATCCCCCCCTGAAACCTTAACTCCACTATAGATAACATAATACTTCTAATACTTAACGTTCATTCATAAGCTATTTGATATTTTCTTGTCTGATACTTATTTTGAATATAATCAATCCATCTTCTCCATTCTGATACGTATCTTTCTTGTTTATAGTCCTTCAAATATGCTGAGATTTTCGCCATTTCTGCTAAGTTCGTTACTTTCAGTATCCACTCTTCAATAGTAGGCAAAAAGTCCTTCTTCCAGTATTGCGCTACCAACAGCCTAGCTGCTGATATTAAGTTCAAAATCAATTTAGTCTCTAATACTGTACAATCCATCGTTATACCCAGTAAAAACAATTGAGTAAATTTCAACCTTTTTTTCAGAATGTTCTGCATCACCCACCAAATTTTTATCCAAAATGCCTTGATTTTCTTACAGGTCCACCATATATGATAATAGGTTGCATCATCACATTCACATCTCCAACATTTAGCTTGCAAATTCGAGTACATACATGATAATTTTTTAGGATCTAAGTGCCATCTATAAAACATTTTATAAAAATTCTCTCTCAAATTTTGTGCTTGCGTAAATTTAACATTTCTGACCCAAATCTTTTCCCATGTTTCCATCATCACTGGTTCCTGAAAGTTTTGTGCCCATTTTATCATACAATCCTTAACCAATTCCGTTTCTGAATCTATTTCCAATAAAGCGTTATACAACCTTTTAATATGCATCTGACTTTGATCTCTAATCTGTTTCACCAAATTTTCATCATTTTGCATAACACCAATTTTTTGATCTTCCCTCCATCTAGCTTGAAGCTGACCATACTGAAACCAAGTATAAATTATCCCTTCTTCTTTTAATACATCTAAAGATTTCAATTGCAGCTTACCCCTTTCCAAAAGAAGAAGCTCTTTATAAGTAATCACCTCTGTTTTTTGCTCTATACTTATATTTTCTATTGCATGTCTGGGATTTGCCCATATGGGTATCTTATAGTTTAGCTTATATTGATACTTTTTCCAAACCCTCAACAACGCATTTCTAAGTATATGACCCTTAAACACTTTATCCACTTTTTTTTCATATAACAGATAAGCATGCCATCCATATAACAAATCATAGCCTTCTATGTTTAACATTCTTTCTTCAGTTAAGTTAAACCAGTCGCTAATTTGTGATAAAACAGCTGCTTCATAGTACAATCTTAAATTAGGCATTTTAAGACCTCCTCTCTCACGTACATCCTGTATAATTTTCAGTTTCACTCTTGGTTTCTTCCCACCCCAGATAAAAGTATTAACCCCTTTCTGCCATTCCATCAAATTTCCGTCTTTCTTAAGCACTGGTATCATTTGAAACAAAAATAAGAACCTAGGTAAAACATTCATTTTTATTGCTGCTATCCTTCCCAGTAATGATAGTTGTAGCTTTTTCCAATTTTCCATTTCTTTCTGTACTTTTTGCCAGAGAACTTCATAATTGTTTTTAAACAATTTCGTGTTTGAGGCTGCAATATATACTCCTAAATACTTAACCTTTTTAACTATTTCAAACCCCGTTATTCTCCCTAAATCTTCTCTTTGAGATATGGACATATTTTTAATTATCATCTTTGTCTTGTGTTGATTTACTTTAAATCCAGATACCTTACCATATTGACCTATTATGTCCAACATATGTGGAGCCGCTTCTATAGGTTGAGATAAAGTAACAACCAGGTCATCTGCAAACGCTCTTAATCTATAATCCTGCTGTCTAATTACAATTCCTTTTATTTTATCAGATTCACATAACTTATTCAACAAAACTTCTAAAGTTAAGATGAACAACAATGGCAACAAGGGACAACCCTGCCTTATACCTTTCTCAATTTTAAAGACTTCTGTTAGGCCTCCATTAATTATTATTTGTGTTGTTTGTTCCTGATATATTGCTCTAATTGAGTGTATAAAATACTCCCCAAAATGCATTTTTTCTATTATCTTAAACAAAAATTGCCAATTCAGTCGATCAAATGCTTTCTCTGCATCCAAAAATATGAACGCTGCAGGGACCTGGTTGTTTTTTTCCAAATATTCCAATAAGTTTATAATTTGTCTAACATTATATTTCATTTGCCTCCCTTTTATGAAACCTGACTGATCATTATGAATTGTTTGTTGCATAACTGGCATTAATCTGTTTGCTAATATCTTAGCAAAAACTTTATAATCAGTGTTCAAAAGTGAAATTGGCCTAAAAGTTTCAGGTTTGATACAATTTTGATCTTCCTTCGGAATCAGTGAAACAAAAGCTGTTCTCCAAGAGGGTGGAACTCCTCCCCCTAATTGAATTTTACAAAATAAAGCTCTAAGCGGTTTTACCATTTCAAACTGTAAATTCTTATAATAAACAGCTGTTAATCCATCTGTTCCCAGAGCTTTCCCTGTTTTTAACTGCTTAATTGCAGCAATGATCTCCTCAGAAGTTATTGGTTGATTCAATCCTTCCCTCTGTTCTAATGTTAATTCCGGAATATTCCCTTCCTTTAAGTATCCATCTATATCTATGCCTTGTATTGAGTCACTAACATATAACTTTGTATAAAATTCTAAAAAAGCCTTTTTGATCATATTCTGTTGGTAAACTTCCTTACCTCTAAATTCTATCTTACCAATGACTTGTGATTTCTGTTTTTTCCTCAGCATGTAGGCCAACCACCTACCTGGTTTATTGGCATTACAAAATGTATTATGTTTAGCATATTGTAAGATGGTTGCCACCTGATCAGCCATTAACATGGAGTGCTTTAAAGGTGGTCACTGTCAACACGCATTTTTGATTTGGTTCACATTGACATAGTTGGTCCTTTCCCGCCATCATTTGGTGGTAGAAAATATTTTCTAACAATTATTGATAATTTCTCTAGATATGGATATGGATATCCTATGAAAGAAAAATCAGAGACTTTTCAGATCTTTAAAGACTTTGCAACCCTTGTTTCTACCCAACACCAAGTTCGCATCGCCAGAATCCAGAGTGATCCTGGTGCCGAATTCATGTCTCAGCGTTTCCAGAACTGGGTGCGTAAGAATGGAATTATTCATCAGACTTCGGCCCCTTACACACCGGCTCATAATGGAGTCGCAGAATGAAGACAAGGGGTACTGCAAACCATGATGCGTTGTCTCCTAGAAGACGCCAACCTTGGTAAGATATACTGGGGTGAAGCTACCAAGTACGCAAATTACATTGTCAACCGTACTTGGAGCAGTGTAACAAATCAGACTCCTTTGTTCATGTTGTATGGCTACAAGCCTGATCTTAAAAACATCCATATTTTTGGTTCATATGCTATGGTGAACATTTCCTTAGCTCAAAGAAGAAAAGGAAGTCCAGCAGCAAAGAGACTGAGATTTATGGGTATTGATGATAATTCAAAATGGAGCAGATTTATTGACTCTAAACATGCAATTGTGATTTCCCAATCTGCTAATTTTGAGGAAGATATTGACTGGTCCAGGATTCACTCCAATGATCCTGGAGTTTATTTTCCTAGAGATGATACTGCTGATGCTATGCAGATTGATGATCAAGACTCCACTGATTCTTCTCAACCCGATGTTCTGTCTTCGCAAGCCGCGGATGCTGATGCTAGCGACGAAAGTGAGGACGAGGACGAAGCAGAAGAAGATTGGACAGTTGTTCCGAGACGTTCCACGAGGGCCACAAAAGGAATCCCTCCACAACGATATTCTTGGCAACTGACAAAAGCACCCTTGCCTTTGATTTGCAATGTCACACTTCCACCTGATAATTTCACACAAATCAAGCAGCTCCCTGATTCAGAGCAAGACAAATGGTATGAAGCAATGCAGGTTGAAATGGACAGTCTAAAGAAACTTAAGGTATTTACACCTGCAAAACCTCCAGCAAACAAAAAGGTCATTGGCACTCGATGGGTCTACAGAATCAAAAAGAAGCCAAATGGTGAGTCATTGTACAAGGCCAGACTTGTAGCTCAGGGTTTCGCTCAACGTTATCCTGAGGACTACACAAATACTTACTCACCGACAGTTAGAACTGAGAGTGTAAAAATTGCTTTAGCAACTTCAACTATCCTTGGTTTAGAAGTTTTCCAGTTTGATGTTGACACGGCTTATCTACATGCAGACCTAGACGAAGAGATCTACGTGAGAAGTCCTCCAGGATTCCGACAGCAAGAAGGGGATACCTGGTTCCTAAACAAAAGTCTCTATGGTCTGAAACAATCTGGTTTAATGTGGTATTTATGTCTTACTGACAAACTAAATTCAATGGGCTTTATTAAGTCCGAAACTGATGAGTGCGTGTTCACAAAAAGATCTAACAATGCATATGAGATAGTTCTTGTTTATGTTGGTGATATTGTTTATATTGGTCCAAATAAGCAAATGAGTGAAATTTTTGCCAAAGCTTTGCAGAGATACTTCACATTGAAATCATTGGGTCACATTAGCACTTATTTAGGTGTTCAGATTGAAAAAACACAGAAGGGGTTTAGTCTTTCACAAGAAGATAACATTGAACAAATTTTGCATCATTGCAACATGAAAGATGCTAACACAACAAAGACACCCATGCAAACAGATTTTCATAACTTGACACAAGAAGCAAGTCCTGAGTTCGAGGATCAAACACTTTATCGTTCAGTCATTGGGTCACTATTGTACATTAGTAGTTGGACCAGACCCGACAATGCATTTAGTGTTAATCTCTTATCACGACACGTAGGTAAGGCAAAACAGTTTCATTGGACATGTATTAAGAAATTACTGAGATACCTAAAATACACTAAACACTTGAAGTTATTGTTAGAACCAACACATACTGATTATGCAGAATTATGTTGTTATGCAGATTCTGATTGGGCAAGTGATAAGAAATCACGTAAAAGTACTTCAGGTTATATGATGTTCTTAAATGGATGTCCTGTTTATTGGCAAGTACGTAAACAGAATTTTGTTTCTTGTTCATCTACTGAAGCTGAATATGCTTGTGTTTCAGATGCATGTAATTCTCTAACTTGGTTTGATGCTTTAGTCACAGATATCTGGACACACCCGATCCGACCGATCACCGTGATGGAAGACAATGAATCGGTGGTTTATATTTCTGAATCTCATTTTACAGGTTCTAGGTCCAGACACATTGACATCTGTTACCAAAACATAAAACATTTAGTGAAAAAAGGTTTTGTCAAAATGCAATATGTATCTACACATGATCAAATTGCTGATATGCTCAACAAACCACTTCCAGCAGCTCAACACGAGTATCTGCGTGAGAAGATGTGCCTTATTTGATGATGTACTGATATTCGCTCAACTGGCAAAGAAGGGGAATGTCACTGCGTTATTTTATTTACCAGCTGAGCTCATCTTTTCTGGACTATCTGACTTTCCGTACCTTGCCAAGAATTGTTATCAAAAGCTACTACGCATGTCCATCCACCCACATTCCTTCACACTTTTTCCTTTGTTCTTTTTCCAGCAAGGTCCGGCTGAGATAGCCGGCAAGAATTACTTTCAAAAATGTAGCAATTAACTTTTCTTAGTTAGTGAGGTGTTTTATTTTCTTTATAACAAATAAATGAGTTTTATTAGAAACTTTCCTTCGCGTTTCTTTTTCGGAATATTGCAAACAAGGAGAAGCCTCGATTCATCTCCTCTAATTAAACCAGGGTAATTAGTCCCAGAGCCAAACATGGGATTAATAAATGCCCTGGCGTGTAGCGTGTTTGGGAATGGCTGCTGCTTTGGATTTGGCCTTCTTGCATACAGCACAATCCAAAAACACCTTACACCCCTTTAGATCCAAACCTTTTGCGAACTCCGGCATCTTCCTAAGAACATGGAAACTGGCATGCCCCAATCTTCTATGCCATTTATGGATATACCTGGAATGCAAAGGTTTACCAGTTAGTGAATTCTCAACATTAACATTTTTATGCGGAACCTCAGGCTTGCTCTGAGCAACCTGTTTACCAACTTTCTTTTTGTTGGCTTTAGGAGCCTTAGGGGTAGCAACAGGATCTCTCTCTGGAGCATCTCTATCTGGGCCTGTGCCTTCCCTTTTTGGAGTTTGCATACTTGTCTGTGTTTGTGGTTTAGGCTTTGGCTTTAAGTAATAAACACCACCAATTAATATGGTTTCAGCAACAATATCTCCATCTTTAACTATGTAACTTGCTTTTTCAAGGTGGTGAACTTGGAACTTTAACATTCTAGACAAGTGACACTGACTAAGCAAATTACTGGTTGCTGTTGGTATGTAATAAACATCAGGAATGAATGCATTGAGCTCTTCAACATAAACAGTTCCTTTTCCTTTGACCTGACAAGGATGATTGGAAAAAGAGTAAAGTTCACGTAGTTCTGGTTCTGGCTCGTGCATTTCTGTGAAAAGTTCCTTTCTGTAGGTAACATGCAATGCTGCACCACTGTCCAAAGTCCACAGGAGTCGTCTGTCATACTCTGGTTGAGGTTGTGGATCATTGGTTAAAGCCAATGTGGCAAGTGGAGTTTGTGGATCACGCCTGGGACCACGATGACCTTGTCTTCCATCTCTGCCTCTGCCTCTGGAATCTGTTCCTCTGGGCTGGTATGTGACAGGAGCTGGAACTCGTTGGGGACAATCCCGGGTGGCATGTCCCACACGATCGCAGGTGTAGCATCTTGGCATCCTTGGAGTGTAGGTCCTTCCTCGGAAGGGGCGTCTAGCTGGAGCTCTTGATGCGGGTGGTCCTCTCAAGTGTGGCGTGGCCAACATGAATGCCTCTTCTTCAATTAAAAGTCTACAGACATTGTCCACTGTGCGTTGAGCAATCGGGACTTGGTTAATTTTTGTAACAGCATCTTTCCATTCATAATTCAAAGAGTTAATAATGATGCTGATCATTTGAATATCTTCAATGTTATGGCCTCTTTCTCTCAATTCTGTTCTCAGACCTTTCAGTTTGGTCAAATGCCCTCCAATTTGTTCACCAGGTTTCAATCTCAAACCGTGGAGTTCAGACATGAGTAAACATGAAGATTCAATTGAGATAGGCCTGTAGCAATTTTCCAATTCAGCCCAAATTTGTCGGGCTGTTGTATTTGGTGGAAAAGTGACCTGCAGTTCAGTATCCATGGACATCAATAATGTTGTGCGAGCCCTTATCTCTAAATCTCTTATTGCAAAATCCCATGGTTGTGCAGGAGGGTTAAATACCATACAGTGCGTGCCTTCTCTAAGAAGCAGTAGTGTAATCTCACTGACCCAGGCTTTGTAATTGTGTCCTGACATTTTTAGTTTTGACTCACCAGTTAGTGGAGAGACAGAAAATGCCTGGTGAGGAGCCCGCATTTGATATGCTGGCTGTGCTGGCAGAAATGCCTGTGGTATTTGCTGTGCCTGTTGTGGACCTAAAAATGGTCTTGGTTGTGCCATTGGAGGTGGACCAGGAGCTGGCCCTATTTGTACTTGTGGCTGTGGCATATATGCAGGCATTTGTAGCTGCTGTGGCTGATGCACTGGAATCTGCTGTATTCCAGTTGCCACTTGTGCTTGATCTGCAATATTGGCATGACCTGCTGGAGATGCAGTGATTTGCCTTTGCTGCATAAAGCGTGCCTGTGTTCCATCTAAAAGGACACCATCACCGCCAGGGGGTGTTTGAGTTTGGGCCTGTGGAAACACTTGTGGCATTTCAGCTTCCTGTAGTAAATTACTTTCGCCAGCAGATGGTGCTGCACCTTTAGCTTCGGGCAGCTTTGCAGTTACAAGAAATGATTGCGTGGCAGGTTTATATGTAACTTGATCAGGGAGACTTTCATGTGACGTATGCAGGTTGAGAACTGGCATAATTAGAAGGGGGAGTTACTGACCTCAGTCGTAGTGCTTCTCCTTCAAAAACAGCTTCTGTGTTATCTCCCTCCATTTCTGTTCCCACGGCTTCTTCTTGTTCCAGGCGTGTGG
Organism: Pituophis catenifer annectens; assembly: GCF_029215685.1. Classification (NCBI taxonomy): domain Eukaryota; kingdom Metazoa; phylum Chordata; class Lepidosauria; order Squamata; family Colubridae; genus Pituophis; species Pituophis catenifer. The sequence continues at coordinate 72,390,072 of NW_027256885.1, read as the reverse complement.
CTGTAGTAAGGGGCTGGAAATCTGAAAACCTCCTTTCTGCCACCTTCTCAGCAAAATACATTTTGTATTTGTTTTTCTTCTGTTTCGGCATCTTAGCAATATAATTAGCGTACCTCAGTAGCTAAAAACTAATTGCCTATGCGCTCTTATCAGAAATAACAAAACAAGGAAAAAAGCCATAAATCAAACCGTCCTCTGCTACCAGATGTCAGGGCATTTATTAATCCCATGTTTGGCTCTGGGACTAATTACCCTGGTTTAGAGGAGGAGATGAATCGAGGCTTCTCCTTGTTTGCAATATTCCGAAAAAGAAACGTGAAGGAAAGTTTCTAATAAAACTCATTTATTTGTTATAAAGAAAATAAAACACCTCACTAACTAAGAAAAGTTAATTGCTACATTTTTGAAAGTAATTCTTGCCGGCTATCTCAGCCGGACCTTGCTGGAAAAAGAACAAAGGAAAAAGTGTGAAGGAATGTGGGTGGATGGACATGCGTAGTAGCTGTTGATAACAAATCTTGGCAAGGTACGGAAAGTCAGATAGTCCAGAAAAGATGAGCTCAGCTGGTAAATAAAATAACGCAGTGACAGTCACCAACACCTTGAAGCGCACCCGGAAGTTCACCAGAAGCCAATGCAGCTCACGCAGGAGAGGTGTCACGTGGGAACGCCCTGTCACAAAATCTGAAACACAGAAGTTATATAAGGTTCTAATGTTATGACAGAAATATGACAACTACACCTGTACAGTTCAGAATCCTATAGCTGCATCATGCTAACACGTGGTGTCACTAAAGTACTTACAGCACATTTAACCGCTGTCATTAGTGTAGAAGCACCGCTACTAGACTAACAGATTCATATAGCATGCAAAAAATGAATTACACATTTTTTTTGGAAATTTTTTTTTAATTTTTTTTCAAACATAAATATAAAATATAACTTTCAAGAACGAAGTCCCGATCCAGTCATAGATAGGTACAACGCTTACATTCCTTTGACAAGCTCCATTCCCAGTTTCCATTACATCTTTTTAAGCATAAAAATCAAAACATGAAAAGAGAAGAAAAAAATTTTTTTAACATAAATTCTAGCATCTTAGTCTAAACAAATCCGTTATATCACCGCAAATTTAATTTCCAGATAAACGACTCATTTTTATATCCATGTCAATCCCACTTATATCTGGGTCTTCTCCAATTTGTCTTCATTACATCTTTTAACATCAATATCAAAATATAAGTTTTAACAATCTTCTAACCTCATAGTTTAATTATTTACCTTACATTTTTATCACCACGAATCTTAATTTCAAATTCAATACAACTCTATTTTTATTCCAGTTTATAAAACAAAGTTCTATCCATTCTTCTTAGTCTCTTGACCCATTTCATCAAGTATTAAAATCTTAAACTTTATCAATTTATCTTTGATTTTTTCCCGCTTATCATCTATTACACCTAACTCCTACTATTGTTTGGCTGATTTCCAGCATCTTTTATTTTGGCTGATTTACAGCATGCTCTCCTCCATGCATAATCTCCTCCAGAGCACCCCCTATTGTTTGGCTGATTTCCAGCATAGTCTCCTCCAAACCTCCCCCTGTTTTTTGTCTGATTTCCAGCATATTATATTTGGCTGATTTCCAGCATAATCTCCTCCAAGACTCCTGCTATTGTTTGGCTGATTTCCAGCATAGTCTCCTCCAACTCTCCCACTGTTATTTGGCTAATTTTCAGCATTTTCCATTTTTACTGGTTTCTATCATATTCTCCTCCAAGTCTCAAACTTTTATTTAGTTGGTACCCATCATCTCTTATTTTAACTTTCCCTTACAATATATTTATCTATTATATGTCAGTTTCCCAGCATATTCTTCCAAATTAATTCTCATTGAATTAAATCACAATTTATAACTAAAGTCTGTATATCTTACAGCATATCTTCCAGATTAGTTCTCAGTATGTTTCCTAATATCAATCATTTCCAGCTTACATTGAATTAAATCACAATTTGTAACTGAAGTCTATGTATTTTATAGTTACATCCAATAAAGCATTAATCAATCATATTCCCCAATCTGAAGTTTGTTTACAAATTAAAATTAAAACATATTACATTTAACAATAAATTTTCTTGGAATTATCTCATATTAGTATATACTCTATGTCAGCGCTCCAAACTATGATTTCCCCAGCGCTGACATGAATGAGTGGGAAAGAGCCTGTTAGAAGTAGTAGCTTGACTTTTCACCCAGTTCTTTCCCCCGGCAGATAACGTCACCTAGGTGATGGGAGGAGGGGGGAAATTCCTGTGACTTGAAGTAACTGAGATGAAAGATGGACTTGGAAGATGGCCAATGAGACACTGAGATTTGAGGAACGGAAAGGGAGGGGTTTGGGATCAGAGGATCAGTTTCTGCTGCAAATGAGTTCAGGACTAGATCGTTATTCTTCAATAAATAAGAGATTTCATCAAAGACTTTGTGTTTGAGAATGAAATTTATTTGAGATAACATCGGAACCTGACACTCTTATTTATTGTTTTTAACCACCTGAACATCAATCCTCTATTTTCGTTACCATCTCTTATTTTTCATCTTTATTACTCCAAAAGCCCTCCTGCTTTTATCCACAAATCATTTATATATTTAAACTTTTAAACATTACATTTCCATTTTATCTACTTTATTTCTTCCTTTCCCTATTTGTCCATAAATATTCCACTTAAAAATCCATACATCCAAATTGAAAACTCTGTGTGTCACTTTAATGCTTTGTAACATCTGTTCCATATATAGTACATCAGATTCTTCTCTTTTATTCCTGCACCACATGAATTACACATTTTAAACTCCAGCGTAAATGAATGACAATGGCACAATATAAAAGAATGCGTGTTGACATACATGACGTTGCCATAGAACGTCCTCAACTTTGTCCCTATTGTTGGGGCTTTATATGTCAGCGATGAAAAACCAACCCTACTTTTTTAGGGGGTTTGAAACATGCTCTTTCTAATGAGAATGATTTAACAGAGTTTCCAGGAGGGAACAGAGTTTCTTTTTTTGTAAAAGCGGGCTAAAAATACCCTATTTTTTTTTTTTGCGTTTTTACAAAAACCGTCACCTTTACACTCAATTCGTGAACTATTGGAAAGAAGTAGGAGAATGAAATTTTATATTCAAAACCTTGTGTTTGTGTTGCTAAGTTATTATGCACAAAGTTTCACGTTTATCATACCTTTCCTTTCAGAGATAAAAAAACCCCAAACTTTGCCCTTTTTTCGAGCTGCACTATTTTCAGCCAAATTTGCTCCAAATTATCTAGATGGAGATCGCTCATGAGAATGTTTTTATTATTTTGTTTAATAGAGCACAAAAAGTTGTACAAGATGGCCAAGTTTTGTTTCTCTCAACAAAATATTGCCGGAGATATTATGTCTCAAAGTTGCTGGAACCTCAGAGTCATACTGTAGAAGGCTGCGGTATGGGGTCATACAAATGCCTATATCTCCGCAAGTATTGCATCAGCACACATAATATTCATTGGGGACAGGGGTGAAATGCTCCCGGTTCGGACCGGCTCGGGCGAGTAGGTAGCGATAGCGGCGGGCAGTTCGGAGAACTGGTAGCAAAAATCCCTGCCCCGCCCCCCATGCCCAGCTGAGCCCCGCGATCATTAGAGCCTTTTTTTCCTTTTAAATGGCTCTGACCAGCCAAGCTCTGACATCCCAGCTGAGTTACCTGCTAATCAGGCAACTCAGCTTGGATCGCCAGAGCCATGTAAAAGAAAAAAAGTTTCTTTTTTTCTTCTCCCCCCTCTCCCAGCCTCCAGCTTGCTTACCTTAGCTGCTGATTGCATGACGATCGCAATCCATGCATCAGCAAGCAACTGAATCTCCCTGCCTGCAATCAAGCTCATCGGTGAGCAGCTCTTTCTGCCTGCCTGCCTTCCTGCCTAGACTTGTGGACTTCAACTCCCAGCAAAGCTGGCTGAGGAATTCTGGGAGTTGAAGTCCACAAGTCTTTTTTTTTTTATATAAAAAAAGTTTTTATTTTATAAACAAACAAGCAAACAATACATAATCAATCATTCAATGTATCATCTGAGTACATCTTTTGTGTCTTCTTCTTACTCCTCCAATATTTATCATATCTTAATATTATCATTTCATTTATTATAACATTTCCCCCACATTTCTTACTTCTCTATTAATACTTTTATCTATCTTTTTATTTTATTAAAAATTTTACAACAATTTCAACCCCACACAACCTTCAACCCCCCCTCCCCACACACCCCCAACTTCCCAGAGCAAAAACAGGGTATAACATTTAACAAACCTAAGCTAAAATATGCTAACTTACTAGAAGATTCAAAACTCCCTCACGTTCTTTTAACTCCCCTTTTAAAAGTTATTCATCAACCTTCCTTTTATAAATTCTCTTATCACATTTCACATTTATTACTAAAATCCTTTCCATACCTTCTTTTTCAGAATTACTCCCTAATAAAATTCAAAATTAAACATTTATCCTCTTTGGTCATTCATAAACCACTTGCCAATTTCTGATTGTAATAAAACATTCTTCAGAATACAACCTTAGCGATACTGTTAATCCATTGGGTTAAGTTATTTCTAAATCTTAAATTCATTCTTCAATATATAAGTTTCAAAACTTTCAAGAAGCTATCCATTAAATTTTAAATTAAGCATTCGGATACCTCAATAACTTTTAAAAAGCTATCCATTTTTAGTTAAACATTTTTACTTCAATAAGACATTCTTCAAAATATAACCCTCAAAAGGCTATCGCTTAAATTATATCCAAAGCTAAATATAATAAAACACTTCCTTTATATCATTGTCTTAAAAAAAAACTAATTTCAGTAAACTTTCCAGATTTATTACTAAGATCCTCCCCCCAAAAAATTAATATTCCATTCTTCCTTTCTTTCTATATTTTTTCCAGTCCTTCTTCTTCAATAATACTTTCTTCTTCAGCATTGCTCCTCCCCCTGCTTTTATTTTCGAGAATTTTTCTCTTCTCCATTTTTTTTTGGCTTTTTTACAAACTTTCTTTTTCCTTTCTTTCTTCTCCAGTCTCACTCCTCCGCCACAATCCTGTTCTCTTCCTCTCGGTAAGAACACCTCTTTAACTGCGATTGAGAATCCATCCCTGCAACAAAGTTGTAAAGTTCCACTTCGAATCTTCCTTTTTGTATAAAAAAATCCCAAAACCTCCTGACAATTCTCCGTTTGCCTGTATCAAAACCTCTGGAGGAATATCTCTCAATATTTCCTGGTTACACTCCTTCAAGCCTCTCTGCTTCTCCCTCTCAATTTGACAAGCCTCTATTTCATTTTCCAAAGGCACAATAAATTGGGTTTTTTCTTCCTTGTTTGGGATTTGAGTAAAATCCTTCTTAAGAAACCCTTCAATTCTTTCCACGAACACAGAGGCAAATGATTCCAAAACTTCTTCCAAAAGATCCACAGTCAACATTTGTGAGCCTTCATCATTTTCAAAAAAGCCAGCCATTTTTTTTTCTTAGATATAAATTTTAAATCCTTCTCCTTTTAAAATAAAATCCTCTTCTTTTAAACAGGGGCTTTCAACACCACATAATGCTTTGTATCTAAGTTTCACTTTTCCACGCCCCGTTAGAGTCGCACGCCATCTTACTTTCCCTTTCTACCACAGAGATTCAGAGGGAAGTGATAGATTTTGGAGTTAAAGTTTAGTACTTGCAATTTTCGTTTCTCCTGTAATGGCTCTGCCAGCTTTCAAGTCCAAAATTTTTTCCTTTAAAATTGAGTTGCTAATGCTGGTGTGGTCGCAATGCCTCATTCTGCATAAAGCAGACTCGTCCCAGATCCAGAGCACTGAAGAGCTTTCAGGGAGCGCTCACCCTGCAAACCCCAGGCTTAAAAAGAAAAACCTGGGGGTCTAGGGGAGCTCTACCCAAACCCCTCTGCTCTTCTCTCCCCCTTTTCCCCAGGGGGAGAGTTTCGAGCCGCTAGACAGCTGATTTTCGCTGTTCTAGCGGCAAACGGAATCGCGGGGCTGGAGCTCCTAAAGGAGCATCCATCGGTGATCGCGGAGCCACTGGAAGTCAAGTCCACAAGACTTAAAGTTGCCAAGGTTGGAGACCCCTGTTCTATTGGGTAAGTTTTTTTCCCCTTTGGGAGCTTTAAAAAAATAGTTAATTGGGGTTTTTTTTAGTTGTTCTTTTTTTAGACCTAGACATTTAAAGTTTAGGAAGTTTTAAATTTAGCTGCTTTTATATAAAAATAAAAATAAAATAAAATAAAATAAAATAAAATAATATTTGTGCAGCTTTCTGAGATTTTGTGTGTTTCTGTAGTGTTTCACTCTAACTACACAAACACACAAAATCTCACAAAGCTGTATGTGGAATTTTGTGTGTGTAAAGTGTGAAAGTTGGTTTTTTGGGCTTTTTGTGGCTGTGTGAGGTTCCTGCTTGTTGCAGGGGCCATTTTGGGTCTAGCACAGCTGCTTTTACATTGTGGCTGAGCCAGTTGTGTTGTGTTGTGTTGTGTGTGTGTAAAGTGTGAAAGTTGTTTTTTTGGGCTTTTTGTGGCTGTGTGAGGTTCCTGCTTGTTGCGGGGCCATTTTGAGTCTGGCACAGCTGCTTTTACATTGTGGGTGAGCCAGTTGTGTTGTGTTGTGTTTTGTAGGTTAAAAAAGGGCAAAGAAGTGACATTCACTTGGCCACGCCCACCCAGTCACCTTACCACCAAGCCCCGCCCACTCATTAAGCCACGCCCACAGAACCGGTAGCAAAAAAATTTAGATTTCACCCCTGATTGGGGACATGTGTGCATGTTCACACAAAATTTCATCGAAATCCGTGATAGTCGAGCAGGGCACTTTTCTGAAATCAGACCACTTGACATGGAATGATCCCACTGAGTCTCATTATATTTGGTAAAAGGGTAAGACAGATTCATGAGCCTATCCTTTATAAGAACAAATGCTTCAAGCTATTGCAAGGGAGGCAGTTGTGAATCTGATTCTTAAAATAGGCTTTCCTAGATTCAGAGCTTAGAGACTGAACTCGGTCAGATATACAGAGAAACCTTTTAATGAACTAACAGTGAAGCTGCTATTTCCTAAGTCTGAAAGATCAAAGAGTAATAATGCCTTTATCATTGGCATGATGATATCTTTGTGTAAATGTATATGGAGATTCTCAGTCATCCAGGTCATGGTTGTCTCAGGTGCTTTTTCAAGAGGCAACTGGACTTTCTTGTTTTCCTTTGAGGACATTTCGTTTCTCATCCAAGAAGCTTCTTCAGCTCTGACTGGATGGTGGGGAATGGACGGATTTATCTGCAAGGAATGTAAATCCTTCCATTCCCCACCATCCAGTCAGAGCTGAAGAAGCTTTTTGGATGAGAAGCGAAACGTCTTCAAAGGAAAACCAGAAACTTCAGTTGCCTCTTGAAAAAGCACCTTTGACACTTGGTGCAAATGACACAAATCATAGTGGAATTTATTCTGTTGCATACAAGTCTGTTAAGTAGAAGTCCAGAAAATCAAGAGTTCATTGTTCATGAAACTTGTAAGTAACTGGAATGAAAACTGAAAAGTAACTTTCAAGGTACTTGAACGGTTAGTAGCTGGGGGCCTGTAGACACCAGTTGTCTGCAGTTTTCAGTTTAGTTCGCAAGTTTTCCCCCAGCTATCCTTATACAAATAGTCCTTGAGTTGTAAATCGTAAGTCGGTCATAAATTACAAAGGTCATAAAATGGTTTTACAACCTTTTATGCAGCAGTCATTAAGCAAACACAGTAAAGTAGCTGCCATAGTTGTTAAGTGAACACTGGTCGTTAAACAAATCAATGGTTGTAAAAGCAGCTGTGCAGTCACATGGCTGCGGGAGAGGGAAGGGTGACTGTTGGAACTTAGAATCGGGGTTGTAAGTCCCTGTTTTGGGGTTGGTCATAACTTTGAACAGTTGCTAAGAGTAAGTCAAGGATTTATCTTAATCCCTTAATCTCCAAAGAGTGCAGCCTTCTAGTTCCATTGGCCTGATTTCTGCAATGTTGAGATTACTGTTCCTAGAATTATACAAAATGTGGTTTTCTAGTATTGTTAACCATTTCTTTCCTAAGCATTGGCTCTCCAGATGTCTTAAAGGCCGTATTTCTGGACAACATGGTTTTAAGAAATCCTGTCTTGAGAACCTGTTTGCCGTAGTCCTACCACATCTCAAAAGTGCATGGCTGGAAAAGACTGGTGTTCTCCATAGTCTTATTTATCTAATTTGATGATCAGGTTTAAAGTGTTTCAATGGTTCTATACATATCTGGACAGCTATTTTCAGAAAGATATGGTTTTCCCCATCGCAGTTGAACCCTATAGCTACCCCATGAAGCTTTCATATTATTTCATATTATTTAGTGTCAACATTAAATTACCAAATGAAAGGATCTTGGAATTTAAGATATGGTATCATCTGTGTTTTGATACTGCAAATTGAATAATGGAAATGTTGATATCTGACATCAGTACAGTAATTCTCTACCAATAAACTGAAATTTAATCCAGACAAGGATAAATCCACACTAGAAGGTGAAAGAATAGATTAACTAGGAAGTAGGCTATGGAGGAAATTATTTAGCTTGCATTTTTAAGAAAATGTATTTAATTTATATTCCATTATCAGCTCTATGCACATTGTAGCCCCAAGATCTGAGCTCCTTTGCAGCACAAGCATGTGTAAATACATTTATACTAAGGGAGAAAACACTTGGAAAAAGTATATGCTAGGAAAGTGCATTCAGTAGTGAAGGGAAACAATAATAAGGATATAATAAATAATACTAGAATATGATATACTGGTTCTGTAACCATTAGGTTCCTGTAATACATATATGCCTTTGTATTTGTATCTCATATATTATGCCTTTATATTTGTATCTCTTGTAACAAACATATTCTGTTATTAGGCCTCTGTAATGTATCTGGTATTTGTCAAACATATGTCCCTGCCATTTGACCTGAACCCATATCAATCTTCTCCCTGTTTTTTCTTGTGCCATCTAAGAGCATGGTACGTATCTCCAAGGGATAATTTACACCTCAGTCCTAATTTATGTTTGATCTGGATAGACTCCTACTTTCCAGGGCCAGGGGGCCAAAGTGGCCAATTGAGTAAACAAAGAAATGCTCAAGATGACTAATTGGGAAGTTTCTATTCCCCCTTGCAGGGCAACAAGGAATACACAAACCTACATTAGGAGGCCAGAATTGGGTACTAAGCTGACGTCTCTGAGGGTATAAAAGGACGCCATACCTTCCCCAAGGTGTGACTATCTCCTCGCATGCATTGTATCTGTATATTCTGGATATAGTCCCACCCAGTATTTTGTTTTTGGCCATAAATAAAATCTGTTTTTTTTGCAAGCCTCGTCTTGAGTCTCTCTCTTTGGCATTCTGGTGACTCAAGTGTATTTTGGGACCTTACAGTAGTACATTCAGTAGGTATTTAAATTGAAATACTTGTGAGTTTCAGAACTGTTTATTTAGAAGAGATGCATAGATTGAAGCAGAGGAAATGAGAAACAGACATCAGAACTTGCATAAAGTAAAAACAATAAAGGCGCCCATCTTCCCAGAGAGTTGGGGTTCAAGCAGTTTTGATGAAGATGCACATTTTCTTTAATTACAAAAATTACCAATTGATTCAAATACATTTCATCCTTAAGGTGCTTAAAGCACTTTTTAAATAAAGTTTAAATTGATGTGTGCCTTGTATTAACATTCATCTCCTGAATACATTGTGCCTGGATTTCTGTTGAACTTTTTTGTAACAATATTTCAATACCACTCTACTTTGAATTACTTCAATTTTGACAGACATTTCGCAGCAACTTCCAACTTAATATAGTTATGCTAGTGCCAGACGCAGGCATTTGAAATCTACACCATCAGTTCTGAAGTCCATTCCTGCTTGTTTTTGAGACACCAACCAAAGTATAAGTGGCCAGTGAGGAGTATAATTGTTTATTCATTATCCATGTGGACCCACTTGGATTGTGGTAAGATTTTTCATTAGAATGTTTGGGTTAGTGAATTTATTTTTAGAGATGGTTGGTAAATCAAGATGGAGCTTGGACAATTGCTTTTAATAAATATTTAATATCCCCCTGATAGTTTTGGGGGAATTGTGAGGGTTGCTCAATGAAAGCTACGAAGGTCTAGTTTGGGAAAGGCTGGAATCAAAAGAGTTGATGAAAAGTACTGGCACTTTTGAATGTTTGAAAAGCTGAAGGAAAGTTGTGACGTAGCCTTTAAACACAAATAAAACACAAAGTAGGTTTTTCAGTGGATCTTCTAAGTTTGCCTTAGCACAGTGGTCCCCAACCTTTTTATCGCCGCGGCCCGCTGAGCGCGCGCAGGGGTGGGGCCGCGGCCCGCTGAGCGCGCGCAGGGGTGGGGCCGCGGCCCGCTGAGCGCGCGCAGGGGTGGGGCCACGGCCCAGGAGCCTTTGCGCAGGCCCATTGCGCACGGCCCAGGAGCCTTTGCGCAGGCCCATTGCGCACGGCCCAGGAGCCTTTGCGCTGAAGCGTTCCTGTCCCCCAGCCGCTGCGCGGCCCGGTGCCAGGTACTTCACGGCCCGGCACCGGTCCGCGGACCGGGGGTTGGGGACCACTGCCTTAGCAGATATCAGCCTGCTCTATTGATTGAGGTCATTAGCCTTCTTCTCAATATTGGTTGAGCAATGAGTGTTGTTTCTCTTTGGCAGGACAAAGGCAGTCCTTTCCTACCAATTTGATGTAAATTGCTTCTTTAATAAAAGATGGAGGCCAATGATTTGTTGGCTAACCCATATATTATGGTTTAGAATGTCATTGTGGTTGTTTTTGTTTTGGCTGTTCTCATTTAGGGCTTATCTGATCCATTCTGCACCCCAAAACACTCTAGTGTCCTCCCCAGGTATGAAAATTATAGGTATAGCCCAAGACACATTTCTATATGTGGTGAAACAAAACATTATTTGCCTACCCTTCTAAGTAGAACATCTTCTTCAGAGGTGGTTGAACTATATAGGAACCTGACCAGAAACATTTCATAAACTGTTCCAGCAAAAAATAAAAATACACCTCTTGCAATCTGAATAACTAAGCTTCCTGTGACCAGATGCTCAAGGTTACCTCTATCTAATGGGATCTACTAGCATCCTGTTTTGAACAGTGTCTCCATTCAGGCAATCTTCTCACTGCAGTATGTTGAAAAAGGACAGAAAAACCATTTCCACAGAGGAAGACAGCAGATCCCTCTACTGAATATGTTTCCAAGAGAGCACTTCCATGGGAGAAGTGCCCTCACTACTCCAAACAGGAGACTGCTCAAGGTACGTCTCAAGATGCATTTACTTGAAAGGTTAGAGAGCCCCTTCTAACGTCTTTCCACTATTGTTTAATGCAAGGGCCAGCTTTGATATCGTTCTCTTACCTTTGGTATAGTGGGAACTTAAAAGCTCCCTTTCATTTTTGAGTAGGCTCCAGCATTGAAGCAAAGGTTCAGTGCTTCTTGACAGATGCAAGGATGCAGGGATTTAACAAAGTGTTGGTGCCAGGCAAAGTGCAGAGATTCACAGTGTCCTCGATCACCAAGAGTGGCAAAATGTAAGTCCCATGTCCTGTTCTAGCTAAGAGTAGACTGTGGGTGCCCACTTGATGCTCTCTGAGCTTGGTTGTTTTCTTGCAGATGTTTCATTACCAAACTAGGTAACATCAGTACTAGAAGGGAGTGGGATTTGCTCTCATTTTATATACTAGTGGTTTTCCCTGTCGGTGTTGATGGAAGGGGTCTTATTCTTTCCTTGATTAGGTTGTTGTTTGGTTATCTGCGTTGGTAGTTCCTTGATTAATTAAAGTTGAATTAAGACCACTTCCCAACACTGCCACTGTAATCTACTAGTACAGGGCTGTCAAACTCTCTTTTTTTTTTAATTTTTATTGAAAATTATTAAAAAAAAATACAAAAGAAAAATATAGCAATATGGATAGAATTGCAGAGAGTAACATAATACATATAGAGTTTTGAACATCAGCTTTCACCTGATAATAACACAAACCTCCATTAAGACAAAATCATCAAAATAGAAGGCATATCCAGGAGAGAGAATTCCCAACTACCATACAATATTCCTATAAATATTTACCCACAATCGTATTGAGATTATTATTTTACATTCTTCTTAAGATTTCTTTCTTGCAGCCAAGCATATCACCGGTCCCAACTCATATACATCCCCGATTCTTGTCTATCTCGTAAGAGACCGGTAAGTTTGTCTGCCTCTGCACAGCCCATGATCTTTGCGATTAACATAGCCTCTGATGGTATATTTTTGGATTTCCAATCTTGAGCAAATGCGATCCTGGCTGCAATGATGATGTGGAGAGCAAGATACCAATTAAATTTATTTAAATTATCTGGTTTCATGCCTAATAAAAAGGGTGTTTTATCCTACACCCTATGATTTCAAAAATCCATTTTTGGATTCTATCCCAATATTCTCTTGCTCGGGGACAGGTCCACCAAGTATGAAAATAAGTTCCCATAGCAGCCTTGCATTTCCAACAAACCGGGGAGGTTCCCAGGAACATCTTCGCTAATCTAGCCGGAGGGAGGTGCCATCTATACAGCATTTTATATGTATTTTCCTTATAGGGAACCGACATCGTTAATTTTAGAGTTCTTCCCCAAATTTCTTCCCACTTTTCGAGCTCAATCAAGTGTCCCAAATTTCTCCCCCAGGCAATCCGGGCTGGCTTGATCCCATCCTTTCGGTTTTAATTTGAAATTGGTTTTAACTGGGTTGTTTTAAATTGTGGGCCAAAATTATTTAATGTCTTTTAAACTGTTTTTTAAATTTTATATGTTATGTTTTATCTCGGCTGTTCACTGCCCTGAGTCCTGTTGGAGAAGGGTGGTATAAAAATAAAATAAAATAAAATAAAATAAAATAAAATAAAATAAAATAAAATAAAATAAAATAATAAAATAAAATAAAATAAAATAAAATAAAATAAAATAAAATAAAATAAAATAAAATAAAATAAAATAAAATAATAAAATAAAATAAAATAAAATAAAATAAAATAAAATAAAATAAATAAAATAAATCATCGAGTCCTTAATAACCTCCTCTCCAATCCAACCCATTAAGAGGAATTGATACAGTTTGGATAATACCTTCTCATCCTTCCCCAACAAGATCTTATCAAGTTCTTGTAAGGAATTATAGATTCCTCCCTTGTTTTTGTCCTGAGCTGTTCTGGATATATGTCCACCAACCTGGTTATATGTCCACCAATCTAACTCATAGCTGAGTCCCGCCAGCATACTTTGAGGCTTTACTCTGCCTAAAGGGTCTAACAACGCTTGGTAAGTTAAAGGTTTATTTCTGTTTTAAAGGGTCGGGCATATCATCACTTCTAGAGGGGAAAGCCAGATCGGAGTCATCAGATAATATTTATTTCTTATTCGATCCCAGGTAGTCATCAAAATCTTTCGGATGAAATGGTCCATAAAATATTTATGTTTTTTGGACTTTTCCTGACTCAGATAATAATGCCACCCCTGTTGCAGGTTGTGACCTTCCAGTATAAGGATTCTCCTCCTTCTCAAAGCAATCCAGTCTCTGATCCAATTTAAGACAGCCGCTTGGTGATAAAACTCCCATTTTGGTAAGCCAAATCCTCCCCTGGAAGGGGATTCTTGAAGCATTTTCAATTTGTTCCTTGGTTTTTTGTTCTGCCAAACAAATCTACGTATACTTTGGTCTAAGGATTGAAAACAATTTGCATCTAATAAAACTGGAGCTGTCTGAAAGAGAAAAACCCTTTTGGGCAGAATATATGCCTTAACTACTGCAATTCTACCCAGTAATGATAACTGTAGTCCTTTCCAACCTTCAAGCCTTTCTTTAGTTTGACTAAGGAGTTTCAGGTAATTGTCCTCTTTAATAGTTGAACATTTGGATGAGAGCCAAATACCTAAATATTTCACCTTTTTAACTATCTGAATCCCTAGTTCTTCCTCTAACTGTGCTTCCCCCCCCCCCCAATTTTTTATTGTTTAAAAAAGAAAAACAACAGTAAAATACAATAAAACATAAATACAATAAAACAATACGAAAAACAAACCAACATCAAAAGGAACATAAATTTGTTGCATCGGTGGGTCATTTTCCTGTTCCACCTGTTTTTCTCTATACATATCTATTTTACGTATTCATTTATTCACATAGTTATACACAAATCAATTGTAATCTACTTCTTGTTTAGCTACCTGTGGCTCCTGCTTAGACATTCAGGCTACATTATTTTCCTAAATTTATCTTTCCCTCTAACCAGGAATACCATCTCTGCCAAACTAAATAGTATTCAGAATCATCTTTCTCTTGTAATTGCTTTGTAAGTCTGTCCATTTCTGCACATTCTGTTATTTTGGCAACTAGTTTTTCTTCTGTTGGCAGTTGTTCAGATTTCCAATTTTGAGCATACAGTATGCGTGCCGCTGTTACGATATGTATAGTGAGATATTTTATTTCCTTAGTAAATTGTGGGGTAATTATTCTAAGAAGAAAAAATTCCGGTCTCATTTCAACTTTCTGTTTCGTTATTTCTTCAATCATTTTCTTGATTTCTTGCCAGTAGTGTTGAGCCTTTCTGCATGACCACCAGAGATGGTAGTATGACCCCTTCTGTGACTTGCATTTCCAACACATTGGTGACACATTTGGGAACATTTTAGCTAAACATGCCGGTGGTAGGTGCCATCTGTAGAACATCTTATAAAGGTTTTCTTTGTAAGGTATAGACATTGTCATCTTATAATTTTCTTTCCATAATTTATCCCACTTATCCAATTCAATAGTATATCCAATGTTTCTTGCCCAAGTTATCATATTTTCTTTCACAGTCTCCTCCTCTAATTTGTATTTTATTAGGTAATTGTAAATTTTGGTTATCATTTTCTCATCCGTACTTTTTAATATCTTGTCTAATTCATTTGGTTCATTTTGAAATCCGAATTTTGCCCCATCTGCTTTGTATCTTGATTCTATTTGGAGATACGGCCACCAGTCAATGTCTATACCCCGGTTCT
This sequence comes from Pituophis catenifer annectens, assembly GCF_029215685.1. Classification (NCBI taxonomy): domain Eukaryota; kingdom Metazoa; phylum Chordata; class Lepidosauria; order Squamata; family Colubridae; genus Pituophis; species Pituophis catenifer. The sequence goes on along the minus strand of NW_027256885.1, from coordinate 72,374,917 downwards.
CGAGTTCCTGCCTCGTATACAAATTCCCTTCTTCGCTCAGTAATTCTTGATAGCTCCTCGTTTTTTCTATGTCCATTACATTTGGGTAGATCGATGCTTCCATGGTCGATAACCATCTCGGAATTTTAGTATAATGTTGCTTTCTAATTTCTTGCCAGGTTTTATACAGTGAGCCTCTAATAATATGCTGTTGGAAGTATCTTTGTTGCTTGTCGGCACCCTCCCACAAAAAAGCGTGCCAGCCTCGGTTCAAATCAAATCCCTCCAGATATAGCATTCTCTTATTTTTTAATTCTATCCATTCTCTTATCCAATTAAGCGATGCTGCCTTATAGTATAGCTCCCAGTCCAGTAAACCAAGGCCTCCCTTTTCGCAGGTATCCTGTAAGCATTTTATTTTTATTCTGGCCTTCCTTCCTTGCCAAATATATTTCGCTATTATTTTATTGAGCTCCTTAAAGAAGTTCTTTCCTGGGCCAATCGGTATCACTTGAAAGAGGTAGAGCGATCTAGGTAGTATATTCATTTTTGCTGACGCTATTTTACCTAAAAATGATAGTTGCAATTTATTCCATGTTTCCAGATCATTTTTAATTTGTTTCATCAATTTAATATAATTATCTTCTCTAATCGTTGTTGCTTTTGCGGTAAGCCAGATTCCTAGGTATTTTACTTTCTTTACAATTTGTATTCCTAATTCTTCCTCTAATTGTGCCTCCTGTGTCTTTGTCAAGTTTTTTGTTAAGACTTTAGTTTTTTGCCTATTAATTTTAAGCCCCGCCACTCTACCATATTCTTCTATCTTCACTAATAACTTAGTTCCTGTAGTTTCCAGTTGTTCCACTATGAACACGACGTCGTCAGCGAAGGCTTGCAATTTATAATAATTTATAATAATATATAAATTATAATATAATTTATAATAGGACTTCCAATGATATTATGAACAATAAAGGGGATAATGGACACCCTTGCCGTACGCCTTTTTGTAAATCCAATTTTTCTGTCATGTCCCCATTAATTGTAATTCTTGCTATTTGGGATGAGTATACTTTCCTAATCATTTTTAGAAATTTATCGCCAAATTCCATGGCCTCTAATTGCAATACAAGAAAGTTCCAATTCAAATTATCAAAGGCCTTCTGCGCGTCTAAAAAAATCAAGGCTACCTGTTTATCAATTCTTTGCTCATAGTATTCAAGGACATTTATGATTGTTCTCATGTTATTTTTAATCTGTCTCCTTGGGACAAAGCCATTTTGATCAGAGTGTATGTACTTGTGAATGACTGCCTTCAATCTTTGTGCTATGATTGTCATGAACAGTTTATAGTCCACGTTTAGCAATGAGATCGGCCTGTAATTTTTAACTAGTGTTGGCTCAGTGTCTTCCTTATGAATGAGTGAGATAATAGTTTCCATCCACGATTTAGGGGTTTCTGCTTCTAACAATGCATCATTAAAGACCTGGAGTAATAACTCGTCTATCGGACACTGGCAATTTTTATAAAATTCCGCTGGGATTCCATCTGGGCCTGGCACTTCATTGTTCTTTTGCTTTTTCCATGCTTCCATCAACTCGGTCATTGTAATTGATCTGTTTAGTGTCTCTCTGTGGGCTTCCTCTAATTTCGAGATATTTGTTTTGTTTAAGTATTCCTTAATATCTTGGTCCTGAGTTTCCTCTTGGGTGTAAAGCTTTTGAAAGAAGTCCTTGACTATGCGTTTTTTATCTGAATTCAAATGGTATGTTTGTCCTGTTTCGTCTTGTAATTGGTATATTATTCTCCTCTCTTTTTCTTTTTTTAATCTATATGCTAACCAGTGTCCTGTTTTGTTTGCATGTTCAAAGTATTTCTGCTTTGCCAGTTTGATTTTGTGTACAATTTCTGCTTGCATAGTTAAATTCAGTTTATGTTTAGCCAAATTTAATTTTTGTTTTATTACTTTATTATCGGGATATTTCTGCAACTGTAATTCATATGTTTTGAGTTCTTCCACTAGGTTGTTCCTTGTTTGTTGTTTATTTCTATTTTTTTTGGCTGCATACGCTATGGTAAGTCCTCTTATGTAGGCTTTTGTTGTGTCCCACAGATTCTGTAACGATGTCTGTTCTTTTGTATTTATTTGAAGGAATATTTTTACTTCTTTCTCAATCATCTGTATATATTCTTTGTCCTTTATTATTCCTGTGTCCATCATCCATCTCTTTTGTTTTCTATACCCTTTCCACGTTATTTTTATAGGATTATGGTCGGCCCAAGTATTCGGTGTAATTTCAATCTCTTGTATTTCCTTCCTGAGATCTGGCGTCATCCAGGCCATGTCGATCCTAGACCATGACTGATGCGGGCTCGAGTAGTATGTGTATTGTTTAACTTGTTTGTTTGCCTCCCTCCATATGTCGTATAGGTGTAATTCCTCGACCATGTCCTTGAATGTATCTGGTAGAGGTTTTTTTCTGGTTTTGCTTCTTTTATTACTTCGATAGTCATCTTGTATGTCTCAGCTCCTTGTCCCGTACGGCACGGAGACAGCAATAAAACATAGCTGGGCACATCAACTGTATGGTGAATGCTGGTTTAATGCTTTTGTCAGATACGAGACAACACCAAGCTACAAAGTCTTTCAAAGTTGGCGCTACGAGCATCCGCCTCGTAACGCTTTATATCTCCGCACCCCACCCCTCATTACCCCTCTTCGTAATGATCAGGCGTTGTCCCTCAGCTGTGCCGGTGTAGTTCGGGATTGCGTTTCCGGCATTCCTCCTAACGTCTGTAGTTATCCTAACCTGATGCCCTTCCACCCCCTTGCGTGTCGCCTTGCTTATACCCCATGCCACCTCCACTGCTACAACGTCTTGCTGCTTCGCCGTAGAAAGTTGTGAGCAATATCCTCCACCGGTCCTCCACCGTTTCTCCTTCCCGTCCCCTCCGTATGCCGAGCACGCCGGGCTCGACAGGCGGCTCCCCTTCACCAGGGTCCTCTCTGGAAAACACAAAGTAGATATATCAGTATTGCCCGATGGTTTCCATGGGTATTTTTTATGGAACTGCCGTATTAACCGATCAGCTGCGGTGTCTGTCGCTAGAACCCAGGTGGCTTCCTCTAGTGGATATCCCTTCCACCTCACTAGGTATTGTAGTCTACCATGGTGGATTCGGGAATCTAGGATATCCTCCACCTCGTAATGTTCCCCATATACAGGTGGGGGTGGGGTTGGTGTGGATCTCACAGCAGTTACAGGTTTAAGGAGACTGCTGTGAAACACCGGATGGATTTTCCCTAGCAGGGGCGGAAGTTTCAGACTTACTGTGACTGGATTGATAATTTTTTTGATGGGGAAGGGACCTAGGTACTTGGGTCCTAATTTTTGATTAGGTACTCGGAGTTTGATATATTTAGTGGACAGGTAAACTATATCCCCGATTTTAAAGGATTTTGAGATGGCTCGTTTCTTGTCAGCCTGGACTTTATATTCGGCTGCCGCTTTATCAAGGGCGGATCTTACTTGCGGCCATAGAGTTCGTATTTTCTCCCCCCACTCGCTAGGTGCTATTTTTGGTTGTGTAGGCCTAAGCTCTGGAATGGCAACAAAGTCTTGTCCACTAACTATTTGGAATGGCGTGTATCCAGTGCTGCGATGTACCGCATTGTTATACGCCACTTCAGCGAAAGGTAAGAGGGCGGCCCAGTCTGTCTGTTGGTACGAAACATAGCTCCTTAAATAGTGTTCCACCATTGCATTAGTCCTTTTGGCAGCGCCATTGGTACTGGGGTGGAACACTGAACTAAGCCCTTGGGTGGAACCTATTAATTGAAGGAAGTTCCGCCAAAACCGTGCTGTAAATTGTACCCCTCTATCTGAAATAATTCTACGGGGTACCCCATGAAGTCGATAGATGTGCTGGACAAACAGTTTAGTTAATCTTCGGGCTGATGGGAGTCCAGTGCAGGGTATAAAATGGACCTGTTTGGAAAAGAGATCGATAACAGTCCAGATAACATTACAGCCATTGCTTTGTGGCAGCTCCACTATGAAGTCCATAGCTATTTCTTCCCAGGGTCTTGTCGGCTTAGCCACGGTTTGTAATAGACCGAGAGGCTTTCCAGGTCTGGGTTTCGCTTTGGCGCAGATGTTACAGCTATTGACATATCCTTCTATTTCCTGTCTCATCCGAGGCCACCAGAACTGCCATCTGGCCAAATGCAACGTTTTCAGAAACCCAAAATGCCCAGCGGGCTTGACATCATGGCATTGTTGCAGTACGTCATTTCTCAGTACTCTGGGAATGTATAGTTTGTCGTCTTTCCATGCGTACCCATTCCTCAAGATGACTAATTGGCGATGTGATGCTACCCAATCATCGGTGTGTAAAGCTTCTTGAAGCTTGGTTTTCCACCCTCGTGTGTATTTGTTCGGTGCCCTATTTCCGGCAGCTATATGTTTGGCGGGTATCATGGCTTGTACAACTTCATCCCTTTGGCTGTGATATTGTGGCATTCACGATAGGGCATCTGCCAAAAAGTTTTTCCCCGCTGGAACATATTTTAAGGAGAAGTTGAACCGTTGAAAATACTGAGCCCACCACACCTGTTTAGGTGATAACTTCTGAGGGGTTTGCAGGGACATCAGGTTTCGATGGTCGGTCCACACTTCGAATGGAACTTTTGACCCCTCCAGGAGATGCCGCCAGGTAAGAAGTGCCCACCTAACTGCGAATGCCTCTTTTTCCCAAATAGCCCATCCGCGCTCCGTTGGGGTGAATTTTTTCAATGTATAGGCACAGGGTTGTAATTGGCCTTGTTCGTTTGGTTGTAGCAATGCAGCGCCCACTGCTACGTCGCTGGCATCGGTTTGTACTATAAATGGCTTATCCTGGTTGGGGTGTTGCAAAATTGGCTCCTTGGCGAATAATGCCTTCAAAGTATCGAAGGCTTTTTGACATTTGGTAGTCCAGATGACCTGTTGGCTTGGTTTTGGGGGGGAGCCATTCCCTTTTGTCCATAGAAGGTTGGTAAGTGGTAACACTATATGTGCAAAGGCTGGAATAAATTGACGGTAGAAACTAGCGAACCCAAGGAAACTTTGTACTTGTTTCCTCGTCTTTGGCGCTTGCCACTCCATAACCACCATCACCTTTTTGGGATCCATTCGCAAACCCCCCTTTGAGATTCTGTACCCTAAATAGTCCAACTCAGTGCAATGGAACTCGCATTTGGATACTTTGATGAAAAGTTTGGCGGCTAACAGTTTTTCGAGTACTTGGCGGACCAAACGTATATGCTCCTCTATAGTGTTGGTGTAGATGAGTATGTCATCCAAATATACTAAGACTCCCCGATAGAGATGTTCATGCAATACTTCATTGATGAGCTATATGAACACGGTGGGAGCTCCTTGTAATCCAAAGGGCATCACTTTGAATTTATAGCTCCCAAGGGGGCAGTTGAATGTGGTTTTCCACTCGTCCCCCTCTTTGATGCAGATTCGATAGTAAGCCTCCCTTAGATCCAATTTAGTGAATATTTGGCCCGTGGCCAATGTTGCTAAGAGGTCTTTTATTAATGGCAACGGATATAGGGGGTTCGACACTTACGGTGTTCATACCACGGAAATCCACACATAATCGAAGCCCGCCATCTTTCTTTTCCCGAAAAAGGACGGGCGCTGCCATAGGAGCCTGGCTTGGTGCTATAAAACCCCGAGCTAGGTTACTGTCGATATACTTCCGCAACTCTTCTACCTCCTTGGGAGTCATCGCATACATGCGGGGTTTCGGTAGTTTAGCTCCTGGGATCAATTCTATTGCGCAATCGGTAGCCCGATGTGGTGGGAGGGTGTCACAATGGTCTTCGCTAAAAACGTCAGACAGGTCTATGTACGCTTCGGGGACACCTGGTACCCAGGTGTCATCTATTCAAGGTTTTGTTTGTGGGTGAACACCCTGGGTCTGATCGGTCGGCCTTTCCTCCCTTGGCTCAGGGCCTAGCTCTAGGCGTAATTTTCTATATCCGCTCTCCCACCATATGGTAGGCCTCCATTTGTCCAACCAGGCCAGACCTCATATAAGGGGTTCTATGATGCTCTCTACTACCACGAACCGGATGAGCTCCCAATGCTCCCCTATCTCTAATCTTACTGGTTCTGTCACTTGGGTTGTCGGAGATCCTCCAAGAACTGACCCATCCATTTGCTCAAAATGAATGGGGACTTTTAACGGGGTCAATCGCAATCCCAGCTCTTTGGCCAGAGAGGCTCGGATTAGGCACCTAGTGCATCCAGAGTCTATTAGTGCCCCTTGGCAAACCATGGTATCAGTGTGGGGATGCCGGAGACCAACTTGAATAATGAAGGGACGGATGGGGGCACTCACCATTGGGTCAGGGTTGTCCTCCTCGTCGCTATCGCCCAGCACCACTGGTAAGTCACCAGGTCCTGTGGGGGTGCCCTCCTCCTTAACAGGGCTATCGCTATCCATTGCCACGGCCTGCGAGGCCACCCGGGACCGCTCGGGTGTTATCTGTCTTCCGTCTCTGCAGCCAGGCCAATCAGGTGTGCGTCCTGTCGATGATTGAGGGGGAGGAAACGGGCAATCGGCAGCTCGATGTCCAGCCTGGTTGCATCGGAAACACCAAAAAGGTGCCCTTCGCGGGGACCCAGGGGTTGAGGTGGGCCTCCCTGAATCTCAAAAAGTGGATGGCCTATCGGGTGGTCTTTGCCCCAACATGGTCCCGGCGGTCCCTCAAAGTCGGAACTCCCTCAATCCCAAATCCAGGTCAATGGCTGCCTTGAACCACTCTGTCAAACAGGGAGGTAACCCCCGATATACGCAAGCCTGCCGCAATTTCCTATCCAGGCCAAGGTGGAACTGGTGAACTAACATCCACTCTGGCCACGCCTGCAGCCGTCCTGCAACGGAGCGGAACTCCTTCACGTACTCTCTAGCTGGGCGACCTCTCTGCCGTAAGGCCACCAATTCTCCTTCAGCTTGCTGGATGTGGGAGTCATCTTCAAAATGGGCCCGAAGGCCCTCTAGGAACAGACCCACATCTGTCAACTCCCGAGCGTGGTCACTGTGGAGGTCGGCCACCCAATCGGCTGCCTCTCCTTGCAGCACTGTGGTAACCGCCACCACCATGGACCATTGGGTAGGGTAAAACTGCCCGTACAGGTCGAAATAGCTGAGGACTTGACTTAAGAAGATAGCCACCCTGTCTGTGCTGCCATCAAATGATGCTTGTAGTGGGGGCGGGCCCCACATTGGTTGAGGCTGCCACGGACCCTGGTTGGGAGGTCCTGCATATCCGGGAGCGGGGTGAGCCTGAGGTGGGGGCGGCCGCTGCACCCGCTGGTGTTGACCGTCCGGAACTCGCCCCGTGCTGGCTTGTCGATTATCCCCTTGGAAAGACTGCAGGGCGGGGGCATGTCCTCTGCCTTGGCCGGCAGATCCCGGATCAGGTCCTGTAGGACGAGGACGGGTCTCTGGTTTTTCCCGTTCCGGGCTTCGTGTTCTGCCTGCAGACGTACCCAAGCGCAATTTGGGGCTAGCCAGCCGGAACCGGGTCGATCCGGATGTACCTGAACTGTGCCACGTTTCCGCCCCTTCAGCCCATGGTTGCCACGATGGAGCGTCTCTGAAACTACTCTCCCCAAACCGCTCCCTCAGGATCTCCAGAGTAGAAGAGCCAAGGCCGGTGGAATAGCTCCATTCGCCCCCTTCGTTGTCATCCACCCAACGTCTTTCTCTCCAACGCCTAAAAGGCTCAGCCGAGGGGGTGATGGTAGGGGCTTTCCTGCCAGCCACCGCCGGGCTGCGCCACCAGTCTCCGGATGAAGGATGCCCCTCTGTTGGCTTCGTTTCAACTTCACCCTCTCCTCCGCCCTCCTCGTCTTGGCTTGTGGGCTGTTCCTTCGGCCTCACCACTGGCTGCGTCTTGTCCAAGACCGCCGGTCGTGCGCTCGCCTCCTCCGCCAGAGTCTCTGCCAACACCTCCACCTCGGGGTCCGTCCCTTCCGCCATGCCAGACGTCCAAACGTACCTCAAGTGCGAAACTAGAGCGAACGGAGCGCCAACTTTCTCTCAGCTCCTTGTCCCATACGGCACGGAGACAGCAATAAAACACAGCCAGGCACATCAACTGTATGGTGAATGCTGGTTTAATGCTTTTGTCAGATACAAGACAATGCCAAGCTACAAAGTCTTTCAAAGTTGGCGCTACAAGCATCCACCTCGTAACGCTTTATATCTCTGCACCCCACCCCTCATTACCCCTCTTCGTAATGATCGGGCGTTGTCCCTCAGCTGCGCCGGTGTAGTTTGGGATTGCGTTTCCGGCGTTCCTCCTAGCGTCCGTAGTTATCCTAACCCGACGCCCTTCCACCCCCTCGCGTGTCGCCTTGCTTATACCCCGTGCCACCTCCACCGCTACAATGTCTTGCTGCTTCACCGTAGAAAGTTGTGAGTAATATCCTCCACCGGTCCTCCACCGTTTCTCCTTCCCGTCCCCTCCGTATGCCGAGCACGCCGGGCTCGACAGTATGTTTGTGATTGCGTTAAAATCCCCGACAATGCAGATGTTTTCATACTCCAAATCTTTAATTGTATCATGCAATTTCTTAAAAAAGTTGCTTTGATTTCCATTGGGTGCGTATATGGATACTAGTAAGATTGTCTTCAATTCTGTTTGTATTTCTATTATTAAAATACGTCCTTCCGTATCTGTATATATTTGTTTCGTTTTTAGATGTTTTTTAACATATATTGCGACTCCTCTCTTTTTATGGTCTCCTAGGGACGTGTATAATCTTCCTAATTTTTGATTTTACAACAATTTTTGTTGTTGTCTTTTGATATGAACTTCTTGTAGTGTTATAATGTCAATATCAAGTTTTTGCAGTTTTGTAAATATGTATTTTCTTTTGATTGGTGAATTGAGTCCGTTTATATTAATTGAAATGATTCTTAATTCTCCTTCCATCTCTATTGGTTTATCTGTTTGTTATTTTCAGTTTTGTTGTGTTTCTAGTAACTCTTTGTGTCTTTTCCCTCGCTCCCTCTCTCTCCATTTTTTCTCTCTCTGCTCTTCTTTTATCTTCTTGATCTTCTTCTTCTCTTTCTGTCCGCTGTGCCTCATGTCTCCTGGATTCCGCTTTTTGTCCTCTTTCCTGCTCCTCTTCGCTAATGAAATGTTGTTCAAAAAAGTCTTGAGCCTTTTCTAAACTATCAATCCTATACTTTTTTTCCTCCCAAGAGATAAGTAATCCTTCTGGTAGTAGCCAACAGAATTTTATTTTAAATTTGTTCAGCTGCGTAGTTAAGAAATTATAATTCCTTCTTTGGTCTCTTGTTCTTCTCGGTATTTGTTTGAGAGTTAAAATTTCTTTTCCTTTGTACATTGTTGTCTCTTCTCTCATTTTCCTGTAAATCTCTTCTTTTATCGATTTCTTCGTAAATCTAATATGTATTTCCTTTGGTAGTTTATTCCTTCTTGCATAGTTAGTGTGGACTCTATAAATTTCATCTATTCTGTTTCGTAGCTCTTCCTTATCTCTTTGGGTTACCTTTGCCAATATCTCAATCATTATATCCCCTAGATCCTCATCCTTTTGTTCTTCCACATTTTGAAACCTTAAAAAAAAGGATGCTTTCTCCATTTCAAGATAGGTTAATGAATCCTCCGTTTCCTTATTAAACGCCCCTTGATCTTGTTCCATCCTCTCCATTCTCTTAGCCGTGTACTCAATTCTTTCTTCCGCTTTATGGATCCTCTGCTCATTTTCCATTATATTCTGTTGAATTTTTTCTATTTTCTCATCCATATTCTTAATATTGTCTTTTATTTCACCCACATCCAACCTCAATTCTTCATGTTTTTTCCTTGTCTCTTCATGATTGTGGGCCATCGTTTCTTGCATTCTGTTCATTCCTTCCTGGATCATTGCTAGTGCAGCATGGATATTTTGCATGCTAAGAGCGGGGCTCATCTTGTCCTTTTCCGTGGTTTCAGCTACCTTTTGTTGGGCCGGGGAAGCCATAAGTATCATCTGGCTCGAGGGTGTTTTCTTGCTTGTTTTAGTAGTTGTTACTGAGCTTGTGGTTGCCATTAGTATTCTTTGTTTTATTATTTCCCAAAGTTTCATATACTGATCACTGTTTCTAAATCTGTTTATCAAGTTTCCACCCAAATTTTATCCTTCTTTTTTCAATATTCTTTCAGTATTTTTCAGCAATATAGAATATCAATAAGGAAAATTAAAAGGAGTGAGTGAGGGAAAAGTATAATATTCTAACAATTCATCAGTTAGTTATCGTTACTATTAAATATTTAATTACCTAATATATCTCTTGCGTTATTAAATAGATATCAATTAGATAAATATAAAGTACTATTAATTTCTAATTCTTATAGTATAAATATATAGGTACAGTATATATAGATATAATAAATGTAGTGTAATTTAAATCCTTAAACTCTAAACATATGGTAACAAGATAATAAACTAATAATTCACAGGATAAATATTAAATTAGACCATCCACTTTTAAGTAAAAATTCAGAACAATATATATATTACTTCCTGATCACTGGTGTTAGACGATCTTGATTACTGATTTTTTATGCTATTGATTTTCCAATCAGCCGGTGTCTTCTAGTTTAAGTGTCCTTCAGTCCAGTCCAGTTCTCTAAATATCCAAGTTTCCAATATTGAAAAATATTATTCAAGTGTTCCAATGTCCAATCATTCAGAAAAACAAAATATTATAAGTCCAACGCTTGTCCCGCTCTCCTAATTCCAAATAAAGAAATGTTCTCCGTCGCTCCTTCTTTGAGTGTCCCGAATCCCAAAGTTCCTTACGTTAAATAGTCAATATCCAGTAAAGGTCCAATAAATATCCAATCAATGTCCAAAGCAGTCTCCTCCCAAAGTAACAAAGTCTCCAAATGTCCAAGTGTTATCCAAATGTTCCAAAATTCTTAGTCCAAATCTTCGAAAGAAAAGTTAATTTTATAGGTCCAGTGCTTGCCCTGTTCACTTAGTTCCAACCAAACGAGGCTTCTCCGTCGTTCTTTCTTTATGCGTCCAATACACGTTAAACATCCACTACTGTTGCAATCTGAAAGCCGAGCTGTCAGAGAAGCGAAAGTGTTTTAAATCCGATACCCACCGTGTTCGCTCAGTTCCAGATAAGCTGGGGTTTCTCTGTCTTTTCTTCTTTAAATATCCGATCCTCTGGATTTCTTCCGATTTCACCTGATGACAAATTATGCGCTGTCACTTTCAAGATGGATTCCCACTCCACTCACTTTCACTCGCCGCTTTTCTCACTTGCTTGGAGATTCCTTCCACCCGCTTTCTCCCCGCAGCTTGCAAATACGAATGTACCTTTTAAGACTCTACTTCTCTCTTTCGATCTCCACTGATGCTTTCTTTTATATGATTTTTGCTTCCCTCTAAACAGCTGTCACTGTTTCAGGCCAGCCGGAATGGCTGGTTCTTCCTCGATCTGAGTTAAGGGGGTTTTCCTGAACCTTCAGGGGGGGTTGCTGCGCTCCCTGAGGTCCTCGGAAGTTCCCCTTATATCAACCTCTCCAAGGTCGATAGCACCTAAATCGGCTCTCAAATCAAGGATATTAGGGACTTCGAGAGCGGAGTGCCGTTCCCTTCGTCCCTAACACGCTGACGTCACCGCCGGAAGTCCTCTAACTGCGCTTTTTGATCCTTCGTCACATTCTTAATTAAGATCTTGGTTTTATCTTTATTTAATTTGAATCCCGCTACTTTCCTGTAAGCCTCCAACTCCTGGAGTAAAATTGGTCCCGATTCCAAAGGTTCTTCCAATACAAATATCAAATCATCTGCAAAGGCTTGAAGCTTAAACTCTTCCCCTCTGATCCTTAGTCCTTTAATTCCTTGGTTCCTTCTAACCTCGTTCAATAATGACTCAAGAGTTAAAATAAATAAAAGTGGAGATAGTGAGCATCCCTGTCTAGTACCTTTACCTATATCGATCTTTTCAGACTCCTCCCCATTAATAAGTATTTTCGCTGTCTGTTTCGCATATATAGTCCGGATCGCTCTGATAAATTTTTCCCCAAATTCCATTTCACTCAACTGTGCAAACAGAAAACTCCAGCTCACTCTATCAAAGGCTTTTTGTGCATCCATGGAGACCAGGGCCACCTGCTTATCAGAATTACATTCATAATATTCTAATATATTCAATATGATTCTCACATTATCTTTAAGTTGTCTATGAGGCAGGAAGCCGTTCTGGTCCCCGTGGATGTACTCATTCAAAAAAAAATTTAGTCTCTTCGCTAAGATCGCAGAGAATAATTTGTAATCGGCGTTGAGCAGGGAGATCGGCCTATAATTATTAATCAGAAGCGGATCAGTGCCTTCCTTTGGGATTAATGTAATATACGCTTAGGACCAGGAGAGTGGCATTTGACCAAAGGCCAGAACCTCATTGAACAATTCGGTCAAAAATTCCCCCAAGGTCTCAAGGAGGGCCTTATATATTTCTACTGGAAGACCATCCATACCTGGGGTCTTCCCTCCCTTTTGTTCCCCTAATACTAACTCTACTTCCTTCAAGGTAATCTCTGCATTCAATATTTCTTTCATTGGGAGTGGGACTTTTCGGGGGTCAGCTCTAGCCAAATACTCTCTAATCTCCTGGTCTTGTTCATCTCCAGCTGTATATAAGGCGGCAGAATATTCTTGTATTATTTTCCCTTTCCCTTCCTTATCCGAGACACATCTTCCAGTTTGGTCCCTCAAACAAACTATCCTATTTCTCTCCTGTTGCTTCTTCAGTCTATAAGTAAGCCATTTTCCCACTTTATTTGCATGTTCAAAGTGCCTTTGTTTTGCCCATCTAATTTTAGTAGCCAATTCTTCCTGATCCAATAAATTTAACTGGTGCCGTGCTATTTGTTTCTCCTCCACTAATTTTAGGTCCCCTGGGTCCGCCTGCAACTTAGCTTCCACTTTCTCCAATTCACACACCAATTTACTCCTTTTCAATCTCTGAGCCTTCTCTTTTCCAATTATATGGGATGCTACTAATCCCCTGATCACTGCCTTCGCCGTGTCCCAGATAATCTGTGGACTAGTATCTTCCTTCCTATTGACCCTAAAGAAAAAATACAACTCCTTCTTTAGCTTTTGAAGTAAATCTTTATCTTTTAATACCCCTGCATCCATCTTCCATCTCTTTATTCTGTGGGTTCCCCTCCATAATATCTTCAACGGGCTATGGTCCGCCCAGTCATTGACATCTATTTCCACATCCAACACCTGATCACATAACCCTGCAGTCATCCAGGCCATATCCAATCTGGACCAGGAATGATGTCTGGGAGAGAAATAAGTACCCTGCTTTTTACCCAGGTTTCTGTCCCTCCATACGTCTCTCAACCCAATTATCTCTCTAATTTGTTTACAAATTTTTGGCAAGAGCTTCCTCCTCTTTTTCCCGGATTTGCCTCTCTCTAGTATATAATCCCAATTTGAATTTACTACCGCATTAAAGTCCCCGAGCAGACAGATATTGGCATAGTTTAACTCTAATAACTTCTGATATAATTCCCCATAAAAGTTTACTTGGTTTCCATTTGGGGCATAGATTCCAACCAACAAACATTTCCTTTGGTCCATTGTTACCTCTACCATCAGGACTCTACCCTTTTTTCCTGCATAAATTAATTTTTTTTTTATTTTTTATTTTTTTTTTAATTTGATTTATATTTCAATTTCAATTCTAAGTGTCCTTTTACATATATCGCCACTCCCTTCTTTTTCTGATCCACTAAGGTAACATACAGATTTCCCAATCTTTTATTCTCCAGTATCGCTTTCTGGTTTCCCTTTACATGAACCTCCTGTAAGCATATCACATCATAGTTTGCTTTGGCCAACCGGTTGAACACTCTCTTTCTCTTACATGGGTTATTTAAACCATTAATATTGGCTGAAAATAAAGATACCCCCACTTCTCCCTTTACCATCTTCCTTACTACTTACTTATTACTTGACCTCTGTTTTCTTTCTAGTCTGTCGGGTTTCCCTCGGGGCAAGGGGTTCTTTCCTTCCTCCAGCTCCTCCCTTCTCTATCTTTCTCCCCTTCACATCTGCTTGTTCCTTGGATTCTTCATCCTCCTGTAGGTCTTCTGGGCTTTCACTCTCCGATCCCCCCTCGGCCTCCAAGTCATTCACCTTAAAATTAAGCTCATAAAAGTCTTGTGCATCTCTCAAGTTCTCAATTTTGATCCTCTTATCTCGCCAGGTTATCAATAATCCTTCCGGTTGTCAGGTTCCGATGTTATCTCAAATAAATTTCATTCTCAAACACAAAGTCTTTGATGAAATCTCTTATTTATTGAAGAATACCGATCTAGTCCTGAACTCATTTGCAGCCGAAACTGATCCTCTGATCCCAAACATGGTATCATGTTGCACCGGTTGGCGGGGTTGGGGGTGGGAGGCACCGTTCTGCGGTGGTTCTCCTCCTACTTCTCTGACCGGTCGCAATCTGTGTTGACAGGGGGGCAGCGGTCGACCCCGAGGCACCTGGCTTGTGGGGTGCCACAAGGGTCGGTCCTCTCGCCCCTTCTGTTCAACATTTATGTAAAGCCGCTGGGTGAGATCATCCGTGGCTTCGGGGTGGAGTTCCACCAGTACGCTGATGACACCCAGCTGTACATCTCCACCCCAGGCCACCCCAATGATGCCCTTGAAGTGATGTCCCAGTGCCTGGAGGCCGTGCGGGCCTGGATGGGGAGAAACAGGCTCCGACTCAACCCCTCCAAGACCGAGTGGCTGTGGCTTCCGGCGTCCCGATATAGCCAGCTGATGCCATCGCTGGCTATTGGGGGTGAATCACTCGCCCCCACGGAGAGGGCTCGTAACTTGGGCGTCCTCCTGGACGCACGGCTGTCTTTAGAAGATCATTTGACGGCCGTGGCCAGGGGGGCTTTTTATCAGGTTTGCCTGATACGCCAGTTGCGCCCCTTTCTAGATCGGGACTCCCTACGCACAGTCACTCAGGCACTCGTCACTTCCCGCCTGGACTACTGCAACGCTCTCTACATGGGGCTCCCCCTGGGGTGCACCCAGAGGCTCCAGCTGGTCCAGAACGCGGCCACGTGGGGGATTATGGGGGCGACGAGGCGCTCCCATATGACACCTCTCCTGCGCGAGCTGCACTGGCTCCCGGTGGTCTTCCGGGTGCGCTTCAAGGTGTTGGTGACCACCTTTAAAGCGCTCCATGGCTCAGGGCCGGGGTATTTACGAGACCGCCTTCTGCCACCAATAGCCTCCCACCGGCCAGTACGCTCACACAGAGTGGGCCTCCTCAGGGTGCCGTCCGCCAGACAATGTCGGCTGGCGACCCCCAGGGGGAGAGCCTTCTCTGTGGCGGCGCCCACCCTCTGGAACAACCTCCCCCCAGAGATACGTACAATAACAGACCTCCGGATTTTTCGTCGGGCCCTGAAAACCCATTTATTTCAGCTAGCTGGGCTGGCTTGAGTTAAATTTTAAATTGATTTTAAATTGGAATTTTTTAATTACGGCCAAAATATTTAATTATTTTAAACAGTTTTTAGATTTTGTATGTCTTGTTTTTACCTTGGCTGTTCACCGCCCTGAGTCCTATATTGGAGAAGGGCGGTATAGAAATTTAAACAAATAAATAAATAAATAAACCCCTCCCTTTCCGTTCCTCAAATCTCAGTGTCTCATTGGCCATCTTCCAAGTCAATCTTTCATCTCAGTTACTTCAAGTCACAGGAATTCCCCCCCTCCTCTCATCACCTGGGTGACGTTATCTGCTGGGGGAAAGAACTGGGTGAAAAGTCAAGCTACTACTTCTAACAGGCTCTTTCCCACTCATTCATGTCAGCGCTGGGGAAATCATAGTTTGGAGCGCTGACACCGGTATCAGCCATCTATATAGAATTGCATTTTTCCTTAATTGCATCGTCAGAAATTGGTATCTATGCCGTTGTTCTCTAACTTTCCTAGGAATTTGCTTTAGGATCCTAATTTGTTGTCCTTTATATGATATCACCTGATCCCTTGCTTTCCTATAAACCTCCTCCCATACGTCCTTCTTACAAAATCGAATGTGAATTTCTTGTGGCAAGTTATGGTGTTTTACATATCCCGTAAATACCCTATAAGCCTCATCAATATCTTTCATTATTAACTCCTTATCTTTTTCCAAGATTTCAGTTAAAATATCTCCAACTACTTCTCTCACACATTCTTCTTTATCTTGTACCACGTTCTGCATTCTTAGAAAAAAGGAGGAGCGTTCCATCTGTAAGAAAATTATTTCTTCTTCCATAGCCATTGTGGTTGCGGCCTGCTCACGCTCCAAACCCGCCAAGCGTCCTTCATATCTGTTGGTACGAACTTCCACTTCGTGGAGTCTCCCCTCTTGTTTAACCATTGCCTCTTGCACTTCTATCAGTTGCTCATTTAGTACTTTAATGTCTCCCTGCACCGCTCCCATTTCACTTCTCAAGTTTATCGTTAAATCCTCAAAATTCTTCATCATTACCTCTTGCATTGTCTGCATCATTCCCTGTAGATTCTGTAGTGAGGGGGACTTTCCCAATATATTTGCATCTTCTGTAGATTTAGATGACATTGAGAGTGATAGCACCGGCGATGACGCCAAGGGGGGCAACAATACTTTCTTGCCCCCTTTAGTAGCAGTTGTAGTCAGAGCAATGGACATCTCTCCTTGGGGTACTCCTTGGTTCTTGTTTGGAGACCAAAGTTTCTTCCAACCCAGCATACAAGCTAAGTACTCTCTGACCTTTTCAGTTTACTTAGTCTTCCTCTTCCTTAAATTCTCTATTTGTCAATTAGTTTGAATCAGCCAATATTAGTTTGAATCAGCCAATATATACAATTAATAAGCAATTAATAGTCAGTCTATTAAATATATAAATATATAAATTGATTACCACAATAAGAATAGCAATATTAAATCAGTACCCTAATCAATTAATAAGAATTAGAGGATAAGAGGGGAAATACTATCAAAGGTTAACCAAAAAAGAAAAGAAAAAAAAAGAGGAGGAGAACCCAGTCTTTAAATTTAAATTTCCTCTAAGTACATCCACAATATTATTTTGAGATTTCCAAATCCACCACTGGGTGGAGCAGATGACCAAATATTGCCGACAGTTCCAAGAAGAGACTTTTCCAGCTACAAAAATAGAATATCAGAAAACTAATAATTCAACTTGGTAGGGAAGGTTATTAATCTTTTGTCCCGAATTTATAAATTTATGAAAAAAAAATCCACAACAAAGTCAAATAATCCAATCAAAGAGATAATGGAGTGCAAAGAGAAAAAAAAGAAAAGAAACACACCCCGTGTCCAGCTCTTCCCCTGTTAAGTAGGCAGATTTCTCCACTATCATCAGCAATGTCCGGGTTACTCTCTTTCGGCCGCTGGTCAAGTGAGGCTATTTCACCTCACTGCTTGCCCTGGCAGTTAGAACTTCACACTCTCTCTCCACGCTCCTCACCTCCAAGACCAACATAAATCCGAAATAAATCCAAGTTCCTCGGACTCTCTGCAATCAGGCTTCCTATCCAACACGGTGAGTCATTCCTTCAGGACCGCCATTACTCGGCACCATCTCCTTGCCTTCAGAGACCGAAAGAGGATCACGCCTTCAGCACACGGGATCGCCAAATCCACGCGTGCCCTGCACTCCTCAATCTCCCCGCTCCCTCCAGGGGCGGTTTCGGCAGAAAAAAAAGCTGTCTGAATCAGGGAAAAGGAGATCAGACCAGGAGCTCTTTCCCTGTCCTTCTTCTCCTTGCGCTGACATCAACTCTCAGCCCGCGGGTCAGATTCGTCACACACTGGCCACACCCATGCCCAGTTTAGCAAAGGGGAAAAAGTCCCAAAACGTCATGTGATGCTGCTGTGACAACACAAGTTTGACAGCCCTGTACTAGTATATAAACTGAGTACAAAACCCACTCCCTTCTAGCTCTGATGTTACCTAGGTGGCTAATGAAACATTTGCAAGAAAAAAGACCCCACAATTCAACCCTGAGCTACAAATATTCTCTTCCATAAGTGCAGACTTTTATTTTAATTTAAAATTTCTGTTGCTTTGGACAATGGTCTTGTGGGCATCTTGGTTAGCAAAGGCTGAGTCTTCTAACAAGATTTAATTGTGTACATTACCCAGAGATAGGTGGCCATATCAATGTGATTAATAAAACAAAAGAAATAAAATAAAAGATTCCAGTATAGCTTTTCAATTGCTGGGTTATAGTCCAAATCTATCACTGGCAGAGGCACCCTGCTTGGGTAACTTTTTAGCTTTTTAACGTGATCCACTGGAGAAGGAAATGGCAACCCACTCCACTATCTTTGCCATGAAAACCCCATGGACAGTACCAAAAGGCAAAAAGATATGATGCTGGAAGATGAGCCCCTCAGGTCGGAAGGTGTCCAATGTGCTACAGTACTAGCAGAGGGCTAGTACTAGTAGCGCCAGAAAGAGTGAAGTGACTGGGCCAAAGCCAAAAGGACGCTCAGCTGTGTATGCATCTGGTGGTGAAAGGAAAGTCCAATGCTGTAAAGATCTATTCTCCATAGGAACCTGGAATGTAAGATCCATGAATCAAGGCAAGCTGGACGTGGTCAAACAAGAGCCTTGGTGGCGCAGCAGACTAAAGTGCTCTTAAGTAGCACCAGCTGCCTGCAATTACTGCAAGTTCAAATCTCACTAGGCTCAAGGTTGACTCAGCCTTCCATCCTTTCGAGGTAGGTAAAATGAGGACCCGGATTGTGGGGGCAATAAACTGACTTTGTATAAAAGTAGGGCCCGAAAGCCCTACTAAGCAGGTATATACAAAAGTATGAAGGCTATTGCTTAACGCATTGTAAGCCGCCCTGAGTCTCCGGAGAAGGGCAGCATATAAATTGAACCAATAAATAAATAAATAAATAAATAAGAGATGACAAGACTGAACGTAGACATCTTAGGAATCAGCTAACTAAAATGGACAGGAATGGGTGAATTTAATTCAGATGACCATCATACTACTGTGGGCAACAATCCCTCAAAAGAAATGGAGTAGCCTTCATAGTCAATAAAAGAGTAGGAAAAGCAATACTGGGATACAATCCCCAAAATGAGAGAATGATCTGAGTTCGAATTCAAGGCAAAACATTCAATATCACAGTAGTCCAAGTCTATGCCAATCCAAGTGGGATTCAAATTTTTTTACTACCGGTTCTGTGGGCGTGGCTAGGTAGGCGTTGCTAGGTGGTCATGTGACTGGGTGGGCGTGGCCAACTCGACTCACATCGAAGGGGCCTCGCCTCACCTGGCCCCTCACCTCGCCCAGCCACTCACCTCATCTCCAAATTTTTTATGCAAAATCGAATTGCTTGAGAAACTCTGATTCCAAGTCACTTGGGTTTAAATCTGATTTAAACTAACTTAATCCACCTCCATGAGTCAGGTATCAAAGATCTACAAATCTTTCTTTAGTTGTACCAACCGTATCCCATTACTAAAATCTATTAAAACTATACAGGTAGTCCTCAACTTACAACCACAATTAGGATCAGAACTTATGTTGCTAAGTGAGGCAGTCATTAAATGAGTTGTACCCAATTTTATGACCTATTTTGTCACAGTTGTTAAGCAAACTGCCATGGTTGTTAAGTGAATCCAGTTTCCTACACTAACTTTGCTTGTTGGAAGCCAGTTGAAGAGGTCGCAAATGGCAATCATTTGAACCCAGGACACTGCAACCATCATAAATACATGCTGGTTGCCAAGTGCCTTAATTTTGAGCACACGACCGCAGGGATTCTGCAATGGTCATAAGTGCGAAGGCCAATCTTAAATCACTTTTTTCAGCACCACTATAACTTTGAACAGTTGCTAAGCAAATGGTTGTAAGTCAAAGACTATCAGTATTTACATAAAGTGCTTGAGCAACCCCATTCCCAGCCATTCCGCAAGCATATTTTCTGACTCATGTACCTTTTACGTCATAGATCTAAAACCTGTGAAATATTCTTTGTGTTCCCCTGTGGATAACTTTTGCACCTGCTTGTTTATAGTTACTTAACAGTTACTTAACAAAAAACAGATTTTTCTTTTCATATGTTTTGTAGATATGGGAGCACCTTGGATATAAAGTCAATTTTTTTTTGAAAAAAGTTTTTTATTTTTAAACAAAACTTAAAACATAAAACAATTATCATCCATTACAATTACAGAAAGTGCATTGATCGGTTACAAATCTGTTGTGCTTAATCCTCTATCCAACATTTTCTTATTTAACAGTTTATTACATTATTATTCTCATTTACCAATTATTTGACAGTAGCTTATACTCCATAAGGGAAATGAACCCCTCTTTATATATTTTATTATTTTATCCATTTCATGTTTCATATTTCATTTCCATGCTTTCTTGTCTAATCAATGATAAAATAAATCCCATATCAAATAATATTGTTTGTCTTCCTGTTCCCTAATTTCAAATGTCAATTTACTCATTTCAGCACACTCCCAAATTTTCTTAATAACGTCATCATCCGTAGGTATCTTCTCTCCTTTCCAGTTTTTAGCAAATACAATTCTAGCTGCTGTTAAAACATTCACAATTAAATATCTCAATTCTCTGTTGTATGTTTCTGGTAAGATCCCTAATAAAAATATCTCTGGTTTAAAGTCAATGTGTTTCTTTATCATTTTTTCCAGCCATGTGTGGATTTTAGTCCAATATCTTTTGGCTTCTGCACATGTCCACTACATATGGTAGTATGAACCCGGAATCTGATGACACTTCCAACATTTCTCCGATTTATTCTTGTACATTCTGGCTATTCTCGCCGGGGGTAAATGCCACCTGTAAAACATCTTATACAAGTTCTCCTTATATGCTGTTGACATTGTCATTTTATAATTCTGCAACCACAGTTTTTCCCATTTCTCTAAATCAATCCCATGACCAACATTTTTCCCCATGCAATCATTGTTTCCTTAACTTGTTCTTCTGCCAATTTTACTTCTAATAAGTAACCGTACAGTTTTTTAATTACATAGTCATCAGAACCTGTTAAAATTTTATCTAAATTCATCAAATTGCTATAAAAACCCTCAATTTTAGAATCTTCGTCATATCTAGACTGTATTTGCATATATGAAAACCAATCCATTTTGATCTCTTTTTCTTCTAATTCTTGCTTCGATTTAAGTTCACCCTTTTCATTTAATAATTCACCATATCTGACAATTTGTTCCTTTCTAAATGTTATTGAGTGTGAGACTGCTTCAATAGGAGATAACCAGACTGGAATTTTTAAATAATGACATTTTTTGATCTTCTCCCAATTTAATAACAAATTGGATATAAAGTCAATTTTTATAACCCCCTATTGTCCAATGAGCACATTGATTAACAAAATTAATAAGAGTTTATTAATAAATACAGTGGATTTCAACAACTATTTCCAGTTATGAAATATTAATTATTGGTTTGATTAAGAAATAAATGCTATGAATTGCAAACACCCTACATACAAAGCACATTATATAAATTTAACATTTTCACATCAGCTGTATTTTCCAAAGATATAATGCCAACTATAAAGATTCTGTTTCACTGAGAGGCTTCATTTGAGAAATGATTCCATACCACAAATTCACCTCTGTTTTTTGAACTTACAATTGACCAAAATATAAAGATTATTGCAAATTTTGCATGTTGTGTTTTTGATTTGATAAATTACTACCTAAAATAATGATAACCAAGGTAGAGTTCAGCTAATTCTTCTAAGAAAAACATGATAAATGCACTTTTATGCCCCTTCATTTTTTTTTCTGCTTTTGAAATATTAAGTTTAGCAACAATACAAAAGAAAAACTTTTGTAATATAATTTCTTGGTTTTTCTCTTCATTTCCTTATCCCAATTTTCTCTGTATATTTTTACTTCTTTTCTTGTTAAAATAAAATAGTTTTAATTTATATTATTGAAAGAGACATCGCCTTCCTCATAACTAAATACCCATCAATTATTTATCTGGAAGAAAACTGTATCACCATAAAATGTCCTGTCCAGGACAGAAGAAGGGGCAGTCTGAGCCTAGATACCTTTGGTTCCATGCCAAAATAATCCAATTACATTTGGACAGGAAATTCAAAACAAGAAAGTGGGGAGGGCAAAGCTATTGGTACATGGCCCGTATCTTGCAGGAAAAGACAAGGTTAGGGATGCTTTGAATCCACTGCATGGGACCAGATAGCTTTTTTGTTCTGCTTCTTTGTTTGATGAGTGGTTCCAATAAAGAAATATGCTTCGCCCCCCCTCCCCCCAAATACCTTTCCCCCAAGGACTCTGCAAATACTATGATTGTCTAGGGCTGAAAAGTACAACATGGGAAGTTACCAATTTATACGTTTGTGTTCTGTGATCATCCCGTGTGGTTGCATTAAATAGACAATGCAGCATCCTGAGAAATGCCCCTTTAGTATAGAACTTAGTATTATTTTTGCAACTTTAAGCCCTTTTCATTTTAAAATGTAAATAATAATGGATGAAACAGCAGAAGCTATTGATAATGCAAAGAAGTGAACAGCAATTTCAGCTCCTCCAAATTTCCCACCCCCTACTTATTCCTTTGTTAATAGAATTTGTTTCAACTAAATAATAAAAGAAGTCTACTTATGTACTTATGCTACAAGTGTGCAATTTAAAAATATCTAGTTGTGGGAAATATGGGACATAATATTTGGATTACTTACTAAATATCCTTCTGGGTTCTGCTCCAAGTGGGGAAAAAGACACTGGAAACATGGAGACTGCTTGGAAAGATGGTTTAATGGTGGACAGGATCACATGGCTTGAGTTCCTGAACAGAAAAGGGGCGAGATTGTTATAGGTTTCCAAGGATCTAACCCAATGACTCCAACACGAGGTAAGCTTGATTCAAGGTATCTTTATTTATATCATGTTTACTATTACAGGTAATCATCTGGAGCGCGTGTGGGACCCCTGGACAACACCTTTTATACCTGGGAGGCAGAGCTAAGGTAAGGAGGGATCAAGGGAAGGGTCTGGTGGGTGGATATTAACCCCTGCCATGCCATGGTCAATGCGTGTTAGGCATTTATATCTAACAAATCCCCCTCTAAATGTCTAACATGCTGATGTGTGTGTGTAGGTTGTAGGTGTACGCCTAATTTTGTGGTGAGGTAGGCATGCTGCTTGTTCTGCAGTGGCTTGGTCAGTATGTCAGCAATCTGTTCAACTGTCTCGCAATGTACGGCCTTGATGAATCCAATGCTTGACAACTGTCTAACGTGTTTATGCTTGATGTCGATATGTCTTGACCTTTGCCCTACTGCGTCTGCCATGGAGATGTCTATGGCTGCTTTATTATCTTTGTGTATGACAATTGGGTAGACTGGCTCGGTCCATATGTTGGAAAGCAGGTCATCGAACCATGTTAGGTTGTTCACTGCCTTTGACAGGCAGATGTACTCTGCTTCTGCTGTGGAGGTGGCCACCAGGTTTTGCTTTCCGGTGTACCAGTGCACTGGGCAGTCGTTGATGAAGAACACGTAACCGGATGTGCTTTTTCTGCTCTTCGTGTCCCCGGCCCAGTCGGCATCTGCATAGCAGGTCAAGATGGGTTCTTTGGAGTTAGATGGTTCTAAGTGTAGGCAGGCATCTACGCTATATTTCAGGTACCTGAGAATTCTCTTTGCTCCTTCCCAGTGGTATGTTGTTGGTTCACTGACGTGCCTAGACAGGAGGTTGACTGCCAGGATGATGTCTGGTCTGGTCCAGTTGGCTATGTATAGCAGGGATCCGATGACAGACCTATACAGTGTGTTGTCTTTGAAGGGTTCGCTTTGTTCATACATATGTTTTAGGAAGTCGGCCTGCATGGGTGTCTCGCAGGGTTTGGCTTCCTCCATATTACATTTATGTAAGAGTTCCAGTATCTTTTCTCTCTGAGAGAGCCTGAACCCATTCTGTGTTTTGGTTATCTGTACCCCTAGTGTTGTGGCCCCACCCTCTGAGCCCATCTCATCGGAGGAAGAAAGCTCCAAACATGAGGGAGAGGAGTCAGCCAGGCCTCCCTCTCCAGGCCCCTCCCCTCTGGCACTGTCTCAGGTGCCGGCCGAGGGAGAGGAGATTAGCCAGGAGCCAGGTGTCTCTGATGAGAGCGAAGAAGGAGAGCCGTCGTTCCTGGATGCACATCAACGAAGGCATGATAAACGGTTGCAGCAGTTAAGGAGGCGTGCTAGGGATTAGAACTGAGTCACTGGACCACACCCCAGAGACTATATAAGAGAGGGTGGTGGCTGGTAAAACTCCGTGATGAACAAAAACTAACTTTGGCTAGTCACTTGAACAACGTCTGAAGCTGCCGAAGGGATATTGTTTTGCTGGACTATTTGCAATGCGTATGTAATTTTATGTTATCTGTTGCAGTAAAGCTCTTGGCAGACGGTGCTTATATTGTTGCCAAGTTTGAGATAACGACCTGTGTGCGTGCCAAGTACTTTCTTAAGCCTCGGCTGGCTGTGTTTGTGTGTGTGTGTAGATGGGGACAGATCACCTAGGTACTTGTTTACTTTCCCCAATGTCTTGAGTGTGAAATGCCTGCCTAGTCTTTCTGCAAATGTATCGCATTTCTGTTTGTGAGGGCCAAAGTATAAAATATCGTCCACGTAAACCAGTATGTATTCTATTAATGTGCCCTCTTTCTTGAGAAAGAAGCAAAGATCAGCAGAGGTGGGTGTGAAGCCCATGTCCTTGAGGATCGCTGCCAAGCAATCATACCACCTTTTTCCAGACTGTTTCAAACCGTACAAGCTTTTGTTTAACAACCAAGTGTCCCCTTGTATTGTGTTCCTCCAGGGGGGTGCTTTGACAAATTTTTTTTTGTCTAGTTCCGCATGGAGGTAAGCGGTTTGCACGTCGAATTGATACACTTCGAGTGCAAACGTGACCCTACTACCAAAGCACTCTTAACACTCTCAGATCTGACTGTGGGTGAGTACATATCTGTATAGTCCTCGGGGTATTTCTGGGCGAACCCTTGTGCTACCAGTCTAGCTTTGTATAACGCCTGGTTGTTCTCGAGCTCTTTGATCTTGAAAACCCACTTTTTTCCAATGGGTGTTTTGTCAGTAGGTGCCTTAGAAGGGGTATATATGTTTAATTCCTTCAGGCTGGCCATCTCTTTGTCCATTGCTCGCTCCCACCTATCCCTTTCCTCGGGTGGCAGCCCGAGCACCTCTTCATATGAGTTGGGTGTTGTTCTGCTAGTGTGTATGGATAGGACGTAATCTTCAAGTCTTTTTGGAGTCTTGTTTCTGTTAGATCTAATGGGCCTGTTGGGTGGTGTCTCTGTGTCATGCATGTACCTGGCTTCTTTCTTAGTGAAAGTGTCTATCTTTATTGTAGGATGGCCTTCCTTCCATTCCTTGGTAGTTATTTCATGGTGCCTAGGTTTGCGCTTTTCGTGTTTATTTGTGTCTGTTTTGTCCTGACTGTTCTCATCTCTCACCCTGTCTGTACCTTCCTGCCTGTGTAGTATTTCATTGAGGTGTATTTTGGACGAGTTCGTATTTTTGTGAAATACCGCTGTCCTAGATATAATGAACTTGTTGTCTTTATCAATAAATCTATACCCTTTTTTTCCGGTTTCATAACCCATGAACCTTAATCTTCTCGAGACCTTATCTCCCTTGCGCCTAAGTTGTTTCGGGATGTGTACATCTGCAGTGACCCCAAATATGTGTAGATGTCCTATTTGGGGCTTTCTGCTGTACATTATTTCATATGGGGTCTTGTCTACTACACTGGACCAAAGCCTGTTTAAGGTATAGTTGGAGTATGTGAGTGCCTCAGCCCAGAAGGATTGTCCTAGTCCTGCATCTTCTAGTATGCACCTGGTCATGGTCTGCAATGCACCGTTTTTTCGTTCTACCACCCCGTTCTGGAACACGGAAAACGGCGATGATTTAAAATGCAGTATCCCACGCTCCTTCAGCCAATTCGAGAATTCTCTGGATAGGAATTCAGACCCCCTGTCTGTCATTATTTGTTTTATTTTTGTGTTATGTTGTGTTTTCACCCTTTTGTAAAACTCCCTAAATTTTTGGAACGCTTCATTCTTATGGCTGAGTGTGTACATGAATCCATACCTACTGAAGTCGTCCACTATGGTTAGGAAATATCTCTTCTTGTACTTTATAGATGGTTTCATGGGGCCTACTAGGTCCATGTGTACCAAATGAAAGGTGGATTTTGTGGTGTGTGTGGCTCTCTTGGGTTTGGGCTTGGTCTTGATCTTTGAACATTTACATACAGAGCACTCTAGATAATTTTTACAGCTCTTTATTTTTAAACTGTTTGAACACTCAAGCATTTTTTGGATAACTGGGAAACTGGCATGACCCAGCTTCCGGTGTAGTAAGTGGGCACAATCATCTTGCATGGGCTTGCCAATGCATAGTTTCCCTTTGTGTGTTGCCTCGTGTTTGTTTGCTCTCTGTGTTGTCCTCTGCCTTATCCCCCTCTATTTCCTCGTTGTCATCTACTTCATCTTCAATGCTATCTGTGTGTACGTTTAGGCATGACTGGTGGTCCCTTTCGGGTTGGAGGTATGTTAGTCCTCCCTCGATAATTATCTTACCTATGTCCTTATTGTCCCTAGTCATGTAGGCTCTCCCCCTTTAAAAGTGGTCTTGATGCCTGTGTCCTTGCTCAGCCTGAGGGTCGCTAGTATGTTGCGTGGTATTCCGGGTACCCCCTCTAGTTTCCCTATTCCGTTTATGTATGTGTTGCCCCTGCCCATCGCTAGGACCCTGTCCTGGTTTGCTACCTTTACGTAGTAATTCTCTTTTGTGAACGATGTAAGTATTTCCCTATTGTTAGTCGTGTGATTGGTAGCCCCTGAGTCTATGAGTCACGCATCTCTCATTTGGGTGTGTGTGGTTTCCTGATCTCCGAGTCCATACATAGAACCTGTCTGGCTTTCCCTGGAGCTATCTCTCCGCCCTCTCCTGTCCCTTGGGTTGGGGGAGTCTCTACGTCTATACCTGTTGTCGGATGAGTGTCTGTCAGGGAAGCCTGATCTCCGGCCTTGCCTTTCCCTATCTCTGGTGTTTCTGGGGCAGTCTCTCTTATAGTGGTTCCTGGAACCACAAGTGTAGCACTCTGGAGTGTTGTGTTCCCTGACCTGAAAGTCGACCCTTTTGGTTGTCCTGCTTTCCCTGCGGCTTGCGTAACGATCTCTTCTTAGGCTGTCCTCCGCTATCAATTTGTTCTTAAGTGTCTCTAGTGTGAGGTGTTCTAGACTGAGGCTATCCAGTTGTGTTATGAACCCGTCCCAACTAGAGTCAAGTGAGTTAATTATAATACTTTTCATGTTCTCCTCTGATATTGCCTCCCCTCTCTGTATCAACTCTAATCTGGTAGCGTTTAGGTTCAGGATGTGTTCCCCCATTGGTGTGCCAGCCTTGTGTCTAGCAGAGTAAAACTCCCTAGAGATTTTGGTGGTTGTGGCTACACTCTTGCTGTAAAATAGGTTGTATATTTTTTGTAACATTTCTGATACTGTTAGGTGGTGGCTAAGGCTAGGGTAGATGCTAGGTGAAATACTTGCAATTAGTACATAGAAAGCCCTATGATGTAGGCAGTCCACTTCAAAGGTCCAGGGTTTTCTAGGTGGGTCACTGATTATAAATAACATATCTTCCCTTAAGAAAATAATTTGGAGCTGCTGATTCCAATCTAAAAGGTTTGTCCCATCTGGTTTAAGTTTCTGGAAATCAGCAGGTAATGTCACAGTACTGTGTGTGGATTTACTCACATTCTGTCGCTGTCCATGGTTCTTTATGTGAGGGAACTCACAATATGGCACAGGGATGCTTGGTATAGCTCTGTACAGACTTGTATCTATGTTCCTCTCTTCTCTTATTGTAGGCGGCTCCTGCGCATGCTCGGGGATCATTCTTGTCCGGCAGTTGTTGTAGAAGGTGCTCTTGTTCGCGGCTCCTGGTAGAAGGCCCCAAACTGCAGGATGGCTCCATGGCTCGGCCCTGGGTGGTCTCGGTTGGTCGTAGTCCTGCCGGAAAGTCCGTTGAGTCGCTGGATCGTCCATCGGGTGCCTCGGGGTGGTCGTCGGCCTCACAAAGTTCGATCGGACGTCCGGATGGCTCGGCTCGGTGCTGAAGACGTGGATTGGGTCCAGATTGAAGTTCTCGCCGGCTGGTGGTCCTGGGTGACTCGGAGCAGGTCGTCGGATCGGTAGGTGCTGAGCGATTCCCCTGGGTTCGGAGGGGTGCCTCGGGCGTAGCGAGTAGGGGTCCCCGGTGGGTGGCGGCAGACGTTGTGCCCAGTTTGCGAAGACAGCGTGGCCCGGGTAGGTCTCCTCTGGGGCATTTAGGTTGCCGGTTGCTCCTTCTGGGCCCACGGGTGCCCTTTGGTGTGGGCCCGGTAACTTGATTTTGTTGCCGAAGGCCACGGTTAGTACCCGCATGGCCTTGTCTATTTCTAGCTCGGTAGGTGAGCTAGCCAGTTCATCTCCCCACCCGTTTTGGCTGTTTGTGGGGTTCTCTTTGGTGGTTTGAGGGTAGGCCTCGATTCCCGCCAGGAAATTCAAATCTTGAGTCCCCATTGGCTGTTGGTCGGCCATTTTGGGTGATGTCATTTTCCAAGATGGCTGTCAGCATTCCAAATTAGGCTCTCTTCCAGCGCTGACATAACAAGATGAACTTTTACCTAGTTTTGTATGTACAGATAGTGTTTCCTGGGAGACGAGGGTGGGGGCTACATTCCTGTGAAAAGAACGTGCCGGGAGGTAGACATGGATCTGCATGATGGCCAATGGGACATTGGGGTTGGAGAGCGGAAGAGGAGGGGGTTGGAAGGAGGGGCCAGTTTGGCTGCAAAATGAAATCAGGAATGTCAGCTTTTTATGTTCTTAAATAAAAATGATTCATTAGAGAGATTGCGCTTGAAAATGAAACTTATTTAAGATAGCACCGAAACCTGACAGACAGCCAAACTCTCCTCCAAATCCAGGCTGGCTGAGTTTAAATCATCCCGTTCCCTCCCAGACATCTGGTCGGACAGACTATGGCTGAAGCCAAGCTCTCGGAGGAAAGCCTGCTTCTAGAAACGGGAGGAGCAGAAGCGGTCGTGATTCCAGCCAACTTGGAAAATACAAAGGTAAAAGATAAAGAAAACCCCCTAAGTGAATTGGGAAGGGCGAGCTGGGGATGGGAATGGCAGTGAAGCCCAGACAAGGCAGCACCTCCCCACCCCAGGATGAGAGACGAGGCAGAGGACTACCAACACCAAGGCTGGCCCTCCAGAGCTCAGCACAGAGAGGAGAGGGCAGAGAGGGAGGAACCACCCCAGTTCAGAGGGAAGTTCGATGGTGACCCAGACAACCTCGCCCAATTCCTCGATTCAGCTGAGATATACATAGAGCGGTTCGGACACCTCTACCCTTTCCCCAGAGCCCTAGTGAATGCTATCTCGGAAGGGCTGGAGGGAGAAGCAAAGAGGTGGTCAGCATCACTCTACAAATACAGGGCCCCCCAGCTACAAAATGCGGATGGGTTCTTGCAACTATTGAGAGCCCGTTATGAGGAGGAGGAGGAGGACCCCTATGTGGAAGACGAGCTCAGAAACCTAATGCAGAGGGGGAAGCCTATCAGAGAGCATATCCGTGAATTCAGGAGAGTCATTGGGACACTGCCTCCCCTACCAGAGCGATTGCTGGTGTATTTTTTTAGAACAAGCCTAGATAAAAGAATTTCCCAAGTGACTGCCTATCGTGACATCCCAAACCGACTCGCTGAATGGTTCCGGGTAGCGATAAAAGTCGACAGAGGGCTGCGGGCGAGTGACACGTCAAAACCACCAGAGGAAAAGGAGAGAGGCCGACCAGACCAGGGGCCACTCAACAGACGAGAAACCCCAACATCACAGCCCTCCTACAGACCAACTGCCCCACGGAGCCCACTGAAATGCTACAGATGTGGAGGAAGCGGCCACATAGCAGCAAGATGTGGAACGCCTAGACCGGGACCAGCTTCACCGCCCAAAGCACGACCGGAACGAGGGCCCAAGCGCGTCACCCACGTACCGCGGGAAGCTCCCCAAATCCCTGAGTTTTTCGCTCATCTGACCGAAACCAGAGGAATCCCAGTGGAGGGAGATCAGTCCCCCGAACCCTATGACACGGAAGACGAAGGCGAGGATGACCCGATGGTGAGTGGACCCGTCCATCCTTTTCTTTTCCCCATACGCCTAACAGCCCCCAAAACAGGGGCCCAAGAGACTTTCCAAGCCCTAATAGACTCGGGTAGCACACGGTGCCTAATCAACCTACCCACAGTTCTAAAATTGGGAATCCGACTTCTGGTTTGCTGCTTGTCCCTGCTGGATGCTCCTTCGGGATCGTCGAACCCACTGCCTGTAAGAGCCGCCTTTTTCAGCGGAATGGCGGCTCAAAAAAAACTCCGTTTCCATTAGGAAACGGAGATAGAGCCGGCTGGGGTGGGTAGAGTCCTCTGCCTAATCCCAAAAGTTTTTTATTTACTTTTGGGAGGGAGCGGAAGAGACTCCCCGTATCCCCAGCCGATGCTCCGGGCTCTGGGAAATCTCTGCTACACGCAGAGCTAGGGGGCAAAAGCAAGCCTGTAAATCTGTCAAATAAATTAATTAAAGAAGATATGAGTTGGACCTCTGATCCTGAAGCGCAAGTATTCTTTTTATTCTATTTTGCCTAAGAAGTGAAGGGAAGGGAAAAAAAAGTTTTTTTTTTTAAATGGCGATTGCTGCTGCGGCTTGAAGAGAGGCTGAAAGGGAAACTCCTTCCGTTTTCAATTACAAAGTAGCGGAATGAATATTTTTGGCTGTAACTGAGGCAAAATCTCACTCTCACTTCTGTTTTTTTTTTTTTTTTCTTCTCTTTGAGGATCTGATATTGATCTTGGTTGGAAAAAAGTTTTTTTTTTCTCTCTCTTTTCCAGTAAATTTTGTCTGCGTGGAAAAATGGCACTGAGACTTATAAAACTAGACAAACAGGCAGTGGGGGGGGATTCCCCCATTAATAAATTACATCAACAAGTTTTAACTCTCCAGTCTCAGAAACCTGACTTTAATATAATAGAATTTCTTCTTGAGGAGATTGTAAGAAGGGATGAGATTGTGAATCAGCAACTTGAAAAATTTAAGTTGGAAATCAAAGAAATTGGTGAATTGGTGAAATCTAAGTTTGGCTTTTTGGATCGAAAGATTCTAAAAGTAGCTAAAGGCTTAGCAGACTTTATGACTCAGTTGGAAGCAAATACTAACTCTAAAATGAAAGAAACTGAGGAGAATTTGGATGACAAGATCCAAAAAATTAAAAAGGATTTGGTAAACATTCAGGATAATAGTTCAGAAGACAAACTTAAAATGGAGGCTGATCAAAAGTCTGTTAATGAAGAAAATGTACAATGTACAAATGTACAACAGAGGATTGAAAGAGAAGTTTTAATGATCCAATACAATTTTACAGAATATGCAATTAGACTGAGAGGTTTGCAGGAAGATGACAGAGATGATGTAAGGAAGATATCCTCTGAAATTCTGGCTGGGATTTTAAAGGTTCAACCTGATGAAGTGTTTTGCAGGATTGACAGAATTTATAGAATAAACTCCTGGTTGGCAAAACAAAGGCAATTGCCTAGAGATGTGGTGATTTATTTTACAGACAAAGAAATTAGAAATAATATTGTCCAGAATTCTTATGATTCTGCTTTGCAATTTCGTGGAAGAAAGATTTGGATTTTTAAGGAACTCCCGCCCAAGATGTTAATGGAGAGGAAGAAATTTGGTTTTCTAGTGAATGAGTTAAAAAAAAGGAATATTCTATTTAGGTGGGACGTCCCAGTTGGTTTAATATTGAGATACCAAGGAGTAAGATACCAACTGAATACTGTCGAAAAAGCGGAAGAATTTTATCAAAAAATTTTAAAAATAAATTTAACATCTTTAGGCATAATACAGGACAAGCAAAAGGAGTTGGAAATAAAGGGAAAACATCAAATTACAGAGGCTGTGGTAGATAAACTGTCTTTGGACTCTTTGGATACCCCAGCTGGACTGTCTATAAATTTGAGAGCAGTGTCATCTGATTCTAATGTGATGAACTATCAATTTACAGACAAGTGCGCAAATCAATTAGTTGATATACAAGTGATGGAAAAGACATATGAGATAATAAAACAAAACCAACAAGATCAATCTACAAAGCAGAATGACAACCGAACAG
The DNA here is from genome assembly GCF_029215685.1 of Pituophis catenifer annectens. Lineage (NCBI taxonomy): Eukaryota > Metazoa > Chordata > Lepidosauria > Squamata > Colubridae > Pituophis > Pituophis catenifer. The sequence goes on along the minus strand of NW_027256885.1, from coordinate 72,342,544 downwards.
CTGATACACAACTTGTAGGAAGGAAATCTGGATGGAAATGCAACCCGCAAAAGAAAAAGAAAAGAAACAGATCTCGTAGAAATAGTAGTTTCTAAACCAAGCAACAGTGAAGCCAGGGATTTTTAAAAAAATAAATGAATATGTGAAAAGATATTGGAGGCGAATTATTGTTTAACACTATCTTGAGGAAAGTGGCAGATCTCTGCAATGCCGTGATTTTGGGATGTGGAAAGAGCCTTATACTGTTGGATTTGAACTATCTATTTTGGATTTCTTTTACCGATAAATATATTATATCTATTTTGAGTTACAAGGCAAGAGAGTCATGCTGGGGCATGCAGAAGATCTGGCTGTTACCCACTAAGATGATGGGGATTTATAATCCTGATGAAAACCACAATTACAACTATATGGAATATAATTATAATGTCACTCGGGTGGTTGTTTTTACTTTTATATATACATGAGGATATTCATTATTGATGGGGGCAGAAGATGACTGAAGATTTTGAATAAACTGTTGCACCAGGATGCTATGTTACCCTATTATGGATGACGGATTTAATAATCTAGTGGAAAGACATCAAAGAAGATACTAAATGAATTATAAATTTAAAGTTATTGTCTTTTCTTTTTTTTATAAAATGGAATGTATATATAGACATATGTATATTTTAGCAGAGTGGGCAGTGGATTATATTTAGAATTGTAGTGCATGGTAATCTTGCAGGAAACTGGGTTGAAATAGGTTAGTTTAGTGATTGATTAGTTTAAGAAAAAGGATTTTTAAGTTATATATTTCGGGGAGTGGAAGAATTGGATAGAACTGAATAAATGTTAAATTTGGAGAAGGCTGCTTTGAAATGTTAAATTAATATATATAAAAGTAAAGGTTATGTTGTTGTAATAATAATAATATTTTATAAGTTTGGGGGAGGAGAAAAAGGGTAGATTGTGAAAAGCGGAGAAAAGCGGAGTTATAAGAATACTATGCTAAGGGTCAGTATTTTGAGGAGTGAGTAAGGGTATGGTAAAATATTATGTAATTAATTATGAATTAGTTTATTGTTGTGAAGAAGAAGTCACAGGGGGGGATGGGTGGTGAGGGGGGGTTAGGGAAGAAGGGAGGAAAAGGGGGAAAAACTTGTATTCGAAAAACTTTTTCAATAAAAAAAAATAAAAATAAAATTGGGAATCCGAGCTAAACAGCTCAAACAACCAATTTGCTTCGAGCAAGTTGATGGGTCCCTAGTGGGAGGAACGTACGCCACACACTTGACTGAACCCGTGAGACTAGAACTCGCAGATCACTGGGAGACGATCCGCTTCATAATAGCCCCCAAGATGACAGAACCAGTCATATTGGGACTCTCATGGCTCGACAAATGGGGCCCAATCATTTGGTGGCAAGAGGGAACCCGCAGGCTGAGAATAGCAAAGGGGCCCCAACCCCTGCCGCCCCGACCAGAAGAATTCCCTCCCACGCTGAAACCCCAAAGCAGCCCTCCACTACAGAAGAAAACACCACCAACACAAGGGTCCCTCCCAGAAGGTGCAGCAAAGCAATTGGCAGCCGCACCCACCACCGCTTGTAACGCAAACCAGATCCCAAGGGAGTACCAAGACCTTGCGGGGGTATTCAGCGAGGCCGAGTGTGACATTCTGCCCCCCCACCGCGAGACCGATTATGCCATCGAGATTATCCCAGGAGCGAAACTACCCAAACCTAAAATGTATGCCATGACGCCCCGAGAAATGCAGGAAATGCGGGACAATCAACATCTCTTGACAAAAAGAGATGAACTAGCATGGAGGGGGACAAAACTCTATGTCCCACAGAGTTTACGCATCCTGATTCTCAAGAGGAGCCACGACGTTAAACCAGCAGGACACTTCGGGTTCCTAAAGACTCTGCACCTAGTACGAAGGCAGATCTGGTGGCCACACATGAGAAAGGACGTAGACAGTTATGTAAAAAGCTGCACCATTTGTGCCACGATGAAGACAAGGCCAGGGTGCCCGCCTGGATTGTTGCAACCAGTAGCTGAGCCAACAAGACCATGGGAGGAGATTGCAATGGACTTTATAGTAGACCTACCGAGGAGCAGTGGAAATACAGTGATCTGGACTGTAATAGACTTATTCTCCAAACAGGCACACTTCATACCTTGTAGTGGACTGCCTTCAGCCCGTCAGTTATCCAAACTGTTCCTGAAACACATTTACCGCCTACATGGAGTCCCCAGGAGAATCATTTCCGACAGAGGGGTCCAGTTCACAGCAAAGTTCTGGAGGGAGTTTCTACGATCCATAGGTTCATCCCAAGGGCTCAGCTCAGCATTTCACCCGAGCACCAATGGGGGGGTAGAAAGACTGAACGCTATGATAGAACAGTATTTAAGATGCTACGTCGACTACCAGCAGTCCAATTGGGCAGACCTCCTATCTTTTGCGGAGGTTGCATATAATAATGCTGTCCACAGCAGCACGGGGCTAACCCCGTTCAAAATAGTGAGTGGCATGGATTTTGTTCCCATGCCAGAATACCCGAGGGAGCCCCCTTCCTCAGTCAGTTTGACCGACTGGATGGCAATGTTGAGACAAACTTGGGAAAATGTTAAGAGGGCGCTGGCAAAGGCGGCTCAATCTTATAAGGAACAAGCAGACAAGCACCGAACTCCCCAAAGACCATTTCAGCTGGGAGAGAAAGTTTACCTCTCCACCAAGTACTTGAGACTTAGACTCCCGAGCAGGAAATTGGGCCCAAAATTTATAGGACCATTTCCTATAATAAAAATAATCAACCCCGTTACAGTGCAATTGCAGTTGCCACGGCTTTTGGGGAAAATTCACCCCGTTTTTCACAGTAGCCTTCTAAAACCTGTAGTGGGGTCTACTTTAAGGCCAACTCCACGTGAACCCCCTGGGCCCCTGGTTGTTGGGGGCCAAACGCACTACGAGGTGCAGCGGATTCTTGATTCAAGATGGCACAGGGGGCGCCTCCAGTACTTAATTAAATGGAAGGGTTACCCATTGTCAGAGGCTTCTTGGGTGAAGAGCGCAAACATCCAAGCTGATCGCCTTATAGCAAAATTCCATGCAGACCACCCGGGAAAGCCGGAAGGGGGGGTGCACAGCCGGGGAGGGGCTGATGAGACTAATCTTGTTGTGTTTTCCCTATGGGATAGGTGATGTCACAGAAGTGAAGGGAGAGGGGCCGGATGTCAGCGTTCCAAATTAGGCTCTCTTCCAGCGCTGACATAACAAGATGAACTTTTACCTAGTTTTGTATGTACAGATAGTGTTTCCTGGGAGACGAGGGTGGGGGCTACATTCCTGTGAAAAGAACGTGCCGGGAGGTAGAGATGGATCTGCATGATGGCCAATGGGACATTGGGGTTGGAGAGCGGAAGAGGAGGGGGTTGGAAGGAGGGGCCAGTTTGGCTGCAAAATGAAATCAGGAATGTCGGCTTTTTATGTTCTTAAATAAAAATGATTCATTAGAGAGATTGCGCTTGAAAATGAAACTTATTTAAGATAGCACCGAAACCTGACAATGGCCACCATGGGGAAAATGCCTTTTTGGCCCCCGTTTCTTCAGCGGGAAAATGTTCTGGGGGTGTTTTGCCTACCGTGTCCTCTTCTCCGTGGTCGGGTTCGGCCTCTTCCTTCCTCGTCGCTGCTCCGCAGTCCTCGATCAGGGCCTGGAGTTCCGCAATGAGTTTCAGGTTGTTCGGTGCTGCCTCGATGAGGTCTAGCAACTTGGACTTTAAATCGCTTTCCCCTTTTTCGTCGATCGTGGCGTCGTCGTCTCCCTCGTGTTTTGCTGGGGTGCATGGAGTAGAGCTCTGCTCGTTCTCGTCTACCATCTCCCTTTGCATGGCCTCTGCAGTGGATGCTTGCGCTGCCATGCTCTTCAGGTATGCTCGGGTGTTCGGTCTCCTCTCCTTTTCAGTCAGTTTGGAGGTTCCTTGCATACCTTGTTTCAATTGGGTTATAAACCATCCTCAGCTACCATTTTGTTATAGGTTTCCAAGGATCTAACCCAATGACTCCAACACGAGGTAAGCTTGATTCAAGGTATCTTTATTTATATCATGTTTACTATTACAGGTAATCATCTGGAGCGCGTGTGGGACCCCTGGACAACACCTTTTATACCTGGGAAGCAGAGGTAAGGTAAGGAGGGATCAAGGGAAGGGTCTGGTGGGTGGATGTTAACCCCTGCCATGCCATGGTCAATGCGTGTTAGGCATTTATATCTAACAGAGATACAGTGAGTCCCTGGGTTTTTATGCTCTCCCTGGCTTTGAACTTCCTGGGCCCCCGAAAGAGTATCCTGATTGGTTGTCAGACTCCCAGGGGGTGGGGGTCTTAGCTAGCCTTTCTGGCTGATGTAATCTTCCCAGGTGCCATGTGGTGAGTTTCTGTGAGGGATCTCACGAAGATCGATGGTTCATTGAGGGCACTTCCAAGAAAAGTCAGCACGCAAGGATGCAATCAAATTAAGTCTTTATTTAAAAGTAAAAGTGGAGTAAAATGAGTTCCCTGGCATGGAGGCATCCATGCCTGGATTGAGCCCATGGATCAGTCCCATAGGAAGGTAGAACAAGAGCAGAGAGAGCAGCCCCTGTGCAGGGGTTCTTATAGGGCCCCATGGCTCCTCCCTTATCAATGTGTGAGAGGGCCGGAGGGCCATTAACTCTCCCCAATGGGGTTGCAGGGGGCGGAACCCCTTGACCCACCAGTGGGATCAAAGGTGCCTCTTTGCTCCCACCTGGTGGCCTTCGAAGAAACTGCCATGGCTGGCACAAAAACATTCCCCTTCTTGCCAGCCAATGACAGGTACCAGAGAATATATGTGAGAGGGTGAGCAGGTGTCATAGACATGTACAGGTTTACAGGACCAAACACAAACACTTACACAGTAGGTTGTGTCGGTCAATGGGCACAGGTTTTGTAAACACGTCAGCTAACTGGTCGGTAGTGTTACAATGTTTGATGTGTACAAACCCCATTCTGGCAAGCTGCCTGACATTCTTGTAGCGGATGTCTATGTGGCAGGACCTAGAGCCCACTGCGTATGACCCCGAGATCCCAATTGCGGCCATATTATCTTCCTGAATTTGGATGGGCAGAGTAGGAGGTTCCCAGATGCTCATTACCAGAGCATTGAACCAAATTAAGTCATTTGCTGTGTCCGATAGGCTGGCATATTCTGCCTCGGCCGTGGAGCAAGAAAAAGTTTTTTGCTGCCTAACATGCCAATGGGTAGGGCAGCCATTTAGCAGTATGAGGAAACCAGAGGTGCTCCATCTACTCTTGGTGTCACCAGCCCAATCTACATCAGAGTAAGCGGAGAGCTGGGCTGGCTTCCCCTTCTCTGGCTCCAGCATAAGGAGGGCATCAGCCGTGCCCCTGAGGTACCTGAGTACTCTCTTGACAGCATTCCAGTGGAATTCCTTTGGGTTTTCCACGTGCCTGGACAATAGATTTACAGCTAAAGCTATGTCAGGCCTGCTCCAATTGTTAATGTATAGCAAGGAGCCAATCACAGAACTATATAATTTGTTGTCTGTGAAGTCAGGGCTGTCTTTGTGATCGTGGCCGTAGTAATCACTTTGTATGGAGTTACGCGTTGGGTTAGACTCCGCCATTTTGCTTTTGGCCAACAAGACTTCAATTTTTTCTTTCTGGGATAATGCAAATCCCTTTTTAGTGGCCAAGATATGCACACCCAGATACCTGTCAACCTGCCCCAAGGACTTCAGGGTTAACTTTTCCCCCAGGGCCTTGGTAAATTCGTCACACCTTTCCTTGCCAGGCCCTACGTATAGGAGGTCATCCACGTAAACCAACACCCGTTCTGTATCAACTTTGGTGTCCCGTGTAAAAACGCACTCATCTGCATGAGATGCCCTGAAGCCAATTCGCTCTAAACCCTTTTTGAGGCAGTCGTACCAGAGTTTCCCTGACTGCTTGAGGCCATATAATCCCTTTTGGAGCAACCATGTGTTTCCCCCCTCCTGCTGGTAACCAGGAGGGGCCCTCACCTAGATCTGCCGGTCCAAGTTGGCGTAGAGGTAGGCTGTCTGGATGTCAAATTGGTAGACTTCCTTCCCCAGAGCAGCTGCAGTTACGAGGGCAGCCTTGACGCTTTCTGCCCGGACAGTTGGAGAGTAGGTCTCTATGTAGTCCTCCATGTAGTGTTGGGCAAACCCCTGTGCTACCAAGCGGCCCTTGTACAGGTAGCGGCCATTGGCAAGTGGTTTGGCCTTGAAAACCCACCTTATGCCAATGACGTTCTTCTCTTTTGGTGGTTGCCCGGGGGGTGAAGACCTTGAGCTTTCTCAGGCTCTCCATTTCCTGTTCCATCGTGAGCTGCCACTTCTCCTGTTCTTCGATGGGCAGCTCCTGGATGTCAGAGAAAGTCTTTGGGGTGACCACGACGCTGTTGACGGATGTGACGTGCCCAATGTCAATTCTCTTTGGTGGGACCCCCTTGTTGGACCGCTTTGACCTTCTGACCTCCTGCCACTCACCACCCTTTTCCTTGCCGACTGGCTGTTCACAACCAGGATGTGAAGGCCCTCGGTCCCAGGCATTGGGCATCATGGGCCTCTGAAGCGTCGCTGGAGGTGAAGAGTCAGGTGAAGATGGCGTGTCTTCCCCCTCAGGACTGGATGGCTCATCCTCCTCATCTGGACCAGGTAGGCTGACCTCTTCATCCTGTTCCTCGCTCTCGTCAGTGGCAGGGTCTGTGGTTGTCTCAGGCAGTGTCATGGTTGGTGCGGCTTTGCTGGGCCGGTTAATGTATGGGCCCAGATCATTTGAGTGGATCTGGGTCCAATTGGAGTCCTCTTCGAAGGAGGCAGATTGGGAGGTCACAGTCCTGTCCCCTTCTCCCAGGAATCGGTAGACCTTGGAGCCAGGGGCATAGCCCAAGAACCTCAGTCTCTGGGAGACGGATCTCCCCTTCTTCCGCAGCTGCTTGGGGATGTGCACCCAAGCGTAGGAGCCGAATACACGCAAGTGTCCCAAACTTGGCTTCCTACCGTGGACCAGAAAATATGGGGTCTGGTTCACAACGCTGCTCCAGGTGCGGTTCAGGGTGTAGTTGGCGTAGTGTACCGCCTCTGCCCAGTACGATTCCGCAACCCCAGCATCCGCAATCAGGCTGCACACCATAGTCTGCAGAATGCCATTACGTTTTTCTACCACACTGTTCCGTGCAGGGGTGAAAGGCGCTGTGCAAAAATGGTGTATGCCCTTGTGCCTTATCCAGTCCTGGAATTTTCGGGACATGAACTCAGCCCCACGGTCGCTCTGCAGCTGCGCGATCCTGGTCTTGCGCTGGGTTTTGACATAGTTATACAGTGATTTTATGGCGTCAAAGGCCTCAGACTTTTCTGCAAGGGTATACACATGGCCATACCATGAGAAATCATCAACAACAGTGAGGAAATACTTCCTCTTTCCTAGGGACGGTGTAAATGGCCCAACCAAATCAACATGTATTAATTGATATGGGTATTTGGTTTTACGCAGTGACACCTTAGGTATTGGGGCGGCCTTCCTCTTTGCCCTCTTACAGATGGCACTCTTCTGTCCCCATACCACGCACACACACCCACAGACAGCCCGGAGTTAATAAGCCACACGACAAAACTCTTTGATGATAAAGCTGGCAGCAACCCAGTGGCTAGCTGCCAATTCAGACTTTACTCAAACAAAACAAAGATTAGACTGCAAGCATTCCGATAAAGCAGGCAAAGTTTCAGCAATACAAGGATTAGTCCAAATGCAGTCCGATAAAGCAGGCAAAGTCCAGTAACACAGAGATCATGGAGTATTTCCAGTTTTTTGCTCGTCACAAACTGAACCGGCCACCACACCCACATTTATACCCTGTGGGGTGTGGTCCAGTGACAGCTAATCTCTGGCATGCCTTCCCCTCTGCTGTGCACGCTTCTTCCTGCGCCTCTGTCGAGGGTCCAGCCAGCACTTATCTTCCTCATCGCTGTCCACCTGTGGCTGCGGGGACGTGCTTGGCTCTGAGCCTATCGCTTGGCCTTCGGTGTCCTCCGGAGGCATTGCCAGAGAGGAGGGTCCTGGAGAAGGAGGCCTTGCCAACTCCTCCCCCTCACTCTCAGAGTTTGCATCTGTTGATAGCCCAGGCTCAGGCAACGGAGCCACAACAGGCACAGTCCAGAAACACCTCACAATCCTGGAGGTGAATCCCCTCAGTGAATTCCCCCATCTTTTTAACCACTGGGAAGCTCGCATGGCCTAACCTCTGATGTAAGAGGTGGGCACATTTAGTATGGAGCGGCTTACCCACTGACACCCCCTTGGCTCTGGTTGCCTTGGGCGGTGCTGGCACCTTAGGCCCTTTTTTGGGCTTATCTGCCTTAGGTGCCTACTGAGGCTCAGGTTTCTTGCCCGAATTGGCCTTGGAAGGCCGTGGGGCTGGCTGAGGCAGTATGGGCGCAACTGCTTCGGCCTTGCACCCCTTTGACAGCTTGGGGGCTGGCTATGGGGCCTCTCTCTCTCTCTGCGCACAGGCCCCTTCTGGGGTGGCACCCTGTGAGCTGTCTCCTGTAGCTGGGTACTCGGGGGAGAAATATTACAAACCATTTATAATGGTAACATTCCCAATGACCCTTTTGTCTTGAGTGACATGACCTCCCCCTTTGTGAAACAATACCTCCACCCTGCCATCATCACATAACTTGGTTATACTCAATAGGTTATTGGCCTACACCTTCAACATTGCCCAGCCCTGGTACAGAGACAGTGCCCTCCCCAACAACCAAAGCATTGTTACCATTGGCAACCTTGACAGAGGAGTTAATTCTCCTTAACCTCTTAAAGCCTTACTTCATGTTAGCAATGTGAGATGAAGCTCAAGAGTCCAGTAACCAGAAGCCAGTAGGACCATCAGCCTTTGTGGCAGGGGTGAGGTAACTAGTATACACAAAATTGCCCTTAGCACCACCTTTGCCCCTGCCAGGTCCCCTTCTCTGCCCCCTGCCCCTTCCTTGATTGGAACCACGCTTAGGTCCTTGCTGGTAATGGGGGCAGTCCTTCTTCAGATGCTCCTCAGAGCCACAGAACCACTTGGGTAGAGCATTAACCTGCTCTGAACTCTGGTGCCTTCTGTTGATGCGATGAGTTGTGGCCCTGATGTACTCTCCCACATCTCTACGCCTCCTGTCTTCCTCATTGAGCCTCCCTGTGAGGTAGGACAGAGTCATGGCTTCCTTTCTGGTTCCCTCTAGTGAGACAATAAAATTGCCCCAACTTTTGTCCAGGGATGCCAGAATGACAGCGATCATGTTGGCCTCAGTCACGGGGTAGTCCCTGAGCACCAGCTCTGCCCTGAGTGCCTTCAACTTTCCCAGGTGCTCAGCCATGCTAGCCCCAAATTTTAGCTTGGTGTTATAGAACTCTGTTGTGAGTCTTGTGGTGGAGCCCAAGCTATCACTATTAAATAGGCTATATAACAACCCCCAAATCTCACCAGCTGTGAGCCCATCTGGAATGCTGGGGTACAATTTAGCATCCAGTGAGCTCAGTAGAGTGGTATAGGCTCTCCTGTGGTACCACTCTTCTTGAGGTCCCCAAGGGAAACCATTTCTAGGGTCCCTTCTTTTAAGAGTCATACCTGTATCTCTTTACTCCAGATGTTGAAATTTTCACCCCCAATGTAATTTTTCAAAGTTATTCGGGTGTACTGAAGAAAAGGAATAAGCAGGAGCAGAAAATACCTGTCCATTCTGCTGTCCTTGGTACCTTTGGGAGGATTCCATTGAAGTAAATGGGAGAGGGATCCCTCTGGCGGCGAGTGTAAGTATTTTTCTCTGATTATTTTTCTCCTTTTCAGATGGGGCCAACTGAGCATGCTCAGAATTCATTCCAGCCCAGGAGCCAATGGGAGCGGACCGCTCTCTCTGTGCTTCAGGGCCAGGCCTGAGCCCAGGCCTGTGGAGCTTTGAAGATTCTTCTGGAAGCCCTCCCGGTACTGGAACACTTACCAGGGGCTGAAGGCTGCAGGATGGGGCCGGAAAGGCCCGAAAATGCCTAGGATCGCCTGGAGGGGCCCACCGCTGGTCCTGAAGACTCTGGAGGAGGCAGCTATCTTGGGAAGTGGGAGGCTTGGCTGGAGGCCCCCTGAAGTCATCGAGGTGACTCCTCCGTTGCCTCGGTGGGGGTGTTGGGAAGGCTGGAGCCCCCAGGGGTTCTTCTGGGACTCTCTGGAGGCGTGGGTCCTGGCTGGGGGGCTCTGGACAGGACGCCCCCCCTCTTTGGTCTCCTGGGGGTAGTGAGGGGGGCTGGCTACCCCCGACATCAAGGTTGTGTTGGTCATGGCTTCCAGGGCCATGACCAGGGCTTGGATCGTGGCCCTGATGCCCGCTGCAGCAGGTGCGGCTGGGCAGACTTCAAGGCTTGCCTGTGGGGGGGGGGGCAGAAGTTTGCATGTTGCTTTGGCTGGCTGCCATCTGTTGCTGGGCCTAGTGGTCTAGCTGAGGCCCACCAAGCCTCGCTGGAGTAGGTAGCCTGGGGGCCGCCATGTTGCTTCTGGTTGACCCCAGAAGCTGCAGGTCACGATTTGGTGGGAAATTTCCCGCCAAAAGCTCCGGGTCCCCGGGGTCCCCCAGAGTGGCCGGTGCCATGTTGGGGGGCCTCCTGGGCTCTGGGAAAAGACTTACCCAGTGTCCAGAGGCCCCCTGCGCTGGTGTCCCACGTGGCTGGGCTCCTGGCATCCCTCGGGTTTCTAGGAGCATTCGTAGCAGCTCTCTGCATTCTTCACCAGTGAGCTGGTCTATGCTGGGGGTGGCCTGGTCCTTGGCCTCCTCCCCGGTGTCCTGGCAGTCCTGGGTGGACTGCTGGCCTTCCATGCTTTCCTCTGTGGCTTGCAATCGCAGGGAAGCTTGCGAAGGGGTCCCTGGTGCTCCACTGGGATCTCTGGGGGCATAGAGATCATCTGTACCCTCCTCTGTATCGAAGCTAGCGTCTGGGACTGGACGCAGGGCTGCCATTCTTTTTCTTTTTTTTAAACAATCTTTATTTACATTTTCCATTAAAAACAAAAGAAGAACAATACATCATATAAATAACAAACAAGACAACACAACAGCAACAAACAAACAAACAAAAAAAGCAAGCATATCTATAAGCAGTACCTTAATAACCTAGTATTCAGTACTGTATATCTATATTATAATCCGGAGAAGACAGAACATCTTGCATCTTGCATATAAAACAATTAGGTCTATCTGACCTCACTTTACTTGTATAATGTAAGTTTCTCAATAATTCCTCATCTAATTTGGGTTATATTTTCCTCTTCTCTAGCCACCTTTAGAATTTTTCCCAAGATAAACATATTTGTGTTTGGTCTCTGTCTTTTAATTTTTGGGTCAATTTATCTGCTTCCGCACAGTCTAAAATCTTCTTTATAATAGCTTCCTCTGATGGGATATTTTGATTTTTCCAAAGTTGAGCATACGCCAATCTCGCCGCTGTGATGATGTGTAATGCAAGATACCATAAGTCTCTTTTAATACTTTCCGGTTTGGAGCCGAGCAGGCATGTCTCTGGTCGCCATTCGATCTTTTGATTTAAAATCTCATTCAGCCATTTTTTTATTTTGCCCCAGAATTCTACTGCTTTCGGGCATGTCCACCACTGATGGTAATAGGTGCCACGCTCAAACCCACATTTCCAGCATTCCGCAGACTGTCCAGTGAACATTTTAGCTAGTCTATCGGGGGGAAGATGCCACCTGTATATCATCTTGTAGATGTTTTCTTTGTATGCTGTAGAGACTACTAATTTCATATTCTCCCACCAGATCTCTTGCCATTTCTCTAAATGAATTGAATATCCAAAATTTTTCCCCCGAGCGATCATTGTATCCTTAATTATCTCATCACCTATCTCTATTTTCATCAACAATTTATAAGTTTTCGAAATCATGCCTTTTTCTTGGCCCATCAAAATTTTGTCTAATTCTTGTAACTCACCGTTAATACCTTTCCTATCTCTATCTTTTTTGTATTTAGATTGGATCTGTAGATAGGTCCACCAGTCCACTTGTACCCCTTGGGAGTTCAATTCCTGTTTAGATTTTAATTTTCCTTGTACATTCAGCAAATCCTTATATGTTAATTTTTTCGCAGAGTTATAGAGTTTGGGGTATGTCAATGCTTCTAAAGGTGATATCCAGCACGGTGTTTTAATATAATATTTTTTACTAACTTTTTCCCAATTTCAAATTAAAATATTTCTTATGTAATGTCAGGTGAACCATTTGCTTTGTGGGGTATTATCTCGCCAAAGTGCCATATGCCAGCCCTGATGTAGGTCGAAACCTTCTATTTTAAGAAGACAGCTATTACCTAAAGTAATCCATTCTTTTACCCAGGTTAACAAAGCGGCTGAGTAGTAATTCTCCCAACATGGTAAGCCCAGGCTTCCTCTTTCTTTTATCTCTTGCATCATCTTTTTTTTAATCTGTGGTTTTTTCCCCTGCCAGACAAATTTAGTTATTATTTGGTTTAAGTCCATGAAATTTTTTTTAGATAAATTCACTGGGGCGGTTTGAATCAAAAAGTTAAATTTCGGTAGCACGTAGGATTTTACTGTTATTACTCGTCCTAGAAGTGAGAGTTGTATTTTACCCCATTTGTCTAAGTCTTTTCTTATTTGAATTAGTAGTTTATTGTAGTTATCTTCTTGTATGCTCAAGCATCTGTCAGTTAGCCAAATTCCCAAATATTTGACTTTGTTAACTACCTTTAATCCAGTCACTTCCTGTAGGCCTTTCTTAGCTTCCTCTAAAATGTTCTTAGTTAATATATTATTTTTCTTTTTGTTGATTAATAAACCTGCTACCGCCCCAAATTCCTCAATTGTCTCTAATAAATATAAACAAGATTCTATAGGCTCTTCCAAAATAAAGACCATATCATCTGCGAAGGCCTGGGTTTTATATACCTGTTGACCAATTCTAAGGCCTTTTATTCTTTCTTCGTTCCTTATTTTACGCAGTAATGTTTCTAGTGATAAGATAAAGAGTAAAGGGGATAAAGGACAGCCCTATCTTGTGCCTTTACCAATAGGAAATTCTTCTGTCAGGTCCCCATTTATCAGTAGTCTAGCTGTTTGTTTTGAATAAATAGCTTTAATTGCGTTTATAAATCTCTGTCCAAAGCCCATGTGTTCTAACTGTAATAATATAAACTCCCAGTTAACTCTATCAAATGCCTTCTGGGCGTCTATAAAAACTAGTGTGACCTGTTTGCCTGAGTGTTCTTCATAATACTCCAATATATTTAGCATGACTCTCATATTATCTCGTAATTGTCGTGATGGTAAAAATCCATTTTGGTCCATATGTATAAATTCGTTCAGAAAACCTTTTAACCTGTTTGCTAAAATTGTGGTAAAAATTTTATAATCTGAGTTCAGAAGGGATATTGGTCTATAATTTTTTATATCTATCAGGGAGGGGTCCTCTTTAGGGATTAAACTGATATTGGCCTCCCTCCATGAAGGGGGGATTTCTGCTTTCCCAAGGACTTCATTAAATAGGTCTTTCATATGTTCTCCCATAACCTCAAACATTGTTTTATATAGCTCCGCCGGCAGCCTGTCTGTACCGGGTGTTTTCAGGTTTCCCTGTTTCTTTACTGCTTTTTCCATCTCCACTAAAGTAATTTCTTCTTCTAGTATTTCCTTCGTTAAATTGGGTATCTTAGGTAAATCTCTATATAATTTTTTATCGCATCTGTTGAGATCTCCTCTCTTTTATATAATTCTTTGTAAAAGTCCACTGCAATTTTTTCTTTCCCTTTTTTATATTTTATTAAATTCCCTTCCTTGTCTTCTAATTGGTCAATTCGTCTAGCCTGTTTTTCTTTTTTTCTTTTTTTTTATTGAAAAAGTTTTTCAAATACAGATTTTCCCCCCCTTTTTTTCCCCCTCCTCCCTAACCCCCCTCCCCCTCCCCTCCCCCTGTGGCTTCTCCAAAATAAAACCCAGATTAATAACAGATTATATAATACTTTACCATCCTTTTACTCCACCCCCCATATGCTGACCATTTCTTTCTAACAATATTATTATATCCCCCCTATACTATACATTTCAGAGCAACATTCAGCTGTAAAATTATATAATAAATCCTAATTTGGCAATTTCAACTCATAATCTACCCATTTCCTCCTCCCCCATACATATATCTCTTAATTCAAATCTTTTACGCATATTAATATCTGAGCATAACATCCCTTTTCCTAAACTAAACAATCAGTAAACTAACCTATCTCCACCCACTTTCCTACAGGTCTACCATACATAATATTTTTAATATCTTTGTTCTTCTGCCCACACCACTAAAAAATATTTCCATATGTAAATAAAATCCTCAAATGACTTTAAATTTGTAATCCATACGATATCTTCTGTAATGTCTTTCAACTGGATCATTAATTCCATCACCCATGTTAGGGTAACATCAAGTTCTAGTTCCAACAGTATGTTCAGTATCTTCAATTACCATCTGCCCCCATCAATAATAAGTGTTTTCATATATAAAAAACCACCCGAGTGACTTTATATTTATATTCCATATAGTATCTTCTGTAATGTCTTTCATCTAGATTATTAATTCCAACCACCGTGTTAGGGTAACAACCAGATCTTCTGCATGCCCCAATCCCATAGTTCTCTTGCCTTGTAGCTCAACATATACATAATCCATTTGTCAAAGAGTCCAAAATAGAAAGTTCCAATCCACTCAATTAAAGGCCATCTTCCACATCCCAAAAGCACAGCACTGCAGAGATCTGTCATTCTTCTCAAAATAGTATAAACCAATACTTTGCCTCAGCTATATTTTCATGTATATTTAATCATCTCTTAAGTAACTGGCATTAGACTGTTGTTTAGTCTAAAAATTTTTAGTTTTGTAGAACCTGCTTCTTCTTTTCTTAACTTTTTGTGGTTTAGATCTCCATCCTGGTTGCCTTTCTAGGACTTGTATATCAGCTGATTGATTTCCATGCTGGTCTGTAACTTGATAAGACATCACATTAGGATCCGAAGCCGCCTCTCTTGTATTTATAGGTAATCCAACTATAACCTCTGAAGGAGAATCCAAAAGCGGCTCGTCCAAAAAGGCCTCTGTAACTTGTTGTTTTTCCATTACCTCCATCTCCATCTGCTTAGCCTGGGTTTCAATCTCTTGTTGATTTTGCTTTCCTTTATTCCCCTCGTGTATTCCTGACATTGATGGCATACATGGAGATGTTGAATCCATTTTAAGAACCTTGTAGTAAAATTCTTCCGCTTTTTCAACAGTATTTAGTTGATATCTTTCTCCTTGATATCTCAATATTATACCAACTGGAGCATCCCACCTAAATGGGATGTTTTGTTTCTTTAGCTCAGTCACCAAAAATCCAAAATCCTTTCTATCTTTTAACATCTTGGACGGCAGCTCTTTATATATCCAAATCTTCCTTCCATGCATTTCAAGAGTGGAGTTAAAAGACTTTTGCACAATATCATTTCTTATTCCTTTATCAGTAAAGTAAATCACCACATCTCTAGGCAACTGCCTTTGCTTTGCCACCCAAGAATTTTCTCTGTAGGCCTTATCAATCTTACAGGATACCTCTTCAGGACTAACCTTTAAAATCACAGCCAGAACTTCAGCAGACATCTTTCTCAAATCTTCTCTTTTATTTTCCTGTATTCCCCTAATTCTGACCGCAAATTCCATGAATCTGAATTGCATCATTGTGACTTCATTTTCAATCCTTTGTTTTATATTATCTGCATTGTAAGTCTTATAGTCAGCTTCCTTTATTTTTTTAGACTCTACTTCTGAGCTTTTTTCTTGAATCATTGTTAAATCATTTTCAATTCTTTGTATTTTATTATCCAAATTATGAATCTTATAATCAACTTCCTTCATTTTAGACTCTATTTCTAAATTGATATCTTTATTCATCTTTATAATTGTTTCTAAGAAACTTTTCATATGTTGCTTCAGATTATCATACTTTTGTTGAACCAACTCTTTAATTTCCTGTCTAAATTTTTCAAGGTTCTGGTTCACAATCTCATCGTGTCTTGCCATCTCCTCCAATACAAATTCCTTTAGGTCTTTAAAGCCATTCTTCTGCATCTGCAAGCTCAAAACTTGTTCATGTGGTTTATAAATGGGGGACCCCCCCCCACAGCTTGGTTGTCTGGCTTTGTCAGTTTTAATGCCATTCTGCCCCACAAACAGATTTTTTTTCCCCCTTTATGGAAAAAGACTTCTCTCCAAACAATATCAATATCAAGTCTCTAAGAAGGAAGAAGCATGAAATAAGAATTTTTCTCTTCACTTCTAGCCAGCGCTATTGTTTCAGTTACTTTGTAACATATTAAACTATTCAAACGGAAGGACTTTCGCTTTTGGCTTTCTTCTCAAGCCTCAGCCAGTCGCCATTTTAAACTTTCTTTTTTCCCCCTTTCACTCTTCTTTACTTTTAAAATCAGTCTTTGGGTTGTTAGAAATACTTGCAATTTAGGATCCCAGATCCAGATTTCATCCTACTTATTCAGACAATCTGTTAGTTTCGTTAGTTGGTCTGGTCCCATCGCCTGGCTCTGCAAAGCGCAGAGTTCTCCCGAAGCCTGGAGCAGCGGCAAGCGAAAATAGGGAGCCTCATCCTGCTTCCTCCCCAGAAGTAAAAAAAAAAACCTCTGGGGACTTCACAGAGGGCTCTACCTGCCCTCGCCGGCTCTGTCTCACATTTCCTTAAGGAAATGGAGTTTTTCGAGCCGCCTTTCAGTTGTAAAGGCGGCTCTTTATGGGCGATGGGGCTGTCGGTCTCAAAAGCCATCTTCCTAATTTATTGGCTGATTCGAAGTGTTTTTGTTTTGCTATCTTTATCTTATCTTTCAATTTGTCTAGCTCCAAGAGATTAAGCTGGTGTTTTAGGAGTGCTATCTGTTCTTTTGCTCCTACGGAAAGTGGGTTATATTGTAGTTGTTCCTCAGCTTTTATTAATTTACTTATTAACTCGCCGCTTTCTTGTTCTTCTTTTTTGTGTTTAGTGGCCGTATATTTAATAATAAGACCTCTTATAAAAGCTTTAGCAGTATCCCTGTCACGAGTCTTTTCAGGATTGCTGTGGCTACTTGATCAGTCACAAACAGTATGGTTTCAATCAAGCCATCTCCTGTTTGCAATTACCTGCAAGCCTTCCCCGCCCTAGTTAATTGCAGGTTAACTCCCCATATAAGCAAGGACCTTTTCGCTTGCTACTTGGGCCTTACGCTGTTTAGGCCTAGATGCAAGAGCTCTTGCTGGAAGCTGCAAGCAGAGCTCAGTGCAACGTCGCAGATGGGAGGAGAAGCACAGATAAGGACTCCAGACGCTGTTGCAGAGAAACTCCTACGGATGCTTGCCTTTTGCTGTTTTGAAGCACGCAAGCTATCATCAGGACTGCTGTTGCTGGACATTCTTCCTCCCACAAACTTCAAGCTACGTTTGCTGTTTGAACTGTTTTTACTTCAGGTGACTTTTAGCTGTGAAGTTTGTGCTGCCGCCCTTCTACTACCTCGATGATGTATCGACACCGAAGCTGCTTATCTTCATGTTAGCTTTATTCTCTTGTGAACTGTTTCGGTATTGTGGAGAGGAATCTAGGGAGATAGCCTTGCTTCACATAACCAAGATAAGACTTTGTTTAATGTGCTTTCTTAAAGACATAGTGCTTTTTAAATGTTTTAAAGTATATTCTATTTTTACACAAGACGCCTCTGTCAGATTTATTTCAGTCCCAGTGTGTTTGCTCATGAGCTGGTTCACGGTCCGGGGTACCCCTCAACCCCACTTCCTAACAGTTGGTAGCAGAGGATGGTTTAACGAATCTACGCTCATGTGGTAATGCGCTAGACTGAAAGGTCTGCAGTTGAATAGATGTTGACTAGGACAGCAGCAGCAGCAAAAAGTATGAAGTCACAAACTGGACTGTCTGGGGCTCAGGCCAAAAATGTTTTGGCTGAAGAACCCCAAACTCTAATTGATTCAGAGAATAGTGGAGCTGTAGGTTTTGAAGCAGAGGCCTTAACTTTTGAAGTGCCTAAGATAGTGAGTAAACCATCATCACCTAAAGAAGTAGAGACTGGAAGAACGCCACTTCAGGTCTTGAAAACAAATTCAGAGGTGGATGATGAATTTAGGAAGGCAATCCTTCAGTTTTTAGGTTTGCCCACAGTAAGTCAGAACCTGACTGCTGATTCTAGCGGACTATTAAAGAATCCAGCCATGAAAGGAAAGAAGATCGAAGTCCTAGTAAACACCGGATCGGTAAGAGACTTTCAATCTTTTCCTAAAACCCCTACCTCAGACCATAAGTGGAGAATGGGGGATAACAGACTGCCTGATTCGAATGTTCCTGCTTCTTTGTTAAACCAGCATGGCCAAGTTGATATTGCGCCACCTGCTGTTGAAGCCATCATAGATCAGGCCATAAAGACTTTAGCTCCCTTGATGACATCAATGACTTCTGCTAAAAATTTAAGAGACTCTCATGTTGAGCGTAAGGTTGCAAGTGTGATAGAAACTTTGGCAACCATTTTAGGCGATAGTTTGCAGGCGCCATCAGCTCAACAAATAGTAGCTGCACGTATCAACTTACCCCTGAAGTCTGCGACTAATTCAGCGCACGCCACGAGTGGGATATATCCATCCGTGACGACATCGACATCCAGGACGGTTCCGGAGGCTGCCTCAACTGAAGATAGGAATTTGGGAGCACGTCCAAAAATTCCTGGAGATGTGCACCAGAGAGGACCCTCAAGCTTTTGTGATCAAACCAGGATGAGCTTTGCATCCGCACAACGTGAGGTTTTAATTCCTCCGGGGAGGAACGACCGTCAGAATGCCAGATGGAAGACACTGTGTTGTGTGCTTCCATTCCAATGCCTTATTGCCCGTTCCAGGACGGACCACATTTTGAACATCAATTAATGTCTGTTTCCATGTTTAATAATGTACAGGTCCTTCCTCCTAATTTTAAAAGTTTAAGTGTGGGTGGAGGAAATTTTAAGGAATGGGTTAAGAGTATTCAAGTAATTTTAATGAAAGAGAATGTTTTATCGTTGATGTTAAAACCCCCACCTAGACCATGGTCCTTAGAAGTTGATCTTTTACATCATAAGGCCTTTTGTATTTTATTGATGTCCATTGACCCTGCACTATATCCCAGTATATCTTGTAACCTGACCGTAACAGAAGTTTGGGTGAAACTGCATAAGCTATTTTGTTCAAAAAGCTCCCATGTTACAAACAGAGTTTATAGGGAGTTCTATTCCGCAAGGTTGAAGGCGGGAGTAGATATTAATGAACACTTATGTGAGTTAAACAGGTTAAGGCAGGAATTGATGTTGAGGGGGGAAACAGTGTCTGAACAAACCCTCATTACTGTTATACTCAATTCCCTTGATCCTAGCTGGGATAATTTTATATCGCAACTGGATAATGTTAGTTGTAATAACTTATCTTTAGAAGTGTTATCTGGCAGATTGATTGCAGAAGATAACTTGCGAAAATGCAGGGCGGCTTTTCACAAAAAGGAAAAACCTTTAAGAAGGCCCGATAGTTCAGATAGAGCATATACTATCGGAGAATGCTTCAATTGTGGTTCAAGAGAACATTATAGAAGGGATTGCCCACAAAATGTGAATGCTAAGGCATGCTCAAGGACACCTTCTGATAATAAATGTAAAAGGAGGTCATTCCCTCCAGGCAGAAAGCCAAGTGGAGATGTTCCTAACCACAGAAGGGGTAAAAAGCCAAATGGAGGCAACAAAGGGAACAATCCCAGGTTTAATGATAGTTCTGTAGGTATAGTGGAAACTACTGAGTCAGAGCTTACAAGGGAACAGCGAGAGCAACTATGGTTAATGGACAGTGGGGCCAGCAGCCATGTTGTGAGTGACCGAAGGTTGTTTGTTAATATGAGAAGGCATCAATCCATGGTCAAAGTTGCAAACGGTAAAAAGGTGAATGTTGTTGGCATTGGAGATGTTTATATTCCTGGGATAGGAGAAATTAATGGAGCATTGTATGTACCTGAGATAGACCATAATTTGCTAAGCCTAATGAGGATATGTGAGAACCCTAGAATGGAGATTCTGTTCTCAGGAGGAACAGCTGTGATCAAAAACAACAAATGTGTGATTGGGGAGGTTTTGAAGATAGGTGGTTTGCCTTATTATTCCCCCAATACGAATGCTGAGACTTCCAGTGATATCAATTATACTATTTCATTTGGTAGTAACAATGAATCAGTTAGAACCAGGTGATGAGGATCAAGACTTTCATCAGAGGAAGCCTTGCAATGATGAATGTAAAGTTAATAAAAAGTTTTTAAATTTTAACTTAGAGTCAGATAATAGGGAACCTGAAAATGCTAATGCAATTTCTATAGGTGAGCCATTGCACAATGAATGTGCTCACTTGATGCATCGCAGGTTAGGTCATGTGAGTTTTCCTATAGTGAAAAAGGTAACCAAACACTCAAGGGGAACCAAGATCAATGATTGTAACACATTTCTAGATTGTTCAATTTGTAGGAGTGCAAAGTTGAAAGTGAAATCTGCGCCCAAGAGGTCTCAGAGGTACTCCGAACACCCGTTTCAGCTCGTCCACATGGATTTGGTGGGTCCATTCGCACCTTCCGTGGGTAAGAGATGGTACTTCCTTACCATAGTAGACGACTATAGCAGATTTGGATTCGTTTTTCCCCTAATGTCCAAGAGTGAAACGTTGACTAAGTTTAAGGAATTTTGTAACTTAGTCCAGAACCAGCACAAGGTCAGAGTTAAGAAGATCTTAACTGACAGAGGGACTGAATTTAATTCGAATCAGTTCTCCAGCTGGTTGAGGAGTAAGGGCATAGTCCACTTATGCACCGCGCCTTAATCTGCATTTCAAAATGGCATCATAGAACGACGCAATGGCGTGTTACAAACTATGATGTGGTGCGCCCTAGAGGATTCCGGATTAAACTTCGCGTACTGGGTAGAAGCAGTTAGATACGTGAATTACACCCTGAACCGAGTGTGGTCTAGCGTGGTGCAGAAGACCCCATACGAGGTGCTATACGGCCATAAGCCTTGCTTGGCACACCTCCACATTTTCGGGGTGATGGCCGATGTTCATGTCCCGAAGAAGCTCAGGAGAAAGGGAGACCGAATCTCTGTTAAACTGAGATTCGTTGGTTACGAGCAGGGCTCCAAGGCATTTAGGTTTGCCTACCCTAACGGGAAACTGATGATATCCAGGTCTGCCACCTTTCACGAAGGGGCCAATTGGAGTAAGATCCATGCCAATGAGATTCTTACTCAGAACCCTTCCCATAGTTGTTGTAGACAAACGGAGGATGTATCGGAGAACCTATCTGATGATAGGGATACATCTGGTTCTGGGGAGCGTGTATCCCAGGCACCCTTGAAAGGGATATTAAAGCGTAAGATGGGGGTAGCCAGGAAGGATAGGCACCCAGCTTCTGAGACGCAGAGCGAGAGTCATGAGGTAGATGACTCATCAGACGACTCTGATGTCAGTGACACGCCTAGAGGCAGACCAGTTAGGGCTACCAGAGGCAATAAGCCTAAGAGGTACGACGACTTTGTTACCTCAGTCAACCAGGTTTCGGCCACACCTCAGAAGTATGAGGATGTGCTGGCCTTACCTGACCATGAACGACAGAAGTGGCTGGACACCATGGATACAGAACTAGACAGCCTGAAAAGGCTGGATGTATTCATGCCAACAAGATTGCCCAAGGACAAGAGGGTGATCGGCACCAGGTGGTTTTTCAAGCAAAAGCCCATTGAAGGTGGGGGCTTTATCTATAAAGCGAGACTAGTAGCACAGGGATTCTCGCAGAGATTCCCTGACGATTATGAGGACACCTTCTCGCCCACGGTGTGCCCTGAGAGCGTGAGAACAGTTCTCACTATCGCTACCATGCGAGGCGAACATGTATATCAGTTCGACATTCAGACCGCGTACCTGCACGCCCAGTTAGACAAAGAACTGTACGTGAGGATTCCTCAGGGAGTAAGCCATCGGGAAGACGATGTGTGGTTGTTGAACAAGAGCCTATATGGCTTGAAACAATCTGGTAAGCGATGGTACGAGTGTCTCACTAAAAGCCTGAGAGAGATGGGCTTTTTACCATCGTCAGCTGACAAGTGTGTTTTTGTCAAGGAAGATCAGGGCATTAGGGAAACGGTACTGTTGTACGTTGATGACATCCTATATATTTGCAGATCAGAGAGCAGGCATAAGAAGTTCTCTGAGGGACTTCCGGTTTGGTTCCTGTCGCCGAAAGACAGTCTCTTTTCGGACTGCCAGCCCCGTTGCCTGTTAGAGCCGCTTCGAACAAGGAGAAGCAGCTCAGAAAATTCTGAATCCTTCAGGAATCGCGAATAGAGCTGGCGAGAGGCAGGTAAAGCCCCTGTGAGCCCCCAGATAGCACCCCTTTGCTTCTGGGGAGGAAACAGGCACGGCTCCCTATTCAGCTCGCCGAGGCTCCGGACAGCGAGGACAATTCTACATATCGTAGAACAAGCCGGCAGGACCAACCTTTCTATCGAGAACAGAGTGAATTCTCCAAACAAACAGGGTGGAATAGGAACTTGAACCACGAAACTGCAAGTATTTACTAGCCCTGTGACTAACTTTGAAACAAAAGAGTGAAAGTCTCTTGAAAATGGCGCCCAGCTTCAGCGTTAACGAGAGCTGAAAGCGAGAGTGGATTTGTATAGCTATTTCAACTAGTTACAAAGTAGCATTGCCTGTAACAACTGAAAGAAAAGGGAATCTCTTTTAAGACAAGCCTGATTCTGATCCAATTTCATCTTTAATTTGACTAAACCTGGGGGAATTTTTCAGAGGACTCTGTGGAGGAGGAAAGGGAAAAAAGACTTCCTTTTTTGAAAAAGTTAGACTACGTGGCAGCATGGCTTCTAAGCAGACCAAACAGGATGTGAAGGCAGCAGGGGGGGGGATCCCCCACACATAAGCCTCAACAACAGCCTCCCAGCCAGCAGAGCCAGAAAAGAGATTGATCTTGAAAGCTTAAAGGATTTTATTGCTCAGGCTTTGATAAGGCAAGATGAATGTTTGGACGAGAAGTTTAAAAAGTCACAACAGGAAATTAAGCAGGAGATGAAAGAAATTAAAGAGGTGGTACAAGAAAAATATGAAAAGGTGACCAAAAAATTAATGACTGTGGTGACTGGATTGTCAGAAGCAGTTATTAAAACTGATGAAAAAGTGGAGGAACTTAGACTAGAAGTGGATGTCAAAATGAAGGAGGCTGATTATAAAATTTCTAATGTTGACAATAAAATGCAAAGACTGGAAAATGAGATAACAATGATGCAATTCAGGTCTATGAAATTTGCTATAAGGTTTAGAGGCTTAAAAGAGAATGATAGGGAAGACCTGAGAAAGATCTGTGCTGATGCATTAGCTGTGATGTTAAAGATCAGTCCTGAAGAGATTTTTTGTAAAATGGACAAGGTGTACAGAGTGAATTCTTGGGTGGCCAGACAAAGACAACTGCCTAGAGACGTGGTGATATATTTTACAGATAGAAAAATAAGAAATGATATTCTGCAAAAGTCCTTTGTCTCTGCTGTGCAAGTGGATGGAAAGGAAATTGGAGTTTATAAAGAACTGCCACCTAAGATGTTAAAAGACAGGAAGGATTTTGGATTTCTAGTGAATGAATTAAAAAAACAACAAATCCCATTTAGGTGGGATGCTCCAACTGGCATAATTTTGAGGTTTAAAGGAGAAAGATACCGATTAAATACTGTTGAAAAGGCGGAAGAATTTTATTCTAACTTTTTCAAAGTCAGTTCACCATCCCCACGTACATCTTCTGTGTTGGAGACAAAGGAGAGTGACAAGGAGAAGCAATTTCAGCAAGAGATCGATGAGCAGTCTAAGCAGTTGGAATTGGAGGCAATGGAAATGCAGGGAGCTACAGGAGGATTTCTGGATGCGCCCTTGATAGATCTTCCCTCAGAAATTGTAACTGAACCACCTAAGACTACAAGAGAAGTGGCTTTGGACCTAGCCCGGATGTGTGAAGCCAAAGATCAGCGTATAACTCAAGCAGTTGCTAAGCAAATTAAAGAAAAGCAACAACAGGAAAGGACCAAGCCACAGCAAGGCAAGAAAGGAGTTAAGGGCAATATACAAGAATGTGAAGCCATGGGAGGAGCAAAGCCGAAGACTACCAACTTGGAGAGCCTTCAGCATATGTTCTTATCGCTTCGAGAAGACTCAAATGACAACTAAGTTTTTATCTTGGAATGTGAACAGATTAAATTCACCACAGAAAAGGAAGAAATTATTTAATTACCTGAGACAATTTAACAACGATATTATTTGTTTACAAGAAACTCATATTCGAATACAAGACCAAAAATACTTGATAAACTCAAGATTAGGAACACAATTTATAGCCTCGAATTTGGAAAAAAAGAATGGCGTAGTGATTTATATAAATAAAAGACTGTCAGCTAAAATGATAGAAGCAGATGACTGCGGCAGGTTTATAGCAATTGAACTCTACACAGCAAATGGCCCAATTCTGGTGATTGGAATTTATGCTCCTAATCAACAGCAAGAAAATTTTTACAAAACTTTGCATTCCAAAATATTGCAATGGGATTACAGATCTATTATAATTATGGGAGACTGGAATGGAGTAATTGACTCTAAAATAGACAAAAAGAGTTTGGCAAAGTCAAGGATTAGATTACCACAGACCTTTTTTGATATGAAAGAAGATTTGGAATTAAAAGATATTTGGAGAATACATAACCCAAAAGATTTGGACTTTACTTTCTTTTCAGATAGACACAGATCTTTCTCTAGGATTGACTTTATTTTACTATCATCTGATCTACTTGTAAAAACGAAAAGAACAAAGATTTTTCCAAGGACTTTAACTGACCATAGCCCGGTATGGATAGAAATTGAGATGGGAAAGAGTGAGAGAAGATCATGGAGAGTAAATGAAAATTTGTTTAGATATGAAAAGAATATAACAGAACTTAAAAAGCAGATGAAAGAATTTTTTGAAATGAATTTGAACAAGGGTACCCCTATTGAAATTGTGTGGGATGCGAGTAAAGCATATATGAGAGGGGTACTCATCCATATGAACTCTAAACACAAATTAAATCAACAAAAGAAAAGATCTGAAATGGAAGCAGAAATAAAGAATAAAGAACAGTTACTTATAAAAAACCCAACAGATGAAAGAATACGAGGAGCTATAAAACTTCTGAAAGATCAATTTCAAATGCTTATGGCGGAACAAACAGCAACAAATTTACAATTTGCGAAACACAACACATTTTGTAACGCTAACAAACCAGGCAGATGGTTGGCTTATACACTAAGGAAGAGGCAGAGCACACGGGTTATTGATAGTATTGATAGTGGAGGGAAGGAAATTTTTCAACAAAAATTAATCAAAGAAGTTTTTTTAGATTATTATACCAAATTATATGCTAAAGATGATATACAGAATGGACTTATAGAGAAATACTTAGAAAAAGGAAGAGTTACAAAAATTTCTAGTCAACAAAAGGAGAGAATGAACTATCCTATAACTGCAGAGGAGATTATTGCCGCAATTAAACAATTGAAAACAGCTAAAGCACCAGGGACGGATGGTTTAACTGCGGTGTATTACAAAACTTTACAAGCAGAAATGATTGAACATCTTAAAGATCTATTTTGTAGTATACAACAAGGGGGTAAAATACCCCCATCATGGAAAACAGCTTATATTTCATTGATACCGAAAGAGCAAGTAGGTCCTAAAAAACCTGAGAATTTTAGACCAATATCTCTTCTGAATAATGATTATAAAATATTTGCAAAAGTATTAGCCAACAGGTTGATGCCAGTTATTCAAGAGGTGATTCATTATGATCAAGCGGGATTTATAGAAGGCAGATATATGAAGGATAATGTAAGGCAAATTATAGACTTATTGGAATATCTTGAGAAGAATAAACAGATCCCTGCAGTGCTGGTTTTCTTGGATGCGGAGAAGGCCTTTGATAGAGTGGATTGGAACTTTCTATTAAAGACTTTAACAAAGATGGACTTTGGGGATCAATTTATACAGGCGGTTTCAGCAATTTATCAAGAACAAATGGCACAAATTATTATTAATGGAAGTCTGA
The DNA here is from genome assembly GCF_029215685.1 of Pituophis catenifer annectens. Classification (NCBI taxonomy): domain Eukaryota; kingdom Metazoa; phylum Chordata; class Lepidosauria; order Squamata; family Colubridae; genus Pituophis; species Pituophis catenifer. The sequence continues at coordinate 72,316,240 of NW_027256885.1, read as the reverse complement.
CAACAAATTTTAGTATTGAAAAAGGAACAAGACAAGGTTGTCCGTTATCCCCATTGTTATTTATTTTAACATTAGAAGTCTTGTTGAACACAATACGGGACTCGAGTACCTTGAAGGGAATAGTGATAAGGCAAGAGGATTACAGAATAAGGGCATTTGCAGACGATCTGGTTGTTACCCTAACACAGCCGATGGAATCAATAATCCAGATGAAAGACATTATAGAACAATATGGTATGGTATCAGGATTTAGATTGAACCAGAAAAAAACTAAGATGATAGTTAAAAATATGACACAAGATCGAAAACAGGAACTTGAAAGCAAGGCAGGTTTTGAGATAGTACCAAAAGTTAAATATTTAGGAGTTCAGGTTGCAGAATCAAACATAAAACTGTTTCAAAATAATTATGAGGTGTTGTGGCGAGAGGTACAAAAAGACATGGAGACTTGGAAAAAACTGCAGCTGTCTTTACTTGGAAGAATAGCAGCAGTTAAGATGAACGTTTTGCCAAGATTTCTTTTTTTGTTTCAAATGATTCCGGTGCTTAAAACTGATAAACAACTGAGAGAATGGCAAAGTGGAGTGAACAAGTTTGTATGGAATGAGAAAAAACCAAGAGTTAAGTTGAAAATTATGCAAGATGTCCCAGAAAGGGGAGGCCTTAAACTTCCAAACCTACAATTATACTATGAAGCAGCAGCTTTGACGCAAGCAAGTGATTGGTTTGGAAGGAAAAAGACTGGAATATTGAATATAGAAAGTTATGATCTTGAACTTGGTTGGCATGCATACTTATTTTATGAGAATAAAGTGGATAAAGTATTTAAAAGCCACATACTTAGAAACTCTTTGATGAGAGTTTGGAAGAAGCACTGACTCAAATGGGATTATAAAATACCGCTATGGCTGGATCTTGGTCATATCATATGGAATACAAATATAATGTCACTCGGGGGGTTTTTATATAAAGAAGTTCTTTTTACAGATGCGGGCAGATGGCAATTGAAGACATTAGAAACGCTGTTGGAAGAAGGGATTAATTTAACTTGGCTACAGTATAATCAACTTCAATTGAGATGGAAAGAGGACCAAAAAACTGGTATAATGATGTATGAAGAAGAATTGGTTAGACATATAAAAGAGAAAGGTCCAATGCATATTAAAAGGGTTTATAATGTTTTTCTAGAAAGGGACTCAGAAACTGAACTGGTTAAAGATTGTATGATAAAGTGGGCACAAAATTTTGCAGAACCAGTGATGTTGGAAACATGGGAAAAAATTTGGGTTCAGAATGTTAAATTTACACAGTCGCAGAATTTGAGGGAAAACTTTTATAAAATGTTTTATAGGTGGCATTTAGATCCTAAGAAATTGTCATGCATGTATCCTAATGTTCAACCGAAATGTTGGAGATGTGACTGCTTAGATGCTACATATTATCATATATGGTGGACATGCAAGAAAGCAAAGGCTTTTTGGATAAAAATTTGGTGGGTTATGCAAAATGTTTTAAAGAAAAAAAATCAATTTTCTCCTCAATTGTTTTTACTGGGTATAGTTAAGGGTTTTTCAGTGGGTGAAACAAAATTGATATTGTATATGGTAACAGCAGCGAGGTTGTTGATAGGTCAATATTGGAAAAATGAAGCTATGCCCACTATTGAAGAATGGACTTTGAAGATGGCTAATTTTGCAGAGATGGCAAAGATTTCAGCATATCTAAAAGATCGGACACAAGAGACTTATGTATGGGAGTGGAAAAAGTGGATAGATTATGTGCAGAATAAATATCAAACTAGGAAATATCAGATAGCTTTTAACTGAATGTATTATATAGGGATAGAATAACTGAATTTTGTGAAGATTTGAATAATATACAGGGGGTGGAGGGGTTCAAGTTTTATAAAGTGTGGGATTGATTTGGATTATATTTTGTGGAAGTCCAGGGGGGAGGGGAGGGTTAGGGGGGGTTAGGGAGGGTTAGGGGGGTTAGGGAGGGTTAGGGGGGGAAATTGGGGTGAAAATATATTTGTAAAACTTTTTCAATTAAAAAAAAAAAAGAAGTTCTCTGAGGACCTAAGTAAGAGTTTCGCCTTAAAACCATTAGGTCACATTAGCAAATTTTTAGGGGTGCAATTCGTAAAAACCGAGAAGGGGTTTCGGCTCTCTCAGGAAGATAAGATTCAGGAATTGCTTAAAAAGTGTAGCATGGTAGAGGCGAAGCCATGCGATACCCCTATGGCAACAGACTTCCTTAAGAGTATGTACACTCAGAGCACGGAGTTTGAAGATAAGACCCTTTACAAGTCCGTGATTGGGTCGTTGTTGTCCATTGCAAATTGGACTAGACCGGACATCAGTCTAAGTGTAAATGTGTTATCTAGACATTCTGAACATCCCACACAGTACCATTGGAGCGGAATCAAATGACTCCTGAGATATTTAAAAGGTACTGTGAACTATTCATTGTTATTGGAACCAGAAGCAACTAGAGAATTAAGATTGAGTTGTTTTTCGGATGCCGATTGGGCAGGGGATGTTAGATCTAGAAAAAGTACCTCGGGGTACATTGTATACCTAAATAATAGCCCCGTGTATTGGTACTCTGGGAAGCAGAAGTTAATTGCAACTTCCACAGCGGAAGCTGAGTATGTGAGTTTGTCCAAAGCGTCCAATAACCTAGTTTGGTTTGACGATCTCTTGGTAAGCTTATGGAGGCAGTCCATACATCCTATAAAAGTCTATGAGGACAATATGGCTGCCATTAACATATCGGAAGCCGATGCTGTAGGCCAGAGATCGCGCCATATTGATATCAAAAACAAACATTTGAGGCAATTGGTGAAAACAGGTTTCATTAAGACTGTATATTGTGAAACCAAGGAACAGGTAGCGGATGTGTTTACCAAACCGCTGCCCCGTGACCAACACCATTATCTCCTGGGCAAAATATTGATGGCTATGTGAATGTACTTACCATTGATGTATACATGTACCCAATGATGAATGTATGTTTTGTTAACAAATCAAATAGCCGCAGAGAAGGGGATTGTCATGAGTGTTTTCAGGATTGCTGTGGCTACTTGATCAGTCACAAACAGTATGGTTTCAATCAAGCCATCTCCTGTTTGCAATTACCTGCAAGCCTTCCCCGCCCTAGTTAATTGCAGGTTAACTCCCCATATAAGCAAGGACCTTTTCGCTTGCTACTTGGGCCTAATGCTGTTTAGGCCTAGATGCAAGAGCTCTTGCTGGAAGCTGCAAGCAGAGCTCAGTGCAACGTCACAGATGGGAGGAGAAGCACAGATAAGGACTCCAGACGCTGTTGCAGAGAAACTCCTACGGATGCTTGCCTTTTGCTGTTTTGAAGCACGCAAGCTATCATCGGGACTGCTGTTGCTGGACATTCTTCCTCCCACAAACTTCAAGCTACGTTTGCTGTTTGAACTGTTTTTACTTCAGGTGACTTTTAGCTGTGAAGTTTGTGCTGCCGCCCTTCTACTACCTCGATGATGTATCGACACCGAAGCTGCTTATCTTCATGTTAGCTTTATTCTCTTGTGAACTGTTTCGGTATTGTGGAGAGGAATCTAGGGAGATAGCCTTGCTTCACATAACCAAGATAAGACTTTGTTTTTAATGTGCTTTCTTAAAGACATAGTGCTTTTTAAATGTTTTAAAGTAAATTATATTTTTACACAAGACGCCTCTGTCAGATTTATTTCAGTCCCAGTGTGTCTCGGCTCCGTCTGTCATCCAGACCGTGTCCACCAAGAAATCCTCAGAAGCACTGTCCTTTAACAATCTTTTATTCAAGATAAGCAGCAGCACAGCAAGAAGAACAAAATGGGCCGGAACACACAGTTTAAATCAGCGCTGCACGCAGCCGCCGTGCAGCGCTATTTATATTTTTCCCCACTCCCAAACCACCATCCGGCAAACTAATTCAAAATTCCCCCCTCCCACACCAGCTGTTGAGTTCTGTGCCGCCCAGCGTCACAGCTCTGACGTCATAGGACAGCGCCGGTAGGTTTCAGCTGCATCGCCCGATTCTCCAGCTGCTGCAACACCTGCTTCTCTAGCTGCTGCACAGAGCCGATGCCGCTGTGCCGGGAGGTCAGGTGAGCGCCCCGTCTGGTCCCAAACACCCCAGCGTCCCGGAGATGGCGAGCCCTGGCCAGGGCTCGACAGTGTGTTTGCTCATGAGCTGGTTCACGGTCCGGGGTACCCCTCAACCCCATTTCCTAACAATCCCAAATTATTTGAAATGGCATTCCTCTGCAGTAATTCCACCTCTAATATTAGTATTCTTCCCTCTTCGTCTGCAAATAGTTGTTTTGGCGAGAGATGTTTCTTTACATATATTGCTACTCCTCTCTTTCTCTCCTCTGGAGCCACTACAAACAATTTCCCTGCTTTAGGGCATTTCAATAATTTAGCTTGTGATAGTTTAATATGGGTTTCTTGCATACATATTATATCCACGTTGGCTTTAACAATTTTGGTTAGTATACGTCTTCTCTTTATCGGAGCATTGAGGCCATTGACATTTACCATCAAAAGTCTCACTCTTTGATCCATTTTCTATCTGTTACTCCCTTTAGTTTTAGCTGCTAAGCGAGCCTCAATCCCGTATTCTTCTAATCCTCCTTCCTCCCCCTTCCTCCCATCTCGTTTCCCCTTTCCATAATATGCTTGTGTTCCTCTCTCATTTCTCCACTCCTCCTTCTGCTCTCTCTGAGTCTCGTTTACTGTTTCTTTGTCTCTTTCACTTTCAGTAGGTCCAAAAAAGTTTTCACAAAATTCCTGTGTGTCCTGTATATTCTCGATTTTAATTTTCCAATCTTGCCAAGTCACCAAAAGCCCTTCAGGTAGCAACCATCGGTATGGCACATTGTGTTTCCTTAATTGCGAGGTTATGAATTGATAGCTCTGTCTCTGTTCTCGCACCCTTCTAGGGATCTGTTTTAGAATTGTAATCTGATGCCCTTTATATGTAACGTTCTGATCCCTAGCCTTATGAAGTGTTTCATCTCTAAGCGCCTTTTTGGTGAGTCTTACGTGAATTTCCCTGGGCAGGTTATGATGTCTCGCATAGTTGGTGTAAACGCGGTAGGCTTCATCTATCTCGGCATAGACCTCTTCCTTCTTTTTCCCCACTATTTCTGCTATCATTTCTCCTACGATTTCCTCCAGCTGTTCCTCTCTGTCCTCCTCCACATTTTGAAGATGTAGGAAGAAAGCAGACTTCTCCATCTCTAAAAATACTACTTCGTCCTCGAGTTTCCCAACCGCTTGAGCACATCTCTTTTCACATTTATCTATCTGGATTTCAACTCTTTCGGTGTTTTTTTCAACTTCTATCAATCTCTCCATGTTTTGAAAGGGTTGTTTTCATCTCTCCCAATGTCTCTTTAATTTGTTTAATCTCTCCTCTTAATTCACTCATCTCAGTTTTCAGATCATCAAAATTTTTAAACGTTGCTTCATGGTTTTTCTCCATTAATTCTTGAATATTTTGGAACATCACCTGCATTCCTTGCATTGTAATTGGTTTCTCTGTTATTGGTAGATTTTCGGATGACTTTCTTAGCCCTGGAGGTGTTGTTATCGGCGAAGACGCCACTGTAGATGCTATATGTTTCTTCATCACTTTAGTGGAGGTTACTGTGGTAGACATATTGGTTAGGCAGGGGAAGCTTTTCCAGATTATCATATACCAGTGTTATATAATCTATTAGTTTTACACAATCAATTCCGTTTTCCCCCTTGCTTAACTCCTACTATTGTTCAATCTCTATTCTATATAATTATAATCAAAAATCATTGCCGCAGCAAGCAATGTGGGGACCACCACCCATACAGGCATCGTTTGACGGGTGCCCAGATTGAGTGGTTCTTTTCTTAAACCAGGTGATCAGCCACCTGGATTTATATGGAAAATTTTACCCTTCTCAATGGGCTATGGTGGTGGCTGTCACAGCAGTCCTGACAGGGGAGGCGGTGGACTGGGTAGCCGATCTCCATTGTGAACATGCATGAGAACTGGCAAACATTGGTCTCTTCTTGGAGGCTCTGAGGGGTCGATTTGAGGATGAGTCCCGGGTCCAATTGGTGGAAGGGGAATTGGTGGCCCTGAAACAAAGGGGCCGACCGGCTAAGGACTACGTGAAAGAGTTTCAAAAGATTGCAGGAAAATTAAGAGCATGGCCTGAATGTTTGCTGGTGCATCAGTTCCGGGGAGGATTGGACCGTGAATTGAGACAGGCATGCGTCTATAGAGGCTTACTGGTGCATCTAGCCAATTGGTTTAGGGCAGCCATAGACTTAGATGTTGGCTTGAGGGAGTTTCGACCACAAGGCAACACTCCGCCGAGACGGGCAGTGGACAGAATTCCACAAAATAGGGAACCAAGGAAGGAGGATGGACCCAACACCTGGCTCCCCAGAACCCACCTGAAGACCATCTTTCCGATGTTTCCGGTGTAATCAGATAGGCCATAGAGCAGTGGACTGACTTCTCCCTCCACCACAACTGACAGTGGCACGAATCCCGGCAACTAGTGGGAAGACTCCAAACCGAGCACGTGCAATGCCAGAACATTCCAGACTAGCCTCGCAGACCCTCCTCTCCGATGCCAGTACACCAGTTAAGGAAGTCAGAAGCACACCGGGGCCTGGAAGTCCACCAGTGGTGGTGGGAGACAGCAATGAGGACTATACAATTGATCCAATGGTAAGTGCTCCAATATGCCCCTTTGTGGTCCAGATTACTCTCCGGAACCCTCACACTACCATAAGGGTTAGGCAGGGTGCCTTAATTGATTCTGGAGGCACCAGATGTCTAATGTGTAAATCAGTGGCTGTTGAGTTAGGTTTATGTGTGTTAACTCTAAAAACCCCAATCAAATTTGAACAAATGGATGGTTCGACTCTGCGGGGAATGCCTGCTATCCAAGTCACAGAGCTAGTGCGACTGGAAATAGGGAAGCACTGGGAGCATATCTGATTTGTGGTGGTGGAAGTGATGATCGAACCTATTATATTGGGGTTGGTTTGATTGGATAAATGGAAGCTGACAATCTGGTGGGAAGGGGGCTATAGGAAACTCCGACTAGAGCTGGGTCCAGAACCAACGGGATGCAAACCCATGGAATGGGTGAAAGAAGGAGGGCAAGTGGGACAACTACCCCAGGTTGAGGGAGTCCCGGCGGTGTACGTGGACTTGGCAGAGGTTTTTAGCGAACGGGAGTGTGAGGCCCTACCACCACATCGTTTTATCAAAACCTTACATCTCACACGGCGCCAATTCTGGTGGCCACATATGTGCATGGACATAGAACATTATGTAAGAGGGTGTCCAGTCTGTGCCGTGACCAAACAATGACCTGGAAAACCTCTTGGGTTGTTACAATCGGTAGCTGATCCTAGTAAACCATGGGATGAAATCCCTATGGATTTCATTGTAGACCTCCCGCAGAGTAACGGCAACACGGTAATATGGACTGTAATAGACCTATTTTCCAAACAGGCACATTTTATACCATGTAGCGGGCTGCCCTCAGCTAGACGATTAGCAAAAATGTTCATTCAACATATCTATCGTCTACATGGAGTACCTCAGCAAATTATATCAGACAGAGGGGTACAACTTACGGCTAGGTTTTGGCGCAACTTTATGCAAACCATAGGAGCGACACAGGGATTAAGTTCAGCCTTTCACCCTAGCACCAACGGGGCAGATGAGAGAGCTAATGCTATGGTGGAACACTACCTAAGATGTTATGTCTCCTACCAGCGATCGGACTGGTCTCCCCTCTTACCATTCGCCGAGGTAGCGTATAACAACGCAGTACATTGCAGTACAGGGCTTACCCCTTTCCAGGTTGTTACGGGAAAGGAATTCCTTGCTATCCCAGAACTTGAAATGTCACACAATGAAGGGACATTACCAAGTGAGTGGGCTGACCAGATACGGACACTATGGCCACGAGTCAAGATAGCATTAGAGAAAGCATCTAGGGAATATAAACAGCAAGCAGATAAAAAAAGGGCAGAACATAAACCGTTCCAGGTGGGGGATCAAGTATACCTATCCACAAAGTATATCAAACTGAGGATACCAAATAAAAAATTAGGTCCTAAATATTTAGGTCCATTTAAAATAATCAGAGTGATTAACCCAGTAACAGTAGCTCTGAAGCTCCCACCCCTACTGGGTAAGATCCACCCAGTATTTCATAGCAGTCTATTAAAGCCGGTGGACACTTTCAGAGATCCCTCAGAATACCCTGGACCACTGAAGGACGACCAGTATGAGATAGACAAAATATTGGATTCTAGGATACACAGGGGTAAAGTCAGATACCTAATACAGTGGAAGGGATATCCCTATGAGGACGCCTCCTGGGTGGCTGCGGAAAAGATCAATGCTGACTGGCTGTTACAACGGTTCCATAGGAAAAACCCACAGAAACCGAGGGCTGGTGATAATATCTCCAATTTATCTCTTGCAGGGGGACTTCTGGTAAAGGGGGGCTGCCTGTCGAGCCCGATCTCCTGCTTGACAACACATATGGGAGGAGGAGGAGGAGAGGAGGCCATGGGACTGCAACCCGAAGATACATGAAAGCATGGGGATACTCTTCACAGGGGCTAGTGATGGTGGCACAGGGTGATTAGGCGATCCGATGCGTCGGGGGAGAGGATCAGCAGTGAATGGAAGGATCACGGACGAACAGAGGAGGTGGCAGCATTTGATGACGTCACGGGCCGGCACAGGGATAATTGATGGCCCGTCTGAATGCCTCACTCAGCTGGATATAGCTCAGCTGTTCATTATGTGTGTGGGACGGGTGGAGCCTGCGCGGACATATAAAAAACACTGAGAGGCAGTTGCTCTCAGCACCAACTTTAAACTAATGTAATTTAGTGTTGCCGTGGAGCTACCTTGCAGCTGCAATAAACCATTTGCCAACTCCAGTTTCACAGTGGATTGTTTGGGTCTGTCAAGGTTTGTTTAGGAATGCTGAGACAGAGTTTGCAGTAGCAATCATATCCAGAAAGCACACACAGGTAACTGATTCAGCAGGATTCATTAACTTCTCTTTATATACATAATAACACATGAAATAAATATACAATACCAACAGCAGAGGAGAGAACAGTTTCAGTTTCAATTCAGCAGACAGACTAGTTTTAGCTCAGAGCAGCAGACTCAGAGCTCAGCACAGCTAAACCACGCCCAGACTTCTTGCTTAAGTTTCTGTTTTCAAACAGCCCTCATTGGTTGACCCAGTTGCTATGCCTATTCATTGGCTGATCTTGTTACTATGCCCTATTCCAGTTCATGAATATTTTGACAGACTCCCACTAATGAGACCACCAGTGCAACATATTCTGCCTTACTGGGCAGCATCATTTGTGAGTCAGAATCAGGGTTTGGGGTTTGAAAATCTCTTTTCTGCTACCTCTTCTGTGAGGGCAGATGGATTTGTTAATTGCCTGAGGGGGCATGCCGCCTCCTCCATAGAATTGGCAGGGAGGTATGACTGCATGGGCCTTAGTGCCACAGAGCAAGAACCAGCCTAGGGGAAGCTTTATGTGGAGGTAGGTGAAGTGGATAGCCTCAGTGTGGTTCTGAATGGTGTGTGTGTGCAGCTACTCCTACAAGACAGGTAGTACAAACATCCTTGACAATTTCCCTCCCTCTAGACAGAAGTTCAAGGATTTGCTGTGCCAACCACTCCCAAATGCCATCCCTCCATGAATCCACTTAACTGTCTAATTACAATGTAAATGAAGCAAAGGAAGAAAACCTTACAATGAGTTTCCACCCTCCCACCAAAAGTCTTTCCAGTTTTCTTCTGAGACTTTGAAGAGAGTCTTTAGTCTCCACTTGTCCATCTCAGGGTCATCTCTTTCAAGTCTGCTGGTCAGTCAGGCTTGAGAAAGTCTGCTCCACTCTGGTTGCAGTGTTGACTTTCTGGTAGATGACTGGATCCAAACCCAATTCCCTGGTTCAAATGGATGGAGTGTCTCTTCTGGAGGCAGCATCTGGGTCATTGTGCTTTGCTTCCACAGGTTGCAGAGTTGTCTGTGCAGGTCTGAAAGATATGAGAACAAGACCACCACCACCCCTTTGTGAGTGACCTTCCCAGAAAAGTCATTGTTGGTCTGACATAGGAATGGAGAACAGAGGATAAGAGATGGAGAGGTGGAGTGGGATAGCTTGCAGTCAGGGTTTGAAAAGACATCAATACTGCAGTTGTTAAAGAAACAGATAAACTAGTCACAACAAAAATGGTGACACAGTTCTCTTCACCCTGTTTTGCTGGCCAGGCAAACTAAGGGTGAATGTATTTTTCTTTTTTATGGTTTAACATTTTTTTTCTAACAGAATTTATTTTTATTCAGATACATCCTGCAATATTACTACTTGCTCAGATAAACACAAAACAAGTTGGAATAATCATGGAGAGCTCACCTTATTTTGTCTAAACGTTGTCTAGCTTTTAAGCCAATTCTTCTTTTAAAACAGGAAAAAATTGAGTATTGAACAGGCTATCAACTGCTTTGCTAGACATTATTAAATATAAATATGGCTTTGTAGTAAATAGTAACTTTTGACTCCAGATTAGCTGCACTATAATCCTAACAAATAATTTATATCCTGGGTTCAGCCAAGGTTAGTCAGTTCAAGTGTATGCTAAAACATTTCTACTATAAAAACACATTTTTGGCCCTTTGGTACTCTTTCAGGCTGCCTAAAGAGTGAGGATTCAACGTTCTCATTCAAGTTGTGTTCTCATTTTCTGTATTTCACAATAGCAGTTTAAAAGCAGTTTAAAAGGTAGGAATCATGTACACAACTATAATGTTCTGCCTGTTAATATTCCCCAAAATATTTCATTCTCTGGTGGGGGGGGGCTTCCCACACCATCCCAATTGTCTTAGGACCTGGGTACTTATGAGATCGCCTTCTGCTACCAATAGCCTCCCACCGGCCAGTACGCTCCCACAGAGAGGGACTCCTCAGGGTACTGTCGGTCAAACAATGTTGACTGGTGACCCCCAGGGGGAGAGCCTTCTCTGTGGGGGCACCCGCCCTCTGGAATGAATTGCCCCCGGAGATACAGATGATCCCTGTCCTACGCACCTTTTGCCGTGCCCTCAAGACGTTATTGTTCCAACAAGCTGGGCTGGCCTAAACATTAATTTTAATGGGTTGCTTTTGTTTTTTAATGATGTCAGGGCCAAATTATTTAATATGTTTTTAAATTGCTTTTAAATTTTATATATGTGTTTGTTTTATCTTTGACTGTGCACCGCCCTGAGTCCTTTGGGAGAAGGGCGGTATAAAAATTAGATTAAATAAATAAATAAAAATAAATAAATTGTCTCCAAGCAACATACATACTCAAACTCTTTAAATCAAGTTTAAACAGAAACAAAACTTTATAGTAATAAAGTAAGACCAATGACTTAAAGTAGATTAAACTCCTGTATTGTTCCTTTCCAAGGAGAAAATAGTGAATCAGGGTGAGAAAGCAGAATTTTTAGCTCCTCTTTTGGGTTGGACTTCTCTGGAAATAAATGGAACCCCCAAACCAGTTATCAGTATGCCACTGGGAGAATAAAGAAACTGCAGTTTAGGATTTATAAGAAGCGGGTAAGAATTTTGTTAATTTAAGTCTCCTGAGCCAGTTGGATTACATCTCAAAAGCAACTGATGCAGATCATTTATTTTATTTATTTATTTGTTCAACTTGTATGCTGCCTTTCTCCGAAGACTCAAGGCATCACATAATCATTTTGGTAATCTTTGAGAATTTCTGAAGGATTGATGAGGTTCCAGAAGATTTGGGGAGGTCAAGGGTTATCTCAGTCTTCAAAAAGGGAAAAACTGACTTCTGGTTTGGCATTGCTGCAGGACAGTCATAGGGAGCAGGGCTCCGCGAACCTAGGCTGAACCCTTCTCATTGGAGGGCCCTTAAGGGGCTAAAGTCACCCTGTAGGGGTGACAAAGAAAGGAGGGGCACCTTGCAGGTCGCGGAGAGCAGCAACTCTCCTGCTTGATCTGAGGCTCCCTCCCATCCAACAATGAAGAGGAGAGGTGGCCATTATGGCCGCCGTGAAGCTGGGACAACCGAAGAAAGAAATGTGCAGGAGCAGTTTGTGAACAGTGGACTGGAACTGGGTGAGATGATTTTCAACTTCTATACTAGAGATCTAATCCCAAAGAAAAAAAACTCTGAAAAGTTAGACTCTTTAAAGTGGTAAAAAAGCAGCGAACAAAGACTTAGAGAAAGATTACAGACCCGAAAGAAAGTGAAACCTAAGGGAGAATACAAAATTTTTAAAACACAGAAAGATTGGACTTGAATATTCTATTGGTAATATCTTGAAAAGGCATTTTAAAATGCTGGGAAGATTTGGTTGATTATTGGAAGAAATTGCTTGAAGAAAATTGGAACAGATTTTCAGCTGTCAGATTGGGTGCAACATTGAAATGTTAGGTGATGGTGCCATCTACTGGTGAAAGAAAATACATTATATTTTTACAAGGCTGGGAATCAGAGGTGGGTTTCAGCAGGTTCTGACCAGTTCTGGAGAGCCAGAAGTGGAAATTTTGAGTAGTTCGGAGAACCAGTAGTAAAAATTCTGACTGGCCCTGCCCCTATCTATTCTCTGCCTCTCGAGTCCCAGCTGATTGGGAGGAAATGGGGATTTTGCAGTAACCTTCCCCTGGATTGGGGTGGGAATAGAGATTTTACTGTATCCTTCCCCTGGAGTGGGGTGGGAATGGAGATTTTACAGTATCCTTCCCCTGCCATGCCCACCAAGCCATGCCCACCAAGCCACACCCACAGAACCGGTAGTAAAAAATTTTGAAACCCACCACTGCTGGGAATGTCCCTGAAATAATCTGAGGATTGATAAACCAGAGTGGAGACAAACAACACCTGGAAGACTACCCTTTTGCATATTGTTTTATATCTATTTGCTTCATAGCTAAGGAGGAATAAATTCTGAGACTTTTGAAGATTGCTAAGTAGAGAAATTAAAGAGCTGACTATGTGGCTTATGAAGACATGGGGAAACCTGATGGATCACCTAGGATTATAATTGTTGTCTGATAACTACATAAAGAAGTGAAAGAAGGAATTTTTTTTTAAAAAAAAGACTTTTTGGAGAACTTTGAGGGAGTAAACTGACCAGTTGAGGAATATTAAGAACTATAAATATTGTGCATCCTGAGGAATAATTTTAGGACTGAGTAAATTGTTTTAATACTGACTTTTGATGTTATAGACAACCGAGAGTTTGGGACCTTGGTAGTTTATTGAGTAACCTTTTGACTCACCAAAATAAGACAAAATGCTTCAACTGGGAAAAAGAAGTGTATTTCAAAAAGAAATGTTATTGATGTTTCAAAGTATTCATGAAACTATAACAACCACAGGGAGATAAAGGACTTGATACATGATATAATTTTGAGACCAGAAAATGTTCAGCAAATGACAATGAAAAATGAACAGAAAACCCAGGAAATAGAGGAGAAAATAGAAAAAACAGAGGAAAGGATAGAGCAGATAAAACAACAAATGAATTCAAAAGACAAGGAGAAGAAAGAGAGAATTAAAACGGATGAAACAAATCAGGCAGATTATACATTAAGAGGTCAAAAAATAGAACTGGATAAAGAGAAAGACATTCCTGAAGTGAGGATAGAGACACTGATAGGCGTAGTGAAGGTTTGGCAGCGAGAGGTAGAGGTAGAGATAGAGGAAACATTTAGATCAAATAAGAATGATGTATGGAGATACAAAATCCCAAGGGAGGAGTATGGAAAACATGCCAAAAAATCAACAAGAATTGAAATACTAAAACGGGCAAGTGATGATGGATAGAAATAGAATACCTACAAATATAAGATTTGTTCTATTAAGAAATAGAATAGAGGTAGAAATTAGATAAGGGGAAGACTTATATAAGACTGAAGACTCCGGAGGAGGCAGCCATCTTGGGAAGTGGGAGGCTCGGCTGGAGGCCCCCTGAAGTCATCGAGGTGAGTTCACTGTTGCCTCAGTGGGGGTGTTGGGAAGGCTGGAGCCCCCAGGGGTTCTTCTGGGACTCTCTGGAGGCGTGGGTCCTGGCTGGGGGGCTCTGGACTGGACGCCCCCCCCTCGTTGGTCTTCTGGGGGTAGTGAGGGGGGCTGGCTACCCCCGACATCAAGGTTGTGTTGGTCGTGGCTTCCAGGGCCGTGACCAGGGCTTGGATTGCGGCTCTGATGCCCGCTGCAGCACGGGTGGCTGGGCAGACTTCGAGGCTTGCCTGTGGGGGGGGGGTGAGCAGTTTGCATGCTGCTTCGGCTGGCTGCCATCAGTTGCTGGGCCTCGTGGCCTAGCTGAGGCCCACCAAGCCTCGCTAGAGTAGGTAGCCTGGGGGCCGCCATGTTGCTTCCGGTTGGCCCTGGAAGCTGCAGGTCGCGATTTGGCGGGAATTTTCCCACCAAAAGCTCCCGGGCCCCGGGGGCCCCCAGGGTGGCCAGCGCCATGTTGGGGAGCCTCCTGGGTGCTGGGGAAGGACTTAACCGGTGTCCAGAGGCCCCCTACACTGGTGTCCCATGTGGCTGGGCTCCTGGCGTCCCTCGGGTTGCTAGGAGCGTTCGTAGCAGCTCTCTGCATTCTTCGCCAGTGAGCTGGTCTATGCTGGGGGTGGCCTGGTCCCTGGCCCCCTCCCTGGTGTCCTGGCAGTCCTGGGTGGACTGCTGGCCTTCCATGCTTTCCTCTGTGGCTTGCAATCACAGGGAAGTGTGTGAAAGGGTCCCTGGCGTTCCGCTGAGTCCTCTGGGGGCATAGAGATAATCTGTGGCCTCCTCTGGATCGAAGTTTGCATCAGGCACTGGATGCAGGGTTGTCATCCTTGATTGAAGACTTCTGGTCACAATCGGGGATCTCCTGCCATCCATCTCTGGGGGGTTCTTGCTGGAACCTCCAGGCATCTTGCTTCTGCTGGCTTGGAAGCATTGCCTCAAACCATCCTCTGCTACCACTTTGTGAGGGATCTCACAAAGATCAATGGTTCATTGAGGGCACTTCCAAGAAAAGGCAGCACGCAAGGGTGCAATCAAGTTAAATCTTTATTTAGGAATAAAGTAGGTAAAATGAGTTTTCATTTTAATCCAGGCATGGAGGCATCCATGCCTGGATTGAGCCCATGGATCAGTCCCATAGGAAGGTAGAACAAGAGCAGAAAGAGCAGCCCCTGTGCAGGGGTTCTTATAGGGGCCCCTGGCCCCTCCCTTACCAAGGTGTGTGCGGGGGCTGGAGGGCCATTAACTCTACCCAATGGGGCTGCAGGGGCCGGAGCCCCTTGACCCACCAGTGGGATCAAAGGTGCCTCTTTGCTCCCATCTGGTGGCCTTTTAAGAAACTGCCATGGCTGGCACAAAACACTTAACAGTAGCAGTCGGTATTGAGGAAGTTAGGGGCGTGCATGACAGTCAGAAGACAGTCAGAGTGGAGCACGATCCCCAGGCGTATTTCCCTAGAAAGAAAGGAGCCTGTTTCAGCATAAAATAAAACGTGTTTTCCCCCATTGAAACCTTGGGAGCTGGGAAGCGCGATCCACAGGTGGGTGAAACCTGAAACCTGATCCCCACCAAAGGTCGGAAAGAAGGGGAGGAAAGGAGCCTGTTTCAGCGTAATATAATTTCCTCCATCAGACCCTGTTTTCCCCCATCAGACCCTGTTTTTCCCCTGCACCCAGCATCTTCAATACTGCTTCATTACCTCAATACTTACAACATTGATTAATTCATATTTTGTCTAATACAATATAATATAATTGATTATAGCATTTATTAATTAATTAACTAACTAATTGATTGGTTAATTAATTAACTATTTGATTGTAATTGATTACAGTATCATTGATTGTCTAGTTGATTGTCTAGCTGATTAATTGATTGCCTACTAGATTAATAGTTTATCTTAATTGATTAGAGTGACATCAATTGCTGATTTATTGTCTAACTAATTAATTTAATTAATTGATTGTCTATCATATTAAATATTTAATATTATTGATTAGTGTGGCATAGATTAAGAGATTAATTAAGCCATACCATCAAATAAGAGATTAATTAATTCAACATCGAACACCAACAAATAAGAATACCAACAAATAAGAAGTACTCAACTATACATCTACACAACAAATCTACCATGCCAGCCAAAAACTCCAAAAATTCCAGTACCAAACACCCACAAAAGAAAGTTATCTCTACCAATGATGACCCAAACGACTTCTGCACATGCTTTAAATGTTCTGAAACTATCAATAATAACGAGGATATCATTAAATGCCACCTATGTGACAATTACGCCCACCTCTCCTGCTTAAAATTAACCAAACCCATAGCAAATCTCCTACAAGCATCAGCTACATTTCCTTGTCTCTGTCCATCATGTTTACCTAAGCTGGACAATCCAAGTGACTTGTCTGATAGAGTCAAAACCATTGAAACATCCATTAACTCCATAGAAGCATGCTTAGTAGCATGTTTTGAAGCAAGTTTACAAGCATGTCTAACATCTCTTGAAAAAAAAATACAGCACAGTTAAGTAAATACCTACCAGCTCAAAATCCTATCTCAATTCAACAACCACTACCACAACCACAACCACAAATAACCACCAACCCAGCAAATAATACCAACTCAACAAATAATATCTCCTTACTCATCAAAGACGCCATTGAACATGAACAGAAGACTTCCGGCGGTGACGTAGGGTCGAGGTGGCACGGGAAAAGAAGTGCTCTGTTCCCAGTGCCGAATTTCTAAGTTTTTGGTGCCCTTTCGGGCGAAGATCGGTCCTAGACGGACTGGTAATAAGGAGGGGAATCTTCGGAGGAGGCGAGGAGAGGTGCGATCTCCAGCCACACCAAGAAGGACCCTCAGTTCAAGCTTAGAAGAAGCCAGCCAGTGTGGCTGACTGAGAGGCCCGATGCCCCAAGCGAGACCAACAGGAAGCAGAAGAGTGAGTACGGTGCGGAGAAAAGCGGTGTGAGCAGAGTAAGAAACTTTAAACTTCTTTTTTACCTCGGTGGAAAGCCGAAGAGGGAGAAAGTGATTTTTGGAGGGGCAGCGAGTAAGAGAAAGACTCAGAGCATAAATGGGTGGCAAACGACGAGGAGAGTAAAATGGAAGAGGACGAACTTCAGACCAGCGGAGAAATATTAAAGGACTGAAACGTTAAAATACGAGAATATTGAATGTGCAGAGAGGTGGATCTAGATAGCTGGACTGAGAAGTGAATTGGACATTAATTTTAGCCCCAATTTAGCAGCCCCAACGGAAAGAAAGAGGTGGATTGGCAAAAATAGAAACGCTGATGAGTGACTGTGCAGATTGGAGATCACCATATTGAATGACTCTATTTTGGAACGGAAAGTAGAAACGTAAGGAAAAAGAATACAGCGGAACACACTGGACTTATAGAACTTTTGGATAATACATCCTTTGCTCTTTCCTTTTGGACATACCTATATATTTATTGTTCTAGACATTTATATTTATAGCTATTTATTACAAAGTAAACTATTATCTATATAAACATTTATATACAACCTAAAAGTATATTTTAGAAATATTTAAATCTATTTAAACTCCATACATATAATTAACTGTGGTAATTATTATTAATTGTTTTATAATCAAGTTGTCAGCGTTCCAATTTGTGATCTCCCCCAGCGCTGACATGAATGAGAGAGGGAGAAGCCTTGCTTTAATGCTGAGATGAACTTTCACTTAGTTTCCTGCTCTTTGGTAGATAACGTTACTTAGGAGATAGAGGGAGGGGGGAATTCCTGTGAATAGAAAGTGCTTGGGATGGAGAGATGGATCTGCATGATGGCCAATGAGACATTGGGGATGAAGAACGGAAAGGGAGGGGTTTGGAAGGAGATGCCAGTTTTGGCTGCACCCAGAGTTCAGGAATGACGTTGTTTTATTCTTAAATAAAGAAAAGATTCATCAGAGACTTTGCGTTTGAGAATGAAGTTTATTTGAGATAACACCGAAACTTGACACAAGTACTGATTACTTCTAAGAATTTAATCTGTCATCCTAAACTAAGTGGTTTTTCTCTTTCTCTCTCTTTTTTATAGTTTGATTATTATATAGTAAGAATTAATTATTTAAAGTAAATAGACAAGTTAATTGATTGATTAATAGATAGGAATGTGGATTTTGGGAGGAATTTTTTAAGATATTAATGAATTGAATTGAATTGGTTAAAAGGATAATTAGAAATTAACTCAGTAGTGTAAAATAGTAGAAGGGGATAGTAGGAGGATAAGGAAGGAAGGAAAAGAAGGAAGCTATATAGAAATTGGATGGTGATTTGGGAGAAGGTAGATAAAATCTTGGTGGAACAATACAAAATACTCAAAGAGATGACTAGTACCACCACAACGACGGTGAAAACAGGGAAGAAAACCGCATCAATACTAGCAGGACCATTGGCTTCCCCAGTGACACAAAAGACTTTAGAGGGAATGTTTTCATCAGAGAAACAGCCCACTGCATTAAGTATGCCAATAATGCAGGCCACACTTATGACAATACAAGAAACTATGGTTAAAATGCAAGAATGCATGACTAGGAACCATGAAGAATCCAGGAGGGATATGGATGAGGTCAAGAGAGAGGTTAAAAGCGACATCCAGAAGATAGACGAAAAGATGGACTCGATACAAGAAATGATTTTAAAAAATGACCAAAGGATAATAGCAATAGAAAAGAAAACAGAAATGACAGAAGAAAGAATGGAATCCTTAGATTTAAAAATGATGGGACTAAATAAAGAATTAGAAAACAATGTGGTGCAATTGGAGATGGAAAGAGCTGCATTTTATTTACGCTTTCAAAATGTGGCGGAAGACAGAGAGGAGGACCTAACATTAGTAATGGCAGAGATGATAGCAGAGGCCCTCCAAAGAGAGAAGGATGAAATAATAAATGAGCTGGACAAAGTGTACAGAGTCCACACTAATTATGCTCGACAAAACAAATTACCCCGGGAGGTACATGTAAGATTCGTGAGAAGGAAAGTTAGAGACATTGCATACAAAATAACAAAAGATGATCCTATGTTGTATAGGAACAAAGAAATAATTACGTTGAAGCAAATCCCAAAAAGAATAAGAGAGCTGCGGAAGGATTATTGGTTCCTGGCCACGTTACTAAATAAGAGATATATACCATTTAGATGGATAACGCCAGAAGGAATGCTGGTAACATGGCAGGGAAAGAAAATAAGGGTGGACTCACAAAGTAAAGCAAGAGATCTATATGATCAAATGATGGGTATTGAAACATCAAGTAACAGCAAAGAGGAAGTGGGACGGAACACTAAAGGAAAACAGAGACGAGAATGTGAAAGACCGCTAAAGGAAGGAGAAAAAGAGGAGGAAGGAGAGATTCAGGAGGAAGAAGGAGTACAAACAAGGGGGGGAAAAGGAACAGGAAGAAACAAAAAAGAAACAACAGGAAAACTAATAAGAAATGGAACAAAATCTAAAAATTCTATCGTTAAATGTAAACGGTTTGAATTCACCATCCAAGCGACATCAAACATTAAGAAAAATTTGGAAACAAAAAACAGATATTGTGTGCCTCCAGGAGGTACACATAAGAAAACAAGATGAAAAATATGTACAATATAAGAAGTTAGGCAAAGCATATGTAGCATTAGCTTAAAAAAAAAAAAAAAGAGGGGTTGTGGTATATGTTAAGGAAGAAATAGATAGTAATTTAAAGTATGTAGATTCGGAAGGGAGAATAGTGATGATAGAAGTAAAACTCAATTATAAAAACATTTTATTGGTGGTTATATATGCTCCAAATAGTCGACAATCAGAATTCTATAAAAAAGTGCATGAGAAAATTATAGAACAAAAAATGGAAAATGTATGTTTGATCGGAGATTTTAATGCGATTATGGATGTAAGAAAGGATTATAAAAGTGCCCAGAGAAATAAAAATAAGAAAAATGTATTGCCCAGAACCTTTCTAGATTTTGTAGAAGAATTAAGTATGGTAGACAGTTGGAGATTTCATAATCCGGAAGTTACAAATTTTACATATTATTCAAACCCACACAAGTCCTGGTCTAGATTAGATATGGCATCGGTAACTAATACATTGCTGCTAGAGATAGAAACGGTAGAAATATTGTCTAATAAGTGGGCGGATCATAATCCAATAATGCTGACATGGAAGGGACGGCAGAGAAAAAAAAGTAGATGGACAATGAATATACAACTATTGAAAGAGAAGGAATATAAGGAGTATATGGAGAAGGAATTAGAATTGTTCTATAAGGAGAACATAAAACAACATACCTCCCTACAAAACTTATGGGACACAACTAAGGTGTACGTGAAAGGTCTGACCATAGCTTACAATGCAAAATGGAAAAAAGAGAGGGAAAAAGAATATAATAAGGCACAAGAAGAAATTAAAAAATGGGAAAGAAAATTACAGGAAAACCCGGGAGATGAACAAATTAGAGTCAAATGGACAGCAGCGAAACATAATCTGAATATATTAGAACAGGGGAAATACGCAATGGCATTGAAATACATAAAGCAGAATTATTTTGAGCATGCAAATAAACCTTGGAGGTGGTTGGCGTATAGGTTGAGGAAAGAAAGGGAAAAAAGAACAATTCAAAAATTACAGGATAAAAAGGGCATAATTCAACAGAGTTTAGAGAAGAAAAAGGAGATAATAATTCAATACTATCAAGAGCTATACGAGAAAGACAAAGTAACAGCGGAGGAAATAGAACAATATTTAAGTGGGGAAGGGATGTCAATATTGACAGAGGAAGAAAAAGAGCTACTTGATAAGGAAATTACCATAGGGGAGTTAAAAGAAGAGCCTTGGTAGTACAGTGGTCTAAGGCACCCTGTTATTAAGCTGGTTATTAAGACCAGCTGCCTGCAATTACTGCAGGTTCAAATCTCGCCAAGGCTCAAGGTTGACTCAGCCTTCCATCCTTTCTAAGGTAGGTAAATTGAGGACCCAGTTGTGGGGGCAATAAGCTGACTTTGTATAAATATACAAAAGGATGAAGGCTATTGCTGAGCACATTGTAAGCCGCCCTGAGTCTCTGGAGAAGGGCGGCATATAAATCAAATTAAAAAAAAAAAAGAAGCATTGAAGAGGCAAAAAAATAATAAAACGCCAGGGACAGATGGTCTACCAATGGAGCTCTATAAAAGTTTAGGGGAATCACTAAATGGGATATTATTAGAAACATACAACGAGGCATTGATGGAGGCAAAGCTACCAAATACATGGAGGGAAGCATATATATCCCTGATACCGAAAGAAGGAGCAGATACCACATTAATAAAAAATTATAGACCGATCTCCTTATTAAATACTGACTACAAAATTTTCATGAACATAATTGCAAATAGGATGAAAAAGATATTAAACAATAGGATACATCAGGATCAAAATGGTTTCTTGCCAACAAGGCAAATAAAAAACAATATAAGAATGGTAATTAATGTTTTAGAATATTATGAGATGCATCCAGAGAGACAGGCAGCACTGATATTTCTGGATGCACAAAAAGCATTTGATCAAGTTAATTGGCAGAATACAAGGTCCAAGCGTTTGCGGACGACCTTGTCTTCTTCATAGAAGACCCAATAAAAACAACACCAAAATTAATAAAAGAGATAGAGAAATTTGGAAAGGTAGCGGGCTTAAAAATCAATAAAGAAAAGACTAAAATGATAACGAAAAACATGATAGCAAAACATGTGGAGAAATTAGTAAAAGATTCAGGATTACAAGTAGTTAAAAAGGTGAAATACCTAGGGATACATTTGACAGCCAGAAGTGTAACGATAAAAGAAAATAATTATGACCCTTTGGTTCAAAACATAAAAGAGGATTTGGTAAAATGGGGGAAATTAAAATTGTCATTGCTGGGGAGAATTGCAGCAATAAAATCGAATATACTGCCAAGTCTCCTTTATTTATTCCAAACAATTCCAATAAAATTAGACAAGAAATTCTTTATTAATTTGGATAAAATAACTACTAATTTCGTGTGGGAGGGGAAAAACATCAAGAATTAAATTAAGTATATTACAAGATGATAAAATTAGAGGTGGATTCGGACTTCCGGCATGAGAGAAATATTATAAAGCTTCAATCTTAACATGGATTAGAGAATGGGTAACATTGGGAAATCAAAAATTATTACAATTAGAAGGTCACGATTTAATGAAGGGATGGCATGCCTTTCTATGGAGCCCTAGAAATAAAATATATAAACATTTCAATAATCATGTAATTAGGAAATCATTAATTAATACATGGCAAGAAACCAAAAGTAAACATTATATGAAAGTACCCGGTTGGCTATCAACAATAGAAGCAATAACATACCCTAACACACTATCCAAACAAAAATTGTTAAGATATAGAGAGATACTAGACTCACAAGGAATATTGAAAACAAGAGAGGAATTAAAAGAACAAGGAATATTAATAGACTGGTGGCCCTACTCACAAATTAAAACAAGATATAGGAAAGATCAAAAGGAGGGAGGAATAGATCCAAAACCAAATTGATTAGACAAATTATTAGAATCTAAAGAAGAAAAATCAATTTCAAAAATTTACAAATACCTACTAGAATTTGATTTGGCAGAAGAATTGGTTAAAGGACAGATGATAGCCTGGGCAAGGAACATTGGGCACAGTATACAGCTAGAAGAATGGGAAAGGGCATGGGAAAACAATTACAGTATGACAAAATCAGTAGCATATAAGGAGAATCATTATAAAATGTGGTACAGATGGTATCTAGCTCCTTCGAGGTTAGCGAAAATGTACCCGAATGTAAATTCGGCTTGTTGGAAATGTAAGCAAGCTCAGGGTACTTTCTTCCATTCATAGTGGCTTTGCCCAGAAATCAAGAAATATTGGAGGAAAATAAAAACATGGATAGTAGAAATAACAGATCAAGAAATTGAATTAGAACCAGAAATCTTTTTATTAGGCATGATCAAAAGGAACATTAGACAGGACATAAAATACTTAACACTACACATAATTACGACGGCAAGATTGGTACTAGCACAATTATGGAAAACAGATTGTTTGCCAACAGACCAGGAGATAATTCAAAAAATTTATGCATGTGCAGAAATGGATAAATTAACCTTAAAATTAAAAGACAAGGAAGACTCAAAATATTTTGAAGTATGGAATAGATGGTATAAGTGGATAGATCAAAAGAAAAAAGGGTAAAGACTAAATTTAGGAAAAATCAAATGTAACAAATAAGCACCGTAAGGTAGATAGAATAAGAAATAAACCACTGTTTATATATGTATGTATATATGTACACATAGGTACATATATTTAGTTTGTCTGTGGGGTTGTATATTGTATATGCAATTTTATGATTGAGAAAAATTTGTATAATTTTGTATTTTAAAATTTTTAAATTCAATAGTTTGTTTTTTAAAATAAAAAAAAAAAGAACGTAAACAGAAATGTCCAAACGCTATTTTATTTGGCCTGGATGACACCAACGAATCTGATGATATCACTAAGGTTCGCAACATCACAAGCAACTCCCATACACCAAACATCTCCCCTGAAGACATCATCGAAATTTCCAGAAATTTCTTTTTTTTTTATTGAAAAGTTTTACAAAAAAATCCCCCCCCAATATTCCCCCCACCCTTTTTCCCTCCCCCCTCCCCCCCAGACTTCCCAGAGCAAAATACAGGGTATTTCAATTAACAATCATAAACTAAATTAACCTAACTATTCTTAAACTACCTAATCCCCCCCTGAAACCTTAACTCCACTATGGATAACATAATACTTCTAAAATAAAGTTTAACATTCATTCATAAACTATTTGATATTTTCTTGTCTGATACTTATTTTGAATATAATCAATCCAACTTCTCCATTCCGATATGTATCTTTCTTGTGTATAGTCCTTCAGATATGCTGAAATTTTCACCATTTCCGCTAAGTTCTCTACTTTCAATGTCCATTCTTCAATAGTAGGCAAAGAGTCCTTCCAATATTGCGCTACCAACAGCCTAGCTGCTGATATTAAGTTCAAAATCAGTTTAGACTCTAATGCTGTACAATCCGTCATTATACCCAATAAAAACAGTTGAGGAGTAAATTTCAACCTTTTTTTCAGAATATTCTGCATCACCCACCAAATTTTTATCCAAAATGCCTTGATTTTCTTACAAGTCCACCATATATGATAATAAGTTGCATCATCACATTCACATCTCCAACATTTAGCTTGCAAATTCGGATACATACATGATAATTTTTTAGGATCTAAGTGCCATCTATAAAACATTTTATAAAAATTCTCTCTCAAATTTTGTGCTTGCGTAAACTTAACATTTCTAACCCAAATCTTTTCCCATGTTTCCATCATCACTGGTTCCTGAAAGTTTTATGCCCATTTTATCATACAATCCTTAACCAATTCCGTTTCTGAATCTATTTCCAATAAAGCATTATACAACCTTTTAATATGCATCTGACTTTGATCTCTAATCTGTTTTACCAGGTTTTCCTCATTTTGCATGACACCAATTTTTTGATCTTCCCTCCATCTAGCTTGAAGCTGACCATACTGAAACCAAGTATAAATTATCCCTTCTTCTTTCAATACATTTAAAGATTTCAATTGCAGTTTACCCCTTTCCATAAAAAGAAGCTCTTTATAAGTAATCACCTCCGTTTTTTGTTCTATACTTATATTTTCTTTTTTTTTCTTTTTTTTTTAAATTTGATTTTTATTATAACATATAGTGATACAATCGGTACATTTTCGGTTCATTGGTGCAATTATATACATATATACATCTACATGCATTATTGCTTGTCTTTTGTTGATATTGTTTCTTGAAGCTAGATTTAATTTCAAACACTTAAAAATAATAGTGCTCAACTCTCTAAGACTAAATCTAATACTATTCATATAGATTTTGTTAATTAGTTAAAATTTAATCTCTATTACCTTCTTTATTTCTTTCCCCCATCCATTCATACCACATGTCCCACACGCTATAAAATTCTGAATCTTCTCTGTCATTAATTTCTGAAGTCAATTTGTTCATTTCGGCGCACTCCAATATTTTTCCAATAACATGTTCTTGAGGTGGTATTTGTTTTTCTTTCCAATACTGGGCAAAGGAAATTCTAGCGGCTGTCAGAATATGTATAATTAAATACTTTTTCTTTTTTGCATATTCAGTTTTCAAAATTCCCAGGAGAAAAGCTTTTGGGTCAAAATCAAAATTTTCTTTTATTATTTCTCTAATCCACACCCATATCATCCTCCAGAATTTTTGTGCCTGATTACATGTCCACCAGCAATGATAAAAAGTACCCTGCTGATGGTCACATTTCCAACATTTAGGGCTCGAATTGGGGTAGATCTTCGCTATCCTAGCTGGGGCCATATGCCATCTATAAAACAGCTTATATTGGTTTTCCTTATAAGCCGTCGCCTTTATCATTTTAAGGTTATTATTCCATATTGAATCCCATTCGTTCAGATTTATATTCTGTCCTATATTTTTGGCCCATGCTAACATCGGTTCTTTAACTACTTCCTCTGCCATATCGTACTCCAATAAGTAATTATATAATTTAGCTAGAATTTTGTCGTCCGTACCCATCCATATCTTGTCAAATCCATTTATGCTCATTTCAATGCCAAATTCCTCCTTATCTTTTTTATATCTGGATTTAATTTGGTTATATGGCCACCAGTCTATAGAAATACCTTGTTCCATCAATTCTTCCCTTGTTTTAAGGTTCCCTCCCCCATCTAATAATTCATTGTATCTGACCGTTTTACCCATTTCTAATACATTTGGATATATTATAGCCTCCATGGTGGAAAGCCATCTCGGAATTTTCCTATAGTGCTTCTGTCTCATCTCTCCCCATATTTGTATCAAGATCTCCCTTATTTTATGTCTATGGAAGTAAGTTTTTATCTTCTTCCCAGTATCCCAGAGATATGCATGCCAACCCTTCTGGAGATCATACCCTTCTAAAGTTAACAGTCTTTTATTTCTCAGGGTTGCCCATTCTTTCAGCCATACTAGGTTTGCAGCTTTTTGATATAACTCCCATTTAGGTAATCCGAAACCCCCTCTTTCCTTCTTGTCCTGTAAATTCCTAATTGCTATCCTTGGTTTCTTTCCCTCCCAAATAAATTTCCTGATGATGCTATTGAGCTCCAGAAAGAATTTTTTATCTAATTTAAAAGGGACCGTTCGGAATAGATACAATAACTTGGGTAATATGCTCATTTTTATTGCCGCGATTCTGCCTAATAATGATATCTGTAGTCTTCCCCACTTTTCCAGATCCTGTTTAATATTTCTAATCAATGGTAAATAATTATCCTCTCTGAGGGCCGAGCACCTTGATGAAATCCAGACCCCCAAGTATTTTACCTTCTTGGCGATTTGGATCTCCATTGATTCTTCCAGTACTTTTTTCCTTACCTCCGTCATATTTTTTGTTAATAATTTAGTTTTGGATTTATTTAATTTAAGGCCTGCTACCTCCCTGTAATTGCCCAATTCTTCCAGAATTTTAGTGCCTGATTCTAATGGTTCTTCCATGATTAATACCACATCATCTGCAAATGCCTGTGTCTTATATATCTCTTTTCTGATTGTCAGACCCTTTATTTCATTATTGTTCCTAATCTTTCTCAAGAATACTTCTAGTGCTAAGATAAATAGAAGTGGGGATAGAGGGCACCCTTGTCGGACCCCTTTTCTAATTTGAAAAGCCTTAGTTAGTTCTCCATTCAGTAATATATTAGCCTTTTGTTTTTGATAGATTGTGGATATCGTATTGACAAAATTTGATCCGAATTCCATTTGGATAATTTGTTGTTTCATAAATTGCCAATTAAGATTGTCGAATGCCTTTTGGGCGTCGACAAAGACCAATGCCATTTCTTTGTTCGGGTGTTCCTCATAGTATTCCAATATGTCTATTATCATCCTTGTATTATTCCTGATTTGCCTCCCAGGGAGGAATCCATTTTGGTCACTGTGTATTAATTTATTCAAAATTATTTTTAGCCTTCCTGCTAAAATACCCATATAGATTTTGTAGTCCGTATTCAGGAGGGATATCGGTCTGTAATTTTTAATTAATTTTGGGTCTTCTCCTTCTTTTTGGAGGAGAGTAATATACGCCTCTCTCCATGATTCTGGAATTTTGGATTCTGTTAGGGCCTCATTATAAATTTCTAACAACTTTGGTAACAAAATTTTTCCCAAATCCGAATTTTTATAAAATTCCCCTGGAAGTCCATCTGGGCCTGGGGATTTGTTCTTTTTAAGTTTTGATATTACCATCCTTAATTCTGTCATCGTTATTTCTTTATTAAGTATTTCTTTATCCTCTTCCCCGATTTTTGGAAGACTTTCTTTTGACAAGTATTGGACCACCTTTTCATTAGGAATTTGTTCTTCCGCATACAGAGCCGCATAATACTCTCGGGCAATCTCCAATTTATCTTCCTGTTTATTGTTGATGTGGCCTTCCGGGTCTTCCAATTGATGAATTATGCCTTTCTCTTTTTCTTTTTTTAACCTATAGGACAGCCACCTGCCCGGTTTGTTTGCATTTTCAAAATAATATTGTTTGGTTCGTTTCATTTTGTATGCCAATTCCTCTTGATCTATTACGTTTAATTTGTGCCGTATAACCATCCAATTTTCTTTAACATCCTTATTATCTGGTTTATGTTGTAGTTCCCTCTCAGCTTTCCCTAATTCTTCTATCAGTGCCTTCTGCCTCTCTCTTCTTTCCTTATTCCTGTGTGCACTATACGATATTGCTAGTCCTCTTATGTACGCTTTCATTGTATCCCATATGATACCTCGAGATGTTGCTTCCTTTTCATTTACTTCAAAAAATAAATTTAATTCTTTTTTTACTTTCTCAACATTTTGCTTGTCCTTTAGAAATTGATTATTTAATCTCCATCTTGTATTTCTTCTCTTGTGCGTACATTCCCATTTAACCTCTAATGGATTATGGTCTGCCCAAATGTTGGGCATGATTTCTGTTGACTTAATATCTAACCCTATATCTCTGCTTATCCACATCATATCAATCCTAGACCAAGATTTCTTAGGATTAGAATAATATGTATACTGCCTCTGATATGGGTGCAGAACCCGCCAAATATCCACTAGATTGAGTTCTTCTACCATATCAAAGAATGGTTTTGGTAAATTTTTCCTCTTTTTCTTTTTACCTTTGGTCCCCTTATAATCTCTATTTGAATCTATTACCCCATTAAAATCGCCAATTATGCAAATCTTGCTCTTATCCATCATGCTTAATCTCTCTCCTAATTTTTTATAAAAGTCTCCTAGGTTTTCATTTGGGGCATAAATTGCTGTTAATAAGATTGGACAGTTGCCTCTTTTAACTTCCACCATTAATACCCTTCCCTTCGGGTCTGCATATTTTAGTTCGGCTTTTATTTCCTTCTTGATGTACAATGCTACTCCCCTTTTCTTTTTATCAGCTAGGGATGCATAAAGATTCCCCAATTTCTTATATTCCAAATATTTTTGATTTTCCTTTTTAATATGGACCTCTTGAAGGCACACTATATCCATATTTTGTTTAGCTAATTTTGTAAAAAAAAATTTCCTCTTTTTGTTATCGTTTAGGCCATTTACGTTAACCGATATCAATTTCCAATCATCCATCTCTTAATTTTTGTATACTATCCTAATACTTCTTGGCACGTGTGACTCTTTGTGGACTTTGGTCTTTCTTTGTCTCCTTACTATCCTTAACTTCCTCCTCCTTTTCCTTCGATGTCCCTTCTTTCTCTCTTATCTACTGGGTTACTTCTTCTTTCGATGTTTCCGCCTCTAACTCCTCTTTACTACTTTGATCCTCTTCAGACGCTCGTAATTGATCCAGGAACTCTTGAGCTGCTACTAAGCTATCTATCTTAACTTTATTCCCTTGCCACGTGATCCACATGCCTTCTGGTAAGATCCACCTGAAGAGAATATTCCTTTTGTTTAATTGAGTAGCCAAAAACCTATAATCTCTCCTTATCTCCCTTACCCTCCTTGGGATTTGTTTCAGTATGATCACCTCCTTTCCCTTATACATGATTGGCTCATCTCTTGCCATACTATAGAGGATATCCTTTACCTTCTTCCTTGCGAATCTTATATGCACCTCCCTTGGCAATTTATTTCTTCGTGCATAATTTGTCTGGACCCTGTACACCTCGTCAATTTCCTTTATAATATCCAATTTATCTTGTTGCAACACCTCAGCAATTAATTCTGCCATCACCTGGCACAGATCTTCTTCCTTATCTTCCGCAATGTTTTGGAGATGGAGATAGAAGGAGGCTCGATCCATTTCCAATTGGGTAATTGAGTCTGCCAATTCCCTGTTCTGTTCCATCAGTTTTTGGTCAACCGTATCTAAATTTTTTTCCTGTTGTTCCATTTTAACTTCCATCTTTTTAATCTTCTGTGTATTAGTTTGTATCGATTCCTGTATACCAATCATTTTTTGATCTAATGCCCTAATATCTGTCTTCAATTCAGTATGGTTACTAGACATTTTTTCTTGTAACATAATCATCGTGTCCTGTATTGCTGTCAATGTTGATTGCATTGCTTGCATTGTGGGTAGCATTCCTGATTTCTCCATTTTAGAGAAACCTTCAGTCAATTTCTGTGTAGCAGGTGATGTTGTTGTGATCGTGGGATTTGAGGATGTTTTCTTTCCTGTTTTTGTCACCGTGGATGAGAAGCTCATCATCTCTTTTAATACCTTTTTCTGTTTTCTTGTTATATTTTCAATGTTTTTCCAAATTGTCATCCACCAATATTTAACTGCCTCTATCAAATGAATTTATATTAAATCGTTCCCTTCCGTTCCACTATTCAATATTGTTTAGTAATACAATAAATCAATAATTCAAATTTTTATCTATTGCACAAACCTATCTTGTAATAAGTCACTTATTGATCAATTAATAGTTAAACTAATTTGAACTAAGATAGCCCTCTCACCTGCTACCACTACTTAAGCAAATTATCTTTACCTACTCTTATTTAACACTTAAGCACTGATGACTTTCTAATATATCTTGAGCAATCTAAGTACACATATAGATAATTAATTATGCAATCTCAATATTCAATATTTTAAGTTATAAAAAGCTAATCAAAATTAAGAATCAATAATTGAAAGAAGAAAGGAGGAGAAGAAAGGGAAAAATCCAATTATAGAATATAAAAGATTATAGCGTATATAAATTCCTTAATAAAAAAATCTAAAAAGTACTTAATAAATTTTAAATAAGTTCACAATTAATTTAGATTATCTAAAATGGAATATGTAATATATATAATATTAATATAGATATATACTTGTAGATATATAAATTTTCTAATGTTTTTTTTTGTTGTTGTTATTTGCCCAACTCGTTGATTAATTGATTGATTAATTGATTAATTGCTCAATAACTTCTCTCAGTCATAAAAGAGCAAAGGGGAAAAGCAACCAAAAATATAAAAAAATTCTTTTACAATGATGCAGCAGGCACGCTTTGCTGTATGATCTGCTTCGCGTTGCTCTTAAGTTCAATCACTCTCCATTTGCATTGTCATTCAGATTTCATCAGCCATGTTATCTTCCCCAAGTGCTCCTTCTCAGTCTCTCAGCTCAAGACAGTCTTATTGTTAGTCCTGACAGCTACCGCACTTCCAAAATCCAGTTCCTTTATTCAATTAGTCTATTCCACACTCTTAACTTTCCAAAGTTTGTTTGCTCAAAACAAAGTATCAATCCAATCCACTGAAGGCTCCGTCTCCCTTTCTAAAAGTATCCTCAGTCTCACCAGCACGTCTGCGATTTCGTCTCCCACCAATCTCCTCCAACCTCACAATCGCCGCCAATTCCTTCCAGGATCCTTCTTATCCGACGCAGCCAGCACAATCCAATTGAACTCACTCCGAGCGTGTTTAAGGGAGAGTAGTACGAATGATCATAGGCACCAACTTCACCGAAATCTTCTTGCTTCCTGTCTTTTGTTGGCTATCACAGCTTCAAGTCTGCCATTTAAAGCAGACGCGCCGCGTTAGTTTGACAGCGGTAGTCGGTACCTCTTTCGCCTTTTATACTTATATTTTCTATTGCATGTCTGGGATTTGCCCATATAGGTATCTTGTAGTTTAGCTTATATTATATAACTAGCCCATTTTTCTTCTCTGGCGCTGATGCCACAAAGTGTGTACCTAATCTTGAATTTATCAAATATTTTTGGTCTGATAATCTAATATGTGTTTCTTGCAGACAAATAACATCATTCTTAAATTGTTTCAAATAATGAAAGAAATGTGGTGAATTTAAACCATTAACATTCCAAGATAGGAGTTTAGTTACCATCTTTGGCCTTTCAAAGCTTTAAGAGCATCAGCTGAACATCCTCCTCCACCTTACTCTTCAGCCTAGCCCCCCCCCACTGCTTCTGTTTTTTGGACTTCTTGAGGTAAATCTTGAAGTTGTTGCACTTTTAGTTGTTGTTCTTGACGTTTATAAGTTGCTCGGGTCAGTCATTGTTCTCTTGGCTCATCCTTCTTAAGTGGTTCCAGAGTTGGGGGTGGGCCCCCAAGATCCAAATCGTCTTCCATGGTGGTTCCTCCAGCTGCAACTTCAGCATAAGTTTGTATCTGCTTTCCACCTTTTTCTTGTTGTAACATCTCCATTTTCCTTCTACCCCCTCCTGGTGAGGGTGGATGTCCAGCCTTTAAAACATTAACATAAAAATCTTTTGCCTTCCAAACTGTATTTAACCGGTATCTTTCTCCACTATAATTCACTATTAGTCCAGTTGGCACATCCCATCTGTACTGCACTTGTTGGTTTCTCAGTTCATTTACCAAAAAGCCAAAATCCTTTCTGCTTCTTAGCATTTTTGGAGGGATCTCTTTCAGAACCACCACTTCTTGTCCAGCCACTTGAACCTTATCCTTGTAGGAAGCTTGTAAAATGTCATTTCTGATTCTCCTGGTTGTAAAGTAAATCACCACATCTCTTGGTAACTGCCTTTGTCTTGCCACACAAGAATTAACCCTGTAGATTTTATCAATTCGACTTGCCACATCATCTGGACTTTCTTTGATTAGCCCTTCAATTGCTTCTGCACAAATGTCCTTTAAGTTTTCCTGGCTCTTTTCTTTTAACCCTCTCAGTCTCAGAGCAAATTCCATAGATCTGTATTGTAACATTACCAGTTCATCATCCACCTTCTCTGTTTTAGTCATAGTGTCTCCTACTTTGTTTTCCAGGTTCAGATTGGCTTCATTAATTTCTTCCACTCTCTCTTCCACCTGGATAATAAGTTTTGACAATCCTGAGACTGCAAAAACAATATCATCTCTTATTTCATCATGCTTTACTGCAACAACTTCTTTAATTGACTTTATATCCTCCTCAAATTTCTTTAATTTCCCTTCCATAATTACTGTTAGGTTATTCATAGCTGCAGCTTGGTTATTCATGGCTTCCTTTATAAATTCTTTAAGTTCATTAAAAGAAGCCTCCTGGCTCTGTGAATCAGCCGGAAGTTGTGCTTTCTGTGTCACTACTGACACTACTGGGGAACTCCCTCCGCCTCTAGGAGCTCCTGGCTTAACTTGTTTAGAAGCCATCTTTTTTTAAAAAAAATCTTTTTTCCTTTCACAGCCACAAAATCCCTTGAGCAATTTTCAAAAACTTGTAATTTATAGTCTGTGAGTTATCAAGCAAAATAGTCTTTTCTCCACAAGCTCTCAATTCCCAGCAGCTTTAATCCACTCTCAAAGTGCAAAGTTCTCAATAAACACTTTCGTTTCTAACTTTCACTTTCACACCCATAACAAAGGCGCCATCTTCAGCCTCCAGCTCAAAGAGATTCAGTTAGAAAAAATGTAAATCCGGAGTTAAGCACTGTTACTTTTAAAGCTTGTTCTCCTGTTTCCGCTCTGCCTGCACTTGAATGCAATCAAACTCACTTTTGACAGCAGGATCAGACGCGGTGTCTGGCTCTGTTTAAAACAGAGTTGTCCCGGATCCGGAGCTTCTTAGTGGGCTGACCGAGGAGCTCTCACCCTCCAAGCCTCTGGAATCCTTCCAGAGGACTTTCGGGGAGCTCTACTTGCACCCACTGGCTCTCCTCTCCTTCTTCTCCCGATGGAGAGGTTTCTAAGCCGTCAGACAGCTGATTAGCGCTGTCAAAATGGCTTTTACGAGATCGCGGGGCTGGCGGTCTGAAGAGACCATCAACGATGCCTGCGGTGCCAACCGGAAGTCCGAAATTTCCAGAAATTTCCATTGTACAAGTACAATGACAGCTCAGTGGCCCCACGATTTTGTAGAGTCATTTGCAAGAATGAGTCCAGCAAACGCATATTCATTCATACAATAAACTCCATAGCTAAAACCAACACCAACCATAACAAACTTCGCTCATGGCCTGAGTTATCCATACTGCAAAGAATCCGCTCCCATGAACTCCAATCAGAACTTAAAAGATATCAAGACCAAGGAGATACTGACTTATACATTGACTACCGTGCCGACTATATCAAAAGTAAGTCCTGCAACCCACATCCTAACATCCAACCCTCCATCAACCAACCCCCACTCCGACAGTGGGAATGGTGCTCCTACGATCTCCTATGATCTCCTACAATCTCTTACGATCTCTTACGTGCCTACGAGCTCCTACGGATGCAGTGGGAACTCTCCGACAATATCTGCTGCTCCGCCAAGGTCTGGCTGGCGTTCCGATATATCCGTGGTCTGTCTGGGGATCCGGCACTCCTACGGATGTGGTGGGAACTCTCCGACAATATCTGGTGCTTCACCAAGGTCTGGCTGGCATTCAGATATCTCCACTGATAACTCTGCCGGGTCTATGGTGCTCCAACAGAAGATCTGTCGCTCGATTTGTTGCACCGATTGCTGGTGTCAATTCCTCGCTAGGTAGCTGTAGATTGGCTTGTATTCTGCCCTTTTGGAATAGTTTATCCTTTTTTTTTTAATTTGATTTATATGCCGCCCTTCTCCAGAGACTCAGGGCGGCTTACAATGTGCTAAGCAATAGCCTTCATCCTTTTGTATATTTATACAAAGTCAGCTTATTGTTTGGGTTTGCAGGGCATCCAGGATTACTCCCACGTGGGCAGCTGGATTTGAGGTTAGTTTTTGGGATTTTATTTGTCCAAATCCTTATGCTGCTACTTTGTAGATTCCTAGTACCTAATCTTAGTATTTTTTTATTATTATTTTCGTTGCTTCTACTGCTAACTCTCACACAGAGACATTCATGGGGGAGTAAAAAGTCAATCTGGTGGCTTGTATTCACACACTTACCACACACAAGCATGGAAATTTGTTCACTCACACAAGTACACTGTGGAAGTCTGATAAATGGGTAAAATATATCTGGTTCTCGATTGCTGTCCTTGAATTCCAAGTGTTTGGACAGTCAGGCTATATAGTAGAACTGTGGTCCATGCAGATGTCCCACCACTATCATACACACATAATCTATATTGATTTTCATGCCCATTCTTTCTCCACACAAGGAACTCTCCTACAGGGGTCTGGAGAAACCGGAAGCGTTGCAGCGAGACTGGCTGGAAAAATAGCGGGCTCTGATGAGCTCTGCGAAAATCCAGCCAGACAAACCGCTGTTGGGGGTGTCTTTGGACCGGAACCGTCCTCTAGGGATGGTGAAGAAGGAGATGCATTGGGGGTGAGGCCAGCTGTCAAGGAGGAAAGCTGTGGAAAGAGAATTCCATTAAAGAGAGTTGCTTTTACAGCGAATTCCTTTCTATCGGCGGACTTTGTGGAGTCCCAGTTTCCTTGGAGGGGGATTGGAAGAGAGAGGCGCTTTGTAGCATAGCTCTCGGCGGCGGCCGAGATAGCGGATGGGAAGGAAGCCTCGGAGAAGCTGATCGGGGAAAGGAGGCGGCCTGTAATGGTGGCTGAAAGGAAATAACAGTGGGCAGTTGGACAACGACAGCGGTGAACCAGCGGGACAATGGCAAGACCGATCTGGTAAAAAGCATTTCTGGCAATCTCGAAGGAGTGATCCGGGTGGAAGATCGACTCAGAGGATTTCTAAAAGAGCAGAGAAAGAAAGAGGCCCCGGGGAGAAGGAGGACATATGCAGTCTCCTTCAAAAGACAGCGGCGAAGGCAAGCATGGGCCTGAAAGGGATCGCTGCACTTGGACAGGTTGGGTTGACAAAGAAGGATTAAAAGGCTACTGAGGTTTCTTTTTCTGATTACTACTATCTCGGAGACAAAAACTGACAACTAGAAGGCTGAGACGAAGAGTAAAGAGTCGACAACTTGGAGGTTACTGACATTATGAAGAGACTTTGAAATGCTGAGTAATGCAGAAGGAGGCAAGGAGATGTTTGCTGACTAAGGAGAAACAGGAAGTCTTGCAGAGACTGGGGTTTCAGAAGGAGCTTGGGGAGATACCTGACTCCCTTGTCCACAGTCCGGCCGAGACCCTAGTGGCTGTCTGACATAAGGCGGCATCTGGGGCATTGGACCGGATTGCGCCTTTGTGGCGTCTCAATGACAGAGGATCCAGGAAAGCTCCCTGGTTTACTGAGGAGCTCCGGGACATGAAGCACCAGAAGAGAGGTCTAGAGCGACGCTGGAGGACCAGTAAACCTGAATCCAACCGAACACTTTTAAGAGCCTTTGTTAGGACTTACTTAGTGGCGATACGGGCGGCAAAATGTTCACATTTTTCTGCACTTATTGCATCCGCTGATTCTCGCCCAACCACCCTATTTAGGGTAACTCACTCCCTCCTTAAGGTTGGGGGAACGGAGGAACCCTTGCAGGGTAGAGCTGAGGAATTTGTACAGTTTCTGTCGGATAAAATCGCTCAGATTCGGATGGACCTGGACTCTGATTGGGCAATACTGACCGAGATGACAGGGGCGGGTCTTAGTCCTATTGTGTGGGAGGAGTTTGAGCCAGTGACTCCTGAGGAAGTGGACAAGGCTGTAGGGGCAATGAGTTCCTCCACTTGTTTGTTGGACCTGTGCCCCTCCTGGCTGGTTTCGGCCAGCAGGGAGATGACACGAGGCTGGCTCCAGGCTTTAGTTAATGCGTCCTTGAGGGAGGGGTCCTTCCCAAAGCCCTTAAAGGAAGCGGTTGTAAGGCCCCTCCCCAAGAAGCCTTCCCTGGACCCAGCAGAATTAAAAAACTTTCGTCCAGTCTCCAACCTACCCTTTGTGGGAAAGGTTGTAGAGAAGGTGGTGGCACTTCAACTCCTGCAGTCATTGGATGAAATGGATTATCTGGACCCTTTTCAGTCCAGTTTCAGACCTGGCTATAGCACAGAAACTGCCTTGGTCACGCTGATGGATGATTTCTGGCGAGCCTGAGACAGGGGTCATTCCTCTATCTTGGTGCTACTTGACCTCTCAGTGGCTTTCAATACCATTGACCATGGTATCCTTCTGGGGCGACTAAGGGAGCTAGGAGTGGGAGGCACCGTGTTGCGGTGGTTCGCCTCCTATCTCTCTGGTCGACCACAGTCGGTGCTGGTAGGAGGACAGAGGTCGTCCCCTAGGCCCCTTGTCTGCGGGGTGCCTCAGGGCTCGGTCCTCTCTCCCCTCCTATTTAACATCTACATGAAAGCACTGGGTGAAATCATCTGACAACACGGGGTGGGATATCAGCAATATGCTGATGATACCCAGCTGTATATCTCCACCCCTCGTCAGTTCAGTGAGGCAGTAGATGTGATGTGCCAGTGTCTGGAGGCTGTGAGGATCTGGATGGGAGTCAACAGGCTCAGACTTAACCCAGACAAGACCAAATGGCTCTGAGTATTGCCCCCTAAAGACTATGTTGATTGTCCATCCTTGGTTCTGGGGGGTGAGAAAGTGCCCCCCTCAGAACGGGCTCGAAATTTGCCCCTTCTGTTCAACATTTATGTGAAGCCGCTGGGTGAGATCATCCATGGCTTTGGGGTGAAGTACCATCAGTACGCTGATGACACCCAGCTGTACATCTCCACCCCAGGCCACCCCAATGATGCCCTTGAAGTGATGTCCCGGTGCCTGGAGGCTGTGCGGATCTGGATGGGGAGAAACAGGCTCAAGCTCAACCCTTCCAGGACTGAGTGGCTGTGGTTCCCGGCATCTCGATATAGTCAGTTGACTCTATCCCTGACTATTGGGGGCGAGTCTTTGGCCCCCTCGGAGAGGGCGAGCAATATGGGAGTCCTCCTGGATACGCAGCTGTCCTTGGAGGAACATCTGACGGCTGTAGCCAGGGGGACTTTTTGTCAGGTTTGCCTGATCCGCCAGTTGCGGCCCTTTCTTGATCGGGATTCCCTGTGCACAGTCACTCACGCCCTCGTCACCTCTCGCCTTGACTACTACAACGCTCTCTACATGGGGCTCCCCTTGAAGGGCACCTGGAGGCTCCAACTGGTCCAGAATGCGGCCACGCGGGTAGTTACGGGAGCTGCATGGCGCTCCCATACAACACCTCTCCTGCATGAGCTGCACTAGCTCCCAGTGGTCTTCCGGGTGCGCTTCAAGGTGTTGGTTATCACCTTTAAAGCACTCCATGGCATAGGACCTAGATATCTTCAAGACCGCCTGCTGCTACCGATGGCCTCCCATCGACCTGTGTGCTCCCACAGAGAGGGCCTCCTCAGGGTGCCATCAGCCAAACAATGTAGGCTGGTGACCCCCAGGGGGAGGGCCTTCTCTGTGGGGGCACCTACCCTCTGGAACCAGCTGCCCCTAGAGATAAGGAGAATCCAAGACCTTGGTGCCTTCCGCCGTGCCGTTAAAACTTTCTTTTTTCAGCAAGCCGGGCTGGCCTAACACTTTTTTAAAATGTTTTTAATTGTTTTGTCATTGCTTTTAATTATGGGGCCAAATATATATATATATCTTTTTAATTGTATTTTAATGTTTGTAGTTTATGTTTTTACTTTGGCTGTACACCACCCTGAGTCCTCAGGGAGAAGGGCGGTATATAAATTTGATATAAAATAAATAAAATAAATAAAGAAATGTCGATTGTCCATCCTTGGTTCTGGGGGGTGAGAAAGTGCCCCCCTCAGAACGGGCTCAAAATTTGGGTGTCCTCCTAGACTCACAGCTGAGACTGGAACAACATCTGACAGCTGTAGCTAGGGGGACCTTTGCACAGGTTTGTCTGGTGCACCAATTGTGACCCTACTTGGATCAGGAGGCTCTCCTCACAGTCACTCATGCCCTTGTCACCTCACAGTTGGATTATTGCAATGCGCTCTACATGGGGCTACCCTTGAAAAGTGTTCGAAGACTACAGTTGGTCCAGAATGCAGCCGCGTGAGTTATAGTGGGTGTGCCTAGATACACCCACGTTACACCAATTTTCCACGAGCTGCACTGGCTCCCTTTTGGTCTCCGGGTGCAATTCAAGGTGTTGGTCATTACCTTTAAAGCCCTATATGGCTCAGGGCCAGGCTATCTTCGAGACCGCCTTCTACCACATAGCTCCCAGCAACCGGTAAGATCCCACAGAGTCGGTCTCCTCCGGGTCCCGTCAGCTAAACAATGTCGGCTGGCAGGCCCACCGGGGAGGGCCTTCTCTGTGGCTGCCCTGGCTCTCTGGAACCAATTACCTCCTGAGGTCCAGACCGCCCCCACCCTATTGGCCTTCTGCAAAGCGGTGAAGACCTGGCTCTTCCAGCAGGCCTGGGGCTGTTGATCTCGTTATAATGATCTTGCGAGACCCGGCCACGAATTGGAGTGCACGTGTTTTAACATTTTTAAAGTTTGTAATGTTTTTCTTTTTAACATTTTTATGGGATTGTTCGCATTGTTTTATTCTTTGTTGTAAGCCGCCCAGAGTCCCTTGGGAGTTGGGCGGCATAGAAATGCAACAAAATAAAATAAATAAAAATAATAATAATGAATTTTGGATATTGATTGATGTGGCAGATTGATAACTTTGAATCATGGATTGATATAAGTACTCAGAAATTACAAGTTATTGGTCCTAGTGTGTTAAGAGAGTGTATAATAGATATAGAAATAAGAAGATAGATATGGTGATAAATAGGAAAGGAATAAATTAAGAAATAGGGAGTACTGGAGGGAAGCAAGGGGATTATAAATAAGTGGGGAGGTTGGTTTAAGTTGGTTGTAGAGATGACAAGCATACCGAACTTAACGAGGATCAGCACAGGAAGAAGACAGGCAGCTCAAACTACGACAATGGAGCTGAGCCCAGCAGGACAAAGATCATTAGAAGAAGTAAGGCAAAGAGAAAGTTCCAACTCATTTAAGGACTTACAATTAATGCTGCAACCCATGCAAGATGTAATGTTAAAAAAACCATGAAGATCTGAAAAGAGAGATAGGAGAAGTGAGGAACGATACTGGAGAACTCAAAGAAAAGATAAAATCAATAGATGGTAAATTTGAATGCTTTCAAGAGCAAATCATGAAAAATGAGCAAAAATTACAGGAGATGGAAGACAGAATAGGAAGGGAAGAAAAATGTGTGGATGAAATGAACATGAAACTAATACAAGCCAATAAGGATCTCGAACTGACGGTTATCCAGTTAGAGACGGAAAAAGCAAACCATTATTTGCAAATGTGAAGGAAAATAATGTGAAGGAAAATAAAGGTGAAGATTTATCAGACATGATGGAGGACTTGCTGGCGGGAACTTTAGGAATTGGCAAGGAGGAAATGGCGAACGAAATGGACAAGATGTCAACTTGCAAAGCTTTCAAGTTGCCATGAGCAGGAGGGAGGGAGAACTGATAGAGTTGATTGATTTCCCTAGCTGAAGCTACATTCCATACATGCTTTCTTTCCACAATCAGAAGAAGGGTGTTGGATTTCACAGCCAGCCAAGGTGGTTAATTGGAGAATGTGATTTATGACATGGCCAGGGAAGAGGGGAGAGACAGGGTCATAGGGGAACATAAATCTACGTGGGATTATTTCTAACTGCATCCAAATATTGCCGAAATGGTGCTCCTAATAAATGACTATATTTCTTTTGAAGTTTGGCTCATGGCTCATGAATTAATTAGGGCATCTTTCGGAAACTTCACACGAGATCTATAGAATTCATACAAATTATGCAAGGAGGAATAATCTACCAAAGGAAGTGCATATTAGGTTTGTGAAGAAGTCGATTCGTGATGAAATACTGCACAGGACAAGGGATGATCCGTTGGAGCATAGAGGGAGACAACTGGTGGTTCTAAAACAAGTTCCTAGGAGAGAGAGAGAACTAAGAAGGCCATACCAAACTCTAACTTCCAAACTAACACGATTAAACATTAACTTTAGATGGTTGATACCAGAGGGTATTATGGTAACCTGGCAGGAAAAAAGACTTAGGCTTGATATAATAGATAAAGCGGAGGAAATTTATAGGCAAAATTTTGGTAATGGAATTAGAGGAAAGAGAAATAAGAGAAGGTGAAGCAAAAGAACAGACACTGGAGGTGACAGAAGCCTCAACAAAGGAAAGAGGAAATGGGAAGGAAGGAAGAATGGATACAGAAGGATATGATGATGAAAGAAAACACAAAGAATACAAAGAAATTAGACAGACGAGGGCGACAAGATCCAGAGAGAAGTAGAGATGTACAAGAGGGAATAACACTTTTATCAGTAAATGTTAATGGCTTAAATTCTCCTATAAAGAGGAAAAATTACTTTAACAAATTGAGTAAGATGTGTTTAGATATAATAGTGTTGCAGGAAACACATATAAAGGAGTCACATCAACAGGTATTAAAATGTCCTAAACTGGGGAATATGTTTACAGCTCTATCTCAAAAAAAAAAAAAAAAGAGGAATTGCGATATACTGTATATCAATGAAGGAATCTCAGCAAAACAGATATGTAAAGATGAGGGCAGAATATTAATAATAGAGATAATTTTAAATGGGAAGAAAATAATTTTGATGGGAGTATATGCGGCGAATGAGAGCCAAATGACATACTATAAAAAACTACATAATATGATTGAAGAATTGAAATATGATAACATTTGTATAATCGGAGATCTCAACGCAATAGTAGATAGAGATCTAGATTATAAGAGTGACAAAAAGAGGAAAAGCACTAGAAGGATATTGCCCATCACGTTTTTTCAAATGGTTGAGGAGCTAGGTATCAAAGATAGTTGGAGAGAAAGGAATGGGAAAGAGAAACAATACACTTTCTACTCGGGCAGACATAATACATGGTCCAGGATTGACATGGCATGGGTATCATTAGAACTTGATTCGGAAATCAAGGAAATTAAAATTGACACAAATTCATGGGCTGATCATAATCCTATTGGAATTAAATGGAGAGGGCAAAACGTTTGATATTGATTTTAACTGATACGTTTTAAATTATGGGCCAAATTTCATTTAATTAGTTTTAATAATTATTTTAACTTTTGTGTACAGATGTTTTTATTTTGGCTGTTCACCGCCCTGAGTCCGAAAGGAGAAGGGCGGTATACAAATTTAATAAATAAATAAATAAATAAATAAATAAATAAATAAATAAATAAAAGAAGATGAAAAGATGGACATTGAAAAAGGCAATTTTAAATCAAAATGAGTTCAAATTGAGAATGAATGAACAAATGGGCTTATTCTTCCAAGACAACAAAAAAGAGGTTAAAGGTTTGAAGTTCAGAAATGAAATTTTTAAATTGCAAGCGTTCGCAGACGCTTTATTATTGAAGAGCCAATGCAATCGGGCGTACGGCTAATGGAAGTACTGGAGGAATATGGGGAGGTAGCCGGCTTAAAGATAAATAAGGACAAAATGAAAATGTTAGTAAAAAACATGACGGAGGAGCAAAAAAGAGATATAGAGGGAAAAATTTATATTCAGATAGTTAAAAAAATTAGATAGCTAGGGATTCAATTGACATCAAGATGCGTGACACTTAAAGAGGAAAATTACGATAGACTAATTGAGCAAATTAAAATTGATTTAGAAAGATGGGGAAGATTGCAACTCTCCTTTATGGGGAGGGTTGCTACGATTAAGATGAATGTGCTACCCAAAATTTTATATTTATTTCAATGTATACCAATCCGGCTCAAAAAAGATTTCTTTACAAATTTGAAAAGAATTATAGCAAAATTTATATGGCAGGGCAAAAAGCCAAGAATTAAATTAAAATTATTACAAGATGCAAAAGAAAGAGGAGGATTTGGTCTTCCAAATTGGGAAAACTATCGGCAAGCTGCAGCCCTGGTTTGGGTAAGTGATTGGCTACACCTCAAAAATAGAAGACTGTTGACACTAGAAGGACATGAACTTCAAATAGGGTGGCACGTTATCATCTGGGAAGAGAAGTATAAGGTTCACCAGTACTTCCAAAGGCATTATATTAGGAGGGCACTTTTAGATATTTGGATTAAGACCAAAAGAAGTAACTATATAGACATCCCCAATTGGATATTGACAGTAGAAATACTCACACATCCTAATCTTCTCAAAACGGGAGGGGCTATTACATATAAAGAATTATTAAACGTGAAAGGGGAATTAAAATCAAGGAAGAAGTTAAAGGAAGAAGGAATTGAATTAGAATGGTGGACATACCTACAAATACAATCCAAATTTACAAAGGATAAAAAAGAGCGGGATATAAAATTAGAATCATCAGAACTGGATAAAATTTTACTAAGCACAGAGGGAAAGGCCATAAAAAAACCTGTACCACTATTTATTAGAAGAAGATATGCTCGAAGAACAAGTTAAGGAGACGATGATAATCTGGAGTAGATGTTTTGGGTACAGTATTGATTTGGACAATTGGCAAAATCTGTGGGAAAAATATCAAAATCACACTGGCGGCTTCTTATAAAGAAAACCTGTATAAAATGTTTTACAGGTGGCACTTCCCACCCACAAGATTGGCAAGAATTAGTAAAAAATACTCCTCAATTTGTTGGAAATGTGAGGTGGAACTAGGGTCATATTACCATATGTGGTGGGAGTGCTCAAAAGCCAAAAGTTTCTGGCAGCAAATAAGGAGCTGGTTAGAAGAGATGTTAATGTTTAAAATAGAAGTTAAGTTGGAATTTTTCATACTGGGCATGACAGATGGCAAATATGACAAAAATGTAACCTATTTAATATTGCATATACTTACCGCGGCAAGACTAGCATTTGCTCAAAAATGGAAGTGTAAAGAAATACCCGCAGAAGAAGAAGTAATACACAAAATTTACAGCTGTGCAGAGATGGACAGACTTACTTTAGAACTCAAAGACAAAAGTGAATCAACATACTATGAAGTCTGGAATAAATTTTATAATTGGTTAGATAGGAGGAAGAATGCCAAAAAAACAAGGGATAACGAATGTCTGGAAATATATATATCAATGTATATTAATATATCAATGTATATTGAACTTG
The DNA here is from genome assembly GCF_029215685.1 of Pituophis catenifer annectens. NCBI lineage: Eukaryota > Metazoa > Chordata > Lepidosauria > Squamata > Colubridae > Pituophis > Pituophis catenifer. The sequence goes on along the minus strand of NW_027256885.1, from coordinate 72,272,620 downwards.
TGAATGTAATATTGGTTTATTAAATACATGCATAGTTGGTTAGGAAGTAAAATACTGTATACTTGATATATAATGAAGTAGGAGATATGTAAATTTGTATATAGAGCAAGGAATAGATTACTTATTAACTTGATTTTGACGTAAATGTTAGAAACCAGAGCTGTTGAGCAATGTCCATTGTTTTACTTTTAAAACTAATAAAATAATAATTTAAAAAAAAAGAAGAAGAAGGAGATGCATCTCGGATGACCAAGAGGAACAGGCAAGTTCCTCAAAAGGTCAGAGGCAGCTCTTCGGACCGGCAGCGGGGGTGGTGGCCATTGTAAAATGACCGCTTTGAAGCTAGGGCAACCGGACTAAGTTTTTGTGCAGGAGCGGTGTTTGAACGGAGTGCTGGTACCAGGTGAGTGATTGGCCAACTCACAGGTAAAAGAAAATTTCGAATTGGAACATTAAAAGGTGTCCCAGAGCTGAAATGAGCAGCTAATTGGCATTTGGGAAATTCTATGGATGGAGAAGAATAAAGAGGAGGTTAAAATACTAAAGCCCAAGAAAGTTTTCGTATCTACAATTGGATTTGGAGAAACTAAAAATAACAAAAGAAAAGAACCCATGGAAAAGTATTATTTATGTGGATTTAAAATATTTTTGACAGCTTTGACATTTAGTTGGTTGGAGAATATTGTGGATTTGAGAGAGACATCTGCTGACGGAAAGAGAGTACTGCAACATTTGTTGAAAGATAGAAGAGAAAGTACAGCTGTGACCTTGACCACTAAAAGATAATTTGGAAACTGTGAAAACTTTTAAGGAGTATTTGTCTTTCTACATTGCTTGGTTTCGATTTTCAATGGCTGTGGAAGATAACAAATCTTTAACTTGGAGTGGACTGGATAAATATTTGAATTGGACATTATTTGAAAATAAAAAGAGACTATATGGATTTTAAGTTTTAATTAAATGTGACATAATTCAAAAGTTTTAACAACTTCTCAAATTGGCAATATGGAGACTTGGATGTGTGAGGAATTAATTGAGATGTTTACAAATATGCGTGAATTACTAAAGGGTAATAAAATGTCAGAAATTCTGTTGGAATACACAGAACAGGAAATAGGGGAGAAGGTGGTAAAAGGGAGCATAAATGAGGAGCAAGAAAATAATATTGAAGGAAAAGGAATTGAATGCAAAAAGCAGCTAGATGAATTCACTGGGATTTACAGTGGCAAAAAAAGAGTGGATAGGGGGCAACATCCCCCAAAAAAGAATCAATCAAAGGGTAAAGAGGGAAAGAGTGGAAAGAGATTAGGAGAAAGCTTGGGGAGAACTACTCAAATAACATATCTAAAAGTGAGAAAGAGGATCCAGAAGAAAAGATATAATAAATATAAAAATTAAAAAAAAGGAGAAGAAGAAGTTAAGAGAATGGGATAAAAGGAGAAAATTATCAAGAAGTGGAATTTTGGGGAGACCAAGAGAAAATGGTTAAAGAAGGGAAGATTAGTGGAAAGGAGGAAGTGAAATAAGGTACATATTAGTAGATTTAAGGGAACTGTATTAATATTATTAACTGTGGATGGTCAACTAAATTAAAGGTTTTTAATGTAAGATTTGAATATGATGATGTATATTGCTTATAGTAAAACAGAATAGCAGATGAAATGTGAAATGGCAATTTGGTTTAATTTTGAAGACAATTTAAATTAAGAGACAAAGTTGAAATGTTAAAAAGTGGGATGGGGATTTTGAGAAATATATTATGTAATGGAGAAATAAGATAATTGATGTTATTGTAAGAGATTAGGAATTAAGGGTGGATAGTGATACTGTTTATGTATTAAGAAGAAATAAAGATAAGATAAAGAAATATGGAAAAAGAATATTATGGCTGAAATTGGAAACATGTAAAATGGACTTGAAAAAAAAGAATAATATGTCAGAAGCTGAAATAACAAGATATGGTGAAAAATGATTAATTTGTGATAAAGAATTGTATAAAAGAAACAAATATGGAAAAAATGGGAAGATTGGAATAGATTATAAAGATTAATATATATATATATATAAGATGTATAAGATGTGACCCGGTCAACACCCTGTTCATAAAATATGTATGATGAAAGAAAAATTCTAATAAAACTTGTTTACAAAAAAAAGGAACTCTCCTACACTATAAATATTTTGGGAAATGGCAGATACCCAAAATTCTCCAATGAGATTCTCAATACCACCTTCTGGAAAAAGCCAAGCAATTCAGAATGGAAATTAAAATTATTGGAAGTTTGGGCTAGGTGGATTTGCCTCTTTTCTCTAGCAAGGTGACAGTTTGTTCCTGTTGGCTCTATTGTCACTGAGATCTAGATTGAGATGCCCAGCAGAATGGGGGTAACTATCTGTTTATATAACCCCGCTCCCTCAATTTCTTAGAGCATCCCTATCAAGGGAGGATTGTGCTCTGTAATCATAGACATCTGAATGCTTGTGAATTTGGATTGAATTCATAGACCTTTGACCCTTGTGATAAATACATAGATAAGTGTATAGGGGTTATACAGATATTAGTACTCAGTGGTGTTGCAGGAAGGGAAATACAGAATGCATCATGCAATCCACCTTTCTTTAAGGCGGACAAAGAGAAAGATATACAGATGTTACATTAAGTCATACCTCTGTGTACAAGGCTTTACATGACTTCCATGCCCTCTTCCAGGATGAATATGGTTTTATGTTGAATTTGCAATCCATAGACCCTTTCCCCACATCTCCACACAACAGAGATACATACCCATCCACCCCTGCCTTTCTTTAGCCTTCTCTCTAACTCCACCTTTTCCTTGCTAAAGAAATCTTATTGTTACTGGGCAACATTTTTACAAAATAGTTTCTAGTTCTGATAATGCACAGCGACGCCCCGCTATCAATAACCCACGATTCGTGGTTAACCTGTGCCTTATCAGACATAGCTACATTACATTGTTTCCTATCTTTAACCATGGTTGTTTGTTTCAGCCTTCTACAAAACTTGGCTATATGACCCTTCTTGCCACAATTAAAACAATGTTTCACAGCATATACATGGTTATTTGCATTTGCATTTACATTAGTCGACCCAGGTTCTTCTCTCAGCTGTTTTCTTTCTTCTCTCCTTCTGGCCTCTTCTAGTAGTCGCGAGGTTACATTGGCCAAAGTTAGTTCTTGCTGTGTGAGGACTTCAAATGATGTTACTACGTCGTCGTAGCTCTCATCCAGCAATGATAACAGTATATAAACCTGTTGCTGCTCAGAAAAAAACACCTTCTTCTGATGTAGCTCTCGAAAAACGCCTTTCATGTAATTCAGGTGTGTTAACATGTCGCCACCCTTAAGGAGTCGTGTGCGAAATAACTTTCATGTAATGTTAATTTGTGCCCCCACAGTGTCATGAACATAAAGCCATCTCAAATTACCCCAGCATCTTGCAGCAGACTGTTCACCCTCAATGTGAACAAGCTGGGTATCGTCTAGAGTCAAACCAATTATGCACAATGCACTCTCATTTTTCCTCTGGAACTCCGCTATCTTCCTGGCGTCCTCGGCATTGTCAGCATTCCAGGAGGTCACATCTGGTGGGTTCTGCACTACATCCCATAGCCCCTCTTTGCGCAACAGTAGACTGCACTTGGTGGACCAGGATTTGTAGTTGGTGCCATACAGACGGGTAACCAGCGATAAATTTGGAGCTTGACCGTGTGCCATTCTCACCAGGATATGAAATATATCAGAACGCCTGGAGGAGTAATGTGTGTCGCAACTCCCTTATTGCTGTAACCGGTACATACAAACTGGGCCCATAACCAGTGTTGAGGGTACAACTTCCCTCTGCATAGTAGGCAACAGACCGGACAGCAAAGAGATACGTTGCTGGTTAAACACACAGATACTCACAGACTAGTTCTCTTCAGTCACACACAGTCCCTCTTCAGGAGATCAATCATCAAATAGCAGGAGCAGGAGCAGGAGCTCCTGGGCTTCCTGTCTACTTTTATGGCTGCCTGATAATAGCACAGCCAATCATTCTTCTTATATCATTTAAAGTCACAAACATAGTTTTTCTATATATTACCTACCCAACCGTAGGATAAATATCCAACAATGAGTTCTAAGTTCAACTTCTTCATCTCTCCCACACTGGCTCTGTGAATGACTCTTCCTGACAGGGGGAGGGATATATAAAGTATATATAATATATAATATTAAAAAGAGAACAGGATTTCCCAATCTTCATTCAATGCTGAATGTATCATAGGGCAGGGGTCCCCAAGCCCCGGTTCATGGACCTGCACCAGTCTGCAGCATGCCAGAAACCAGGCCACACAAACAAGAGAAGCCCCCTCTGTGGGTTGCAGGCAACACATGAAACCACACCCCCTCCGGTCCATGGAAAATCCTCTCTCCATGGAACCAGTCCCTGGTGCCCAAAAGGTTGGGGGCCACTGTCATAGTGGACCTGAAGACTGAGCTCCTCTATTGCATGTAGAAATTCAGTAGGTGAAGCTTCCCCCATCATTGCACTGTATCTGCATGTTAGGAAAAGTTCTACTTTGTGCCTTAAGTTATCTTGCTAAAGGGATAGAAGGGCTATAAAAGTAATGGAGGATGTAGTTTACCACTTGCTTCTTTGTCAGTCTGGCTTTCCTATTTAGCCTTTAATAGAATGATATTCAGAAATTAAGCAGGCGAATCATCTCCAATTAAGCTGATAAAGTAGGCAATCCTTTTGTATAAAGCAGGGGTCCCCAACCCCTGGACTGCAGCCCACTACTGGGCCGTGGCTCACTCAGAACCAGCCACACAAGCACCCACCGCTTGCACAAATGGAGCTGTGTGTATCCAGAAGTGAATTACAAGTAGTACAACTTACAACAGTTTATTTAGTGACCATTTGAAGTTACAACGGCACTGAAAAAAGTGACTTAAGACCATTTTTCATAGGGTCATTGCAACATCCCCTTGGTCACACGATCAAACTTTGGATGCTTGGTAAACATGAGCTTGAAAGGAGGGCAGGTTTTGAGATTGTACCTAAGGTAAAATATCTAGGAGTTCAGGTTGCAGAATCAAACATGAAATTGTTTCAAAATAACTATGAGGTGTTGTGGCGAGAGGTGCAGAAAGATATGGAGATTTGGAAAAAACTGCAGCTGTCTCTACTTGGAAGAATAGCAGCAGTTAAGATGAACATTTTGCCAAGATTTCTTTTTTTGTTTCAAATGATTCCGGTGCTTAAAAGTGATAAACAATTGAAAGTCTGGCAAACTGGACTTAATAAGTTTGTCTGGAACGAGAAAAAGCCGAGAGTGAAATTGAAAATTATGCAAGATGTTCCAGAAAGAGGAGGCCTTAAACTTCCAAACCTACAGTTATATTATGATGCAGCAGCTTTAACTTTAACAAGTGATTGGTTTGGAAGTAAAAAGGCTGGAATATTGAATGCAGAAAGTTTTGATCTTGAATTTGGATGGCATGCTTACCTATTTTATGATGACAAAGTTGATAAAGTATTTAAAAGTCATATACTTAGAGACTCTTTGATGAGAGTTTGGAAGAAGCACCGACTCAAATGGGATTATAAAATACCGCTATGGCTGGATCTTGGTCATACCTTGTGGAATACAAATATAATGTCACTCGGGGGTTTTTTATACAAAGAGGTTCTTTTTACAGATGCGGGCAGATGGCAGCTGAAGACATTGCAGACACTGTTGGACGAAGGGATTAATTTAACCTGGTTACAATATAATCAATTACAATTGAGATGGAAAGAGGACCAAAAAACTGGTATTATGTTGCACGAGGAAGAATTGGTTAGACATATAAAAGAGAAAGGTCCAATGCATATCAAAAGGCTTTATAATGTTTTGTTAGAAAGGGATTCAGAAACTGAATTAGTTAAAGATTGTATGATTAAGTGGGCACAAAATTTTGAAGAACCAGTGATGTTGGAAACATGGGAAAAAATTTGGGTTCAGAATGTTAAATTTACACAGTCGCAGAACCTGAGGGAAAATTTTTATAAAATGTTTTATAGATGGCATTTAGATCCCAAAAAGTTGTCATGTATGTACCCTAATGTTCAGCCAAAATGTTGGAGATGTGAATGTTTGGATGCTACGTATTATCATGTTTGGTGGACCTGTAGGAAAGTTAAGGCCTTTTGGATAAAAATTTGGTGGGTCATGCAGAATGTTTTGAAGAAAAAAATTCAATTCTCTCCACAACTGTTTTTATTGGGTATAGTTAAGGGTTTTACATCGGGTGAAACAAAATTGATATTGTATATGATAACAGCAGCAAGATTGTTGATAGGTAAATATTGGAAAAATGAAGCTTTGCCCACTATTGAGGAATGGACTTTGAAGATGGCCAGTTTTGCAGAGATGGCGAAGATTTCAGCATACTTAAAAGATTGTTCACAAGAGACTTATGAATGGGAATGGAAAAGGTGGATAGAATATGTTCAGAACAAATATCGAACTAGAAAGTATCAAATAGCTTTTATTTGAAAATAATGTATTAGAAATATTTTAAGGTAATGAGGGTAAAAAGAAAAACTATACAGGGGAGGGAGGGGTTCAAGTTTTTTACATAAGTGTCATATTAAGGGGTTTTTTTTGTGTTTTTTTTATCTTTTTTTATCAGTTATGAGTATAGGGAAGTCTGGGGGGAGGGGAGGGTTAGGGAGGGTTAGGGAGGTTGGGAAGTTTGGGGGGGGGATAAAGGGGTGAAAATGTAATTGTAAAACTTTTGCAATAAAAAAAAAAAAAACTTTGGATGCTTGGCAACTGGTTCATATTTATGACAGTTGCAAGTATCCCAGGGTCAGGTGACCATCTTTTGCGAACCTCCTGACAATCAAAGTCAATGGGAAAGCCAGATTTACTTAACAACCTTGTTACTAACTTAACAACTGCAGTGATTCGCTTAACAACTATGACAAGAAAGGTCCTAAAATGGGGCTAACTCACTTAACAAATGTCTTGCATAGCACCAGAAATTTTGGGCTCAATTGTGGTCATAAATCGAGGGCTATATAGACTTTTTCATATTAAGGAATGAATTGATTTTGTAGACAGCAACTCAGTAGCAACCTGTCTGTGTGTGAGACTCAGAATGACCCAGTGACGAGAGAGTTTGCGTTTCAAACTTGTTGTTTGGCTGCTGATGGACACATGAGTTTGTGATCATACTGAACTCTTAGCCCATCACTTGATAAAGGTAATACATTTTGATCATATTTAAATACATTCTATAAAAATCTCCATGCAAAATTCCTCAAAAGCAAAGGGTCCCCCCCCCCCCCACTTACATTGTGCATGGAGTAGTGTCTGCAGGATGGGAGCCCTTGTCCTCTTCCATTTTCGAAATACCTTTCAAAGAGGGTTGGATGGAGAAATACAGATATTGCTTTCACAAAGAGCAGATTGAAGTGTTCTAAGTGTGTGGATTTCCTTCCTCCTCCTGCCAGGCTGCATGAGGTTTGGATTGGTTGCCATGGTTTTCCTAAGGAGATGAACATCATCTAAATTAACTTCAAAGTCAGCTTCCAACTCTGCAGAGGCTTCCACAGAAGTGCAGCATTGTGTGAATCTAAACAAAGGATAAAGTTAAGAAGAGCCAGACAGACTTCTCATTTCTTTCACAGGAAGCAACTCCTGTGGCCCACAATTTCTGACCAAGCTTTTAGGATTTGAGTGACCATTGGGCGTGGGGGGGTGGGGTTCAAGACAGTTTGAATTTAACCCAGAATTCATCTAAATTCAATCAAAAATCCAGTTTTTAATCTTTACTTATGCTGAGGCTGCAGTAAAGAAGTCTGTGCATTGTCTCTACACATGCATGTAGGGTTTTTTTCCTTTCCTTTCCATTCTATTCCTTTTCTTTCTTTCTTTTTCTTTCTTTCCTTTTTCTTTTTGGCTTTCTGTTCCAATGCAGAACATCTAGAATTAGAAGTAAGGCTGTAAAGAATTAAAAATGCAACTTCTACAACTGGTTGAAAACTATAATGAATAAATACAAGGGTAGATGATAGATATACAGCCAGATAGAAGAGAGAAAAGTGGGGGAGGGAGGGAAAGAGAGAGAGAGAGATGGTTATGATGAGAGAGAGAGACAATAGATGATAGATAGAGATGATAGATGAAGATAGATAGATGATAGATAGATGAGAAAGAGAGAGATAATAGATGGATAGATAGAGATGATAGATAGCTAGACAATAGATAGATAGATGATAGATGATGATAGATAGATAGATAGATAGATAGATAGATAGATAGATAGATAGATAGATAGATAGATAGTGTCAGGACAGCCTCCTTTCATTATCCAAGAAAGAAAAACCCCGACTCCATTTTCATAGAGAAAGGTAACTTTTACTGGATATGAACTGAATGCAGTCAAAGAAAAGCTAGGTCTGAAGCAAAGGCGCAAAAATCACATATAGAAAGCATCTCCCCCAACTGTCCAGCATAAATCATCCAATCCACAGGTTCTCCAGGGGTCATGTGGGAGCAAACGTCTGGCAGTGTCATCCTCTTGCTATGCCACGACCGTTGACCTTGAGACGTTATCAGCTTCAAATAAAACATTGCAGCAAAGATTCACTTTCCTTTTTCTCCAGCTCGCTTCCCCCCCCAAGAATCCCAAGAGCTCCCCCTCCCTCCGTTTCATGGCAGCCGAGCAAGTAAGCAATGAAAGAGCGGAGGCTGACATTCGGCCCTCCTGCAGAAGAGACATTATTCCTACAAGAGAGCAAAATGACATAAAACAGGTGATCACAGAAATAGAGCATGACATAAAACCAGATTACGGTTTATCATGACATTTGGAGTGAAACAATTGTACTTTCTTAGGAGCTCGAGCATCCCATTTATTCACCCATTCAGCCTTAGATAATGGGAAATGTTTCCAAGCCACCAAATACTGCACCTTACCCCGATGCTTTCTAGAGTCTAAGATCTCTTTGACCTCAAAATGCTGTTCCCCTTCGATTAGTATGGGGACAGGAGGAGGGTTTTGGTCTGGATGTAAAGGGGATGAATGCTCCGGTTTTAGCAAACTTACATGAAATACCGGATGAATTCGCCTCAAATTTTTCGGTAACTCCAATTGTACTGTGACTGGGTTAATGATCTGAACTACCGGAAAAGAACCCACATACTTGGGTCCAAGCTTCTTAGACTTTTGGGTAGTTTGCAAGTATTTGGTGGAGAGGTAAACCATATCACCAACTTTGTAAGTCCAAGCTTGAACCCTCTTCTTATCGGCTTGGGCCTTATGAGCCCAATGTGCTTCATCCAGTGCCTTGCGAGTTACTGACCAAGTGGCACGTAACTGTTCAATCCAATCAACCAAGGAGGGGTTTTGTGGATTTTCCTGAGGCAACTCTGGAATGGGCACAAAATCTTGGCCAGAAGCCACTTTGAAAGGGGTAAACCCTGTGCTGCTATGTATGGAGTTATTATAGGCCATCTCTGCAAACGACAGTAAATCAGCCCAGTTATCTTGCTGATAATTTATGTAACATCTCAGATATTGTTCTAAAATGGAATTGGTTCTTTCACAAGCCCCATTAGTTTGGGGGTGGTGGGCGGAGCTTAACCCTTGGGCGGAGCCTATCAACCCTAGGAACTCCTTCCAAAAGTTGTAAATTGAACTCCTCTATCCGAAATTATACGTTCTGGAGCTCCATGTAACCTGTATACATGTTGGACAAACATTTTTGCAAGAGGTTTTTTTTTTTTTTTTTTTAATTTGATTTATATGCCGCCCTTCTCCGGAGACTCAGGGCGGCTTACAATGCGTTAAGCAATAGCCTTCATTCTTTTGTATATTTTATACAAAGTCAGCTTATTGCCCCCACAAACTGGGTCCTCATTTCACCTACCTTAGAAAGGATGGAAGGCTGAGTCAACCTTGAGCCTTGGAGAGATTCGAACCAGCAGAAATTGCAGGCAGCTGTGTTAATAACAGGGTGCACTAAACCCCTGTACTATCAAGGCTCTTTTTGCAGAAGGGATCTTGGGACATGGGATGAAATGCACTTGTTTGGAAAACAAATCAGTAACCACCCAAATAACAGTGTTCCCCCCACTTTCGGGCAATTCTACAATAAAATCCATGGAGATTTCCTTCCATGGGGCACCTGGTCTGGCAACACTTTGAAGCAGTCCAGGTGGCTTTCCCGGAGGCCTCTTGGCTGAAGCACACACGGGACAACTGGCCACATATGTCTCGATGTCCTTCTTGAGCGCATGCCACCAGAATTGCCGCTTAACTAGATGTAGCGTTTTCACAAACCCAAAATGCCCAGCAACTTTGGCATCATGAGTGTGCTGTAAAACTGTTGCTCTCAGACTGGCGGGAACATATAGCTTGGCTCCCACCCAAGCAAGTCCTTCCCGAAGTGTACACTCATTCGAATGGGCCAGAAACCACTCATCGGTCTTTAAGGCTTCTTGTAGTTGCTTGGCCAAGTCGTCCGACAAAGTTGGATCTGCTTTCGCTTGGGCTCCCATAACTACTGGTGCAGCATCTTCTTAAAGGTGGAGATATGATGGCTCATTTGGAATCCATGACCAGAATTTTCCAGGAGCTGCATGAAAAGGAACTTGTTTTCTCAGAACTACAACAAGTTTATATAATTCTTTCTTCTTTGGACGATAGTTATGACGACTATGTTTCTTCATTAGAGGTTTTGTCCAGAGATGAACTGACATTGGCTGGCATAACTGGTAGGTTATTGGAAGAATCCAAAAGAAGACAAGAAAGGGATCAGTTGAGAGTGCAACAACCAAAAGAAGAAAAAATGTATTCAACTGCCTATTTTGTAAAACGTTGTTTTGCTTGTGGGGCTAAAGTGTTGCAGGAGATGAAACGAGACTAGGCCAAGCTCTCCAATGCAGGAAAAAGTTTATTGTGCACGGTTCAAACAGCCCAAAGGCAAACAAAAAGTCTGAACGCCGATGGCTTCTTCTGGCCATGTATTTATACAGTTTAAAGGCAAAAGTATTACAGAGAGTGATGCATTTCACACGTAGAAGCTGCCCTTTCATCTATCTCTGGGAAAGGAAATAACAAACTTCTTCTCACATACTCAGGTTCTCTGCTCCGGCGCTCAAGACATAACAAAAGGAGATAAGAGGCTAGGGCAATAAGGAAGCAGCACCCCTTATCCAGGGATATGCATGACATTTGGGATGCAATAAACATTAAACAACAGAATGTATCTGTTTAGGGTCAGTTTGCCCTTTTACAATTCTGTACCTACGTCAAATACCGTTTGTCATCTCAGCACCTTGGCACGGAAGAGGCACTTCTGTCTTGACCAAAGATTTGGATTTCTAATATTTGAGTTTTATCCCAATATCGAATCTTAGCCTGGCTCATACCCCCCTTTGTGACTCATCTGTTTATCCAGACGAGTCACACCATAGGTCCTCTTCCTGCTGGAGCCGTTTGTAATCCCACATAGCCATCACCTGAGCAGTTGTCTCACGTTCCACCAGCAAGGATAGACTTTTAGAAATAGTCTCAACAAACAGAGGTAAGAGACATGGGAGAAAAATACACCCCACAGCTATTAATCCCACCAGGCCAAAAACGGCCTGCAGGCTAGGTAACTTTGGCCACCATCCTGAAAACATATCCTGTAAATTAAGGCCATTCCAAGTCTGGACTGGCACATGAGCTATTTCAACCATTTTGTCTGTTAGTTCCTTAATAACCTTTCCTATTGCAGATGTGTCTACATGTCTTCTTTGTCTTAAGTTCCCCACCTCATCATATACCGGGACACCTAAAACCTGTTGAGTTTTAGGGGGAAGCAAAAAGAATCCTGGTCCAATCATTCCCAGGACACAAGCTCCACACCAAGATTTAGGTAGAACCCCATATGCCATTTTACCACATATCCAGTATAGCCCATCAGGAGCCAGCCATTCAAGGGTCTGATTATTTGGATCCTTTAAAAAAAAATAACCCGTTTACCTTAAACAGGGCCATTTCATCAGTTCCCTCTGTGGCATTACCTCCTGACCACCATACCTTACTTTCCCATTTTCCTGTACATATGAGGTTTCCTACCTGATGACAGCCTGCCACAATTTTTCTCTGGAAACAGACATTCCCTACCAGACTAGTAGCCAATGTCCAGTCTCCATCCTTACCCTTATTATATTTCTGATCCATTTCTAATATTTTGGAATAATTTAATTCCTGGGCTTCCCATGGCCATTTTTCTCCTATGTTAGTTCCTCCACATACAAAACAATTTGATACATTCAGAGTGTGGGCTATGTCTTCTGCCAATTTGACAAAGGTATTTGTTACATAGCTAGGGATTTCGGGTATATTCAGCTTTTCCCTTTTCAGATAATATTACAAGGGGACTTCTTCAGGATTTATTACCAAATAATGTACTAGCACCTCCTCTATAATTTTCACGTCACACTCTACCTTACAGCTTATACATAAAACACAATCAATACAGTGAGTGCAACAACAACACTCACACCCACAATTACAAAACCAACACATTTAAAGAAAATTCTCCTTTCTGTTCTTTTGCATCAAAAGGCAGCTTCCAGGGTGTCCTAAGCAGGGACTTCTTTCATCTGTAAGAGGTTCACACTCCGCAGCCGGTTGGGGAAATATTAGGGATCGGAACGACTGAGAAATCAAATGGGCCCTGGTTGTCCACAAAACCATTGCTTATATCTGTAAAACACAATAATCAATAAAGCTACTACCCCAATTACTCAAAGTGCCCACACCCAATTTTCCTCCCACATGAATCTGCAATGATCTTCAATCTTTCGTCAGGATCCAAGTTCCGGACTAATTCAAGAGAGCAGGTGCTCCATCCCCCCCCCCCTTTTTTTTTTTTTAGCTTACAGCGGGTTACATCGGCAGATACACATCAAGGTAACCTATATATATAAAATACAAAAGCTGTCTTTAAGCACATTCAAATGTCAGTTTTGTTGGATGTTGTTTGCCCATGGACAGTTTCCAGCCGGTGTCAGCTGCTGCCTTGACTCGTGTCCGATGGATCCATGATTTTTTTTTTATTGAAAAAGTTTTCAATTACAAATTTTTTCCCCCTTTTTACCCCCCCCTCCTCCCTAACCCCCCCTCACCACCCCCTCCCCCCCTCCCCCCTATGACTTCTGCAAAATAAAAACCTAATACATAACAGATTATATAATATTTTACCATCCCCTTACTCCCTCCTCCAAATACTGACCCTTACTCCTAGTGATATTATTAATATTATTACTTCCCCCTCTTGCCATACACTTCAAAATAACATTCCATTATAACACTATATAATAACTTCTGATTTAACACAGTAATATTATTATAACTCCCAATTTATCGATAATCTGCCCTTTTTTTCCTCCTCCCACATACTTATGTCTATATATTAATATAACATTTCAAAATGACCTTCCACTTTAAGACTATATAATAAATCCTACTTTAACATTTAATCTTTTGTGTATATTAATATGACATTTCAAAGCAGCCTTCCCCATATATTCTAGTTTTACATTTGTTCTACACTATCCATTTCCTCCACTCCCATAAATATATCTCTTAAGCATCCCTTTTCTTAATCTGTATAATCAAATCACTAACCTATCTCCACCCACTTTCCTACAAAATTACCATACACAACAATTCTTAATATCTTTGTTCTTCTGCCCATCCTACTAAAAAATATTCCCTTATATAAACAAAATCAATGACTTTAAATTTATAATCCATACAATATCTTCTTTAATATCTTTCCACTGGATTGCTGACTCCATCATCCGAATTAGGGTAACATAACATCCCAGTTGCAACAGAATATTCAAAATCCTCAGTTATCATCTGCCCCCATCAATAATGAATATCTTCGTATATATATAAGAAAAAAGAAAACAACCACCCGAGTGACTTTATAATTGTAATCCATGTAATATCTGTATTAGTGGCTTTCTTCAGGATTATTAATTCCCATTCTCATAATGGGGTAACAGCCAGATCTTCTGCATGCCCCAGCATAACTCTCTTGCCTTATAGCTCAGCATAAGTATAATACGTTGACCAATGAAAAAAAAAGAAAACCCAAAAATAGATAATTCCAATCCAACAATTTAAGGCCCTTTTCACATCCCAAAATTACGGCATTGCAGAGGTCTGTCACTCTCCTCAGGATGATATTAACCAATACTTCGCCTCAACCATCTTTTCATATATTCAGTCATATATTTTTTTAAAAAAATAACTGGCTTCGCTGTTGCTTAATTTAGAAATTTTTATTTTTTTTTGTGAGACCTATTTCTTTTTTTCCTTTCTTTTTGTGGGTTTGATCTCCATCCTAATTTACTTTCTGCAAATTTTGTGTCAGCTGATCGGTTTTCATTCTGCTTTATAATTTGATCTTGTTGGTTTTGCTTTTGTGACTCATATTTCTTTTCTGTAAGTTGTGTATCAATTAATTGATTTCCATGGTTGTCTGTAGCTTGGTGAGTCGTCACGTTAGAATCCGATACCACTTCTCTCTTATTTATAAATAATCCAGCTGAGGTGTCTGAAGAATCCAAAGGCAATTCATCTACCAAGGCCTCTGTAACTCGATATTTTTCCTTTATTTCTAACTCCTTCTGCTTGTCTTGTCTTGTGCATAAAGATGTTAAATTCATTTTTTAAATTTTTTGATAAAATTCTTCCGCTTTTTCAACAGTATTTAATTGATATCTTTCTCCTTGATATCTCAATATTATACCAACTGGAGCATTCCATCTGAATAAAATCTTTCTTTTTTTAAGCTCAGCCACCAGAAAACCAAATTTCTTTCTTTCCAATAACATCTTAGGCGGGAGGAAATGTGAGTAGAGCAGGTGAGTGTAGGTAGAGCTCTCCGCGCAGTCCCCAGAGTTTTTTTTTACTCTTGGGGGTGAGTGGATGCGGCTCCCTATAGCACTCGCCGTTTGCTCCGGGCGTTGGGAGACCTCTGCTTTTTTGCAGAGCAAGGCTACGAAAACGAGCCTTTCAAGATAACTAACAGATTAACTAAAGAGGATGAGATCTGGATCTGGACCTGTGACCCTAAATTGCAAGTATTTATACTTCTTTTGCAAAGGAAAGTAAAAAAGAGCTTTTAAAATGGTGACTGCCGAAATTTGAGCAGGGAAGCTGAAAAGGGAAAGTCCTTCCGTTTCTTATTAAGCCACAAAGTAGCGGAATAAATGCTCTTGGCTACAATTGAAGAAAAAGCTCCACTTTTGTGTTTGCTCTTTTCTGGAGATTTGATTTGATATTGACCTCGTTGGAAAGAAGTTTTGCTTTTTAAAAAGTTTGCCTGTGTGGAAATATGGCGTTTAGGCTTCCAAAGCTGGATAAACAAGCGAGGGGGGGGATTCCCCCATCCACAAACTATATGAACAAGTTCTTAACCTACAGTCTCAGAAAACTGATTTTAATATAATTGAATTTCTTCTGGAGGAGATTGTAAGAAGGGATGAGATTATGAATCGGAACTTTGAGAAATTTAAGCAGGAAACTAAAGAAAAGATTATAAAAATGGCTAATGGTTTCTCAGAATTTTTGATCAGGTTGGACACAAATATTAATCTATTAGAGTCTAAAATGGAGGAAATTGAGGACAATTTGGAAAATAAAATAGAAAAAATTGAAAATGATTTGATAAACATCCAAGACAATAGTTTAGAAGAAAAACCTAAAATGGAAGCTGATTGTAATGTAGAAAATATACAACAACGTATTGAAAAGGAAGTTTTAATGATGCAATATAATTTTACTGAATATGCGATCAGACTGAGAGGATTACAGGAAAATAACAGAGATGACTTAAGGAAAATATCTTCTGAAGTTCTGGCTGGGATTTTAAAGGTTCATCCTGAGGAGGTATTTTGTAGGATCGATAGAGTTTATAGAATAAACTCCTGGATTGCAAAGCAGAGGCAATTGCCTAGAGATGTGGTGATTTATTTTACAGATAAAGAAATAAGAAATAATATTGTGCAGAAATCTTTTAAGTCTACTTTGCAATTGTTTGGAAGAAAGATTTGGATTTATAAAGAACTCCTGCCTACGATGGATCCATGATTTTGATCCTGCAATCTTAATAGCAAGTGGAGAAGTCATAATACCAATAAAAGATCCCTTCCATCTTCCACTTAGTCCCCAGGTTCAAATGAGTGACATTAAGTTACTAATCTAGGGGGTACTTGTTCCATCACATATCGTTGGAATCTCTCAATTTGCTTATTAAGTTCTTGTACCATCTCCATATTCCAACCCCCCCCCCCTTTACGACCTAAATCAGGCCACCTAACATACATATTTACCTTATTTTACCATATTTACATGGTCGGGTGGAATAAACCTCTAATACCTGTAAACAATCATGCTCAGAAACAGACTCCGTAGGCAACAAAGTTGCTGGATTTAATCGGTTAGACACCACCAGACACACCTGTGGATTCTCACTCCTAATTGCCTGATATTTTGTCCGCCTTTGCCCACTAATCCACAAATGTCCCTTAGTATCCAACACAGACTGCTCCTCATGAGGGGAGTGCATGAGTATAGGACAAGAAAAAGTAAGTTTATTACAATTCTGAATCAATTCTGCACTTGCAGCCAGCACCTTCAAACAGTGGGGCCAGCTTTTTGACCCCCCCCCTTTCGACTCAAGAGGTTCCACATTGGCTCCTTTGGTGGCTGCATACAAAAGTGCTGCCATCAAAGCAAAGTTAGGGATCCAATTACGGCAAAAGCCAGCTAATCCTAAAAAGCTTCTCAGTTGTCTTTTTGTTCGGGGTCCTGCCAGCATTAGGACCGCCCTTTTCCGCTCTGGTCCTAAAGCTCGATGACCCTTATATCGTATCCCAAATATCTAACTTTCCTTTTCACCAATTGAGCTTTCTTTCTTGATACCCAATAACCACACTCTAATAACAAATCTAGCATTATCGTGTATTCATCTTAGTATTATCCCATCATAAATCCTCTGTCAGTCCTGTTGATCCAAACATCATCAACATATTACAGTATTGTGTCTCCTGGTTATTGAGGCACATAATACTGTAAGTCTCTAGCTACCACTATTCCAAACAATGTGGGGGAGGTCTTAAATCCCCGAGACAGCCGAGTCCCATTATATTGCATTTTCATTCCTGTATAAGGATTCTCCCACTCAGAATGCAAACAGTGGCTGGCTTACGGGGTGAATGGGAATTGGAAAGAATGCATCCCTTAAATTAATAACAGAAAACCACTCAGCCCGGGGTGGAATTAAACTTAACAGGGTATATGAATTTGACATGGCCAGGTGTAAAGTTACCATGCCCCAGGCGGTAATACCCATCTGACTGTTTAATTGGGATAATTGGAGTATTCCAGGAGGACTAAATAGGCACCAAAAACCCCGCTTCCAAATCTCTGAATGCTTTCATAAATAGCACAAATAGCTTCCCAAGAAACGGGACGCTGCCTTATACTCACAGACGCCATTCCAGGTTTTAGTTCCACCACCACTGGAGGGTGGTGAGCTGCAAAACCCGGCAGGTTATCCTCAGCGCACATCAAACAACCTCCACTTCTCCTCCTTCTCTCTCTTCAACCTGTCTCCCTATCATCAACCTCCAAATCTCCTCCAGGGAATGCCTTATAGTCATTTTCTGACTGCCTTCATCAAAAGAACTTGTTGCCCCTAATTTACTCAGCAGATCCCTGCCTAGCAACAGAATAGGGCACTCAGGGATGTACAAAAATTCATGCTGGATTTCAGCTCCTTTAAAATCACACATCACAGGCTTTAGGATCTGCCGTCCCATAATCTGTCCTGATACCCCCTGAACCTGGATTTTACGTGATCCAGGGGCTGCAATCTGCTCATTTACAACTGATCTTCCTGCTCCCATATTTACCAAAAACGTTCTGTACTGACCCCCTATTTTCATTGTAATTAATGGCTCAGGTGGGGGTTCTTCCAAGCCTGGTCCCCCTCAATCTGACCAAGTCATGTCTGCCAATCCAATACTTTCCGCTTTCTGCTGCCCTGTGCCCTCTCCAAATCCTCTACCAAAACCCCAACCTGAACTTGTCTGTCCAACCTTCTACTCAAACCTCTCTTCTGTCCTCGCTCTCCCCTTCTCCCAGAGAGCTGCCCACGCATCCCTGACCCAAAATCCACTCTTCTCATCCCTCTACTTCTCACCATCTGTCTTGGGCATTCCTTTTCCCAAGTAATTTTATTTCTAGACCACCCTTCTCCCGAAGGACTCAGGGCGGTGTACAACCTATTTTGTTTAAAAAAAAAAACAAGACAAACACCAATTTAAAATAATTAAAATATTAAATGGATTCGGCTCAATTTAAAACCCCAGAAATTTAAAACATCCAATGTAAAATTATGTTGCTAACCCAGCCTGGCGAAGCAACAGGATCTTGAGTACAGGTTTAATTAAGCGTTGTTAAACCTCCAAAAATTTCCAGAAAAGAAAAAATAAAAATAAAACGTATTCAGAGCAGAAAGGAAAATGTATCTGCATAGCTTTCATATGTTAATGAAAGAGGCTTCACAGAAAGAGGAGGAGGGGTGGGGGGTGAGAGAAAGGAGAAAAAAAGTTTTAAAAGAACAAAAAGCATCTCTTTTCCTGTTTCTCCCCTTCAAAGGAAGGGGGGGGAGAAAAAAAACCCTTGCATCCCACTTCGCAGTGCCCCTGCCAACAAACCAGCCTTTTTATTCATCCGTGCCTCCTGCTCTTTCTTCTCCACCTACAGCTCCCACAGCCTCCAAATCATCATCATCATCATCATCTTCATCATCCCCCTCTCCCTCACTCTGACTGCTACCTCTAGGCGAATGTTTCCCCTTGACTTTTGACTTCACGCCAGGATCACTCATACGCCTCTGATTTCCTCCTCCGCTCCCTCCAGCAGCCCCCTTACTTTTCCTGCCTGCTCAGATACACATAACCCGACTGTTTCAGCCATACATTGCAATAAATCCTCAGCTTTTTTCAACAGGGCTCTCACCCATTGATCAATATATTGAAATTGATCAGGATATTTATCCTGATTCACTACAATCACTCCCCACAACTTAACCACTGTTTCTTCCCTTAACCATCCCTGAGGGGGAGGGGGTCAGCCCATCTCCCTTTGTGGCCACACATGTTTACATAAGAATTTTAATTGATCCTTTGATCCTTTCGGATAGGAAGGGTTGCTAAAATACTTGTCAAAACCTTTTAACATGCATGCCAATGGAGTATTTGGCACGCTCTGAACCCCACCCATTCTCTCACACTGCCGTAGACTCGTAGCCCCGGAAACTCACAACCACTAACGAGAAATGCGACGGCTTAACCACCCACACAACCTGACACGGACTTCGTTAGGGTAACTACCCCGAGTCCAAGGGATTGATCAAATCCCTTCTTCTGCCTTCAAATGAGGCAGGTACAATTCTTTTACAATATACTCACTTAAAACGCTCCCACTCCGTAGATTCCTGGCCAGGAATTTGTTCAGACCACCTTTCCTGCACCGCAGGATTCTTGGACTCGATCAGAGCACCGTCGGGGCCATGGGGGTATCACTGCTGTCTCCCGGAGACGTATCTCCACGGCGCCTGGAGAATGTTCAGGAGCGACCTCCCGATGGTCCCGAGGGGTCGAAACGGCCCTCAGCGAAATATCGCCTTGCACCTAGTCCCGGCCGGAGTCGCCAGCTGTTGCAGGAGATGAAACGAGACTAGGCCAAGCTCTCCAATGCAGGAAAAAGTTTATTGTGCACGGTTCAAACAGCCCAAAGGCAAACAAAAAGTCTGAATGCCGATGGCTTCTTCTGGCCATGTATTTATACAGTTTAAAGGCAAAAGTATTACAGAGAGTGATGCATTTCACACGTAGAAGCTGCCCTTTCATCTATCTCTGGGAAAGGAAATAACAAACTTCTTCTCACATACTCAGGTTCTCTGCTCCGGCGCTCAAGACATAACAAAAGGAGATAAGAGGCTAGGGCAATAAGGAAGCAGCACCCCTTATCCAGGGATATGCATGACATTTGGGATGCAATAAACATTAAACAACAGAATGTATCTGTTTAGGGTCAGTTTGCCCTTTTACAATTCTGTACCTACGTCAAATACCGTTTGTCATCTCAGCACCTTGGCACGGAAGAGGCACTTCTGTCTTGACCAAAGATTTGGATTTCTAATATTTGAGTTTTATCCCAATATCGAATCTTAGCCTGGCTCAAAAGGGCATATAGCTAAGTATTGTAAGAATAAGGAAATGTCTGTTAGGGACAATACTAGACCCAAGACGGGTTGTAATTTAGCTATATCCAGTTCAACTACTGATGTTAACCAGGATTGTTGGGTTGTTGACAGTGGTGCTTCTCAATCTATTTCTAGAAATAGAAATTTTTTTGTTAAAATGGAGAAGAGTAACCAACATGTTAAACTAGCAAATGGCTGGAAGGTTAAGGTAGCTGGAGAGGGTGTTGCTCGTTGGTCATTTAGTAATGAACCATTGCCTATGTTATATATTCCTGGGTTAAAATTCAATTTATTATCTGTTAAATCATTATTGCAATTTGGGTTTACAGTAACATTTAAAAATGATAAGTGTTTTATCGAGAAAGATGGCAAGGTTGTTACTGCAAGTTTAGAAAATGATTTATTTATTTTAAGGGATAACCCAGTATTGGTGGCTAAGTCTAAGTCTGTTTATAAGAATGTTAAACCACATAATGAATGTATTCATCTGTTACACCGGAGACTTGGGCATTTAAATTTCAGGACGTTAAAGAAAACAGTTCAGTTATCTGAAGGGATAAAACTACAAGCATGTAGTAAATATCTGAATTGCAATGCCTGTAGTCAGCAAAAAAGTAGGGTAACACCAGCAAACCATGTTAATGGTTTTAAAACAAAAAATCCATTAGAGGTAGTGTTTGTAGACCTAATTGGACCCAAAAAACCCAGCATAGGAGGTGCCTGCTATATTCTAAGCATAGTAGACCATTATTCAAGATACGGATTCTGTTATCTTATGAAAACAAAAAGTGAAACATTCCAGCATATTAACAACTGGCTGCGTTTTGTGGAAAGGAAACAGAAATTTAAGGTTAAATGCTTAGTGACTGATAATGGTACAGAATTTACCAACCAAAGGTTGGAAAAGTTTTTGCAGGATGCAGGGATCCAGCATAAACGGTCTGCTCCGTACAGACCACAACACAATTCGTATATCGAGAGAAGAGGTCAAACATTACAAGCCATGACTAGAACTATGTTGGCAGATTCTGGTTTGCCTGAAAATTTATGGGGTGAGGCTGTTATGTGTGCTAACCATGTGTTAAACAACGTGGTTCATTCCTCTACAGGTGAAATACCATTCACCTTATGGCATGGGAGGAAACCAAATCTTAGTTACTTACACACATTTGGAGCCTCAGCTTGGGTACATATTCCATCTAGTTTAAGGAGAAAGGATCAACAAAGAGCCAGAAAAATGTTTTTCGTTGGCTATGAATCAAATCATAGGTCTTTTAGATTTTGGGCACAGGGAACTACTAGTGTTTACTGTAGTGCAAGTGCTAAATTTCTAGAGCACGAAGGATGGGATAAACTAGAGTGTGCAGATTATAGACATGATAGTAATAATACTGTTGCGGTTGGCGAGCTGCAGCGACATGGTGCTGAGTGAGTGATCGCCACTCCTCAACACCGTTTGTCACCGCGTTTTGGGGATCCCTTCGGGGGCACGGGTCCTGGAGAGCCCCGCGGACAATAGAGAGAGTCCTGTGAGCGAGAAAGTGAAGTGCAAACACTTCTCGCAAAAACCGGGCGGCTCTGTCAAACCAACGCGTGTGAAGTCAGCCTTTCAATGGCTGACCCGAAGCTGTGGTAGCTGACAACCAGACGGGAAGCAAGGAAGATCGGAGGCTGCAGTGTCGTGATTGAACCGTGTCCTCCCTGCCTACGTGAGAGTGAACATCAGGAAGGGGCCGGCGGAGTCGGGCGAGAAGGGCTTAAACGGAAAAGAGCAGCGATGGAGAGTGGAGTGTGGAGAATAGTTTGAAAGATCACGGAGCTCGACAAGCCGGCATAGAGAACAAGAAATCGAGGACGCTAAATTACCTGCGCAAGAAGAGGATCGGTGGGCATAGGGAGTAAGGAAGCTAAAAGAACCCAGAAGAACTCCTTTTTCTCTATTTGCTGGTTAAAGCAGAAAGGTGAACTAAGTTGGAGATTGGACTTTATCTAATTGTGCCAGAGAACAGGAAGTGCAGCCATTGAAGAAGTCTGACAGAGCAAACTGAAAGGGACAGGCACAGAGACGATCTAGCTTCGAGGCTTACCATAGAGATTTGACAGTGGCAAAGTAAACGTGGGAAGAAGAAAGGACTAGAGGAGACTGATGGCTGAGTGAGAAAGAATACCACCCCTTTGCTTTTGGAAAAATATTGCTTGCCCCCAACTAAAACTTGGATTTTTTCCCCCCCTTTCTCCCTCCTTTTTTTTTTTGAAAAATCCTTCTTTAATATTTTGATTCTCTGCATATTAACGCTGTTATTAACAAGAAGAGTAGATCTCTATATTAATTAATTGCTTATATATAAGATATATTCTTATAGAGTTTATTAGCTTTATACCTATTTATTTACCTATTTATTCAACTATTTAACTGCATTTGACTATATCTATTTACATTTACCTGTACAAATACTATTTTCATGTATTGATATATTGTTATATTAGAATTACAATACTCACATATATTAACTTATTGGTAATCAGAAGTATAGAAATTTGAATTAATAACCCTCTCTAAGCAGTAATTTAGATATAAGAATTTTAGTTATAGATCATAGATTTACCTAGGAGTTATTGAGTTATTGTGATTTGAACTACTAGGCCTTGAATTAACTACTAATAAATAGAAACAAGCTCCTATTAATCAATTACTATTTAATACACCAATTAACTATTATTATAATCATATAATTATAAGTTATAAATTAACTCTTGTTATTCACCTAAGACATTGATTGGATGTGATGTAGATTGATAAATTGATATTGATTGTTAAGTTTATTTAAGAGAGTGATTGGAAGTGATATAGGTTGATAAATAGATATTGATTGATAAAAAATTTCCCCCCCATATTTTGAAGAAGTATAAAAAAAAGGTGACTGCCAGTGTATGAAAATCTGGAGAAATATCGAGAAAATAATTAGAGAACAAAAAATAATCTTGAAAGAAATGACGAGCATGTCATCAACGATCCTGAAAACAGGGAAGAAGACCCCCTCAAACCCCACCATATCCATGACCTCCCCGGCTACCCAAAAATCAACGGAAGGATTACAAAAAACGGACAAGGCCATAGCAACACCAACACTACTAACAGTACAATCAACATTGACATTAATCCAAGAAACGATGATGGCCATGCAGGAAAAAATGTCCAATAACCACACTGAACTAAAAACAGATATCCACCAACTGGACCAGAAGATGAATGAGATTCAAGTCTCAATCTCAAACAATGAACAAAGGATCCAGAAGGCGGAGCAAAAAATAGAACAAAATGAGAAGAAACTGGACATGGTAGATCAGACGTTGACGATGCAAAATAAGGAATTAGAAGATTCATTAATACAATTAGAGATGGACAGGGCGTCGTTCTACTTGCGCTTCCAAAATGTGGAAGAAGATAAAGATGAGGATTTAGGAGAGAAGATGGCGGAACTAATTGCAGAAGTACTCCAACAAGACAAACGTGAGATTATTAGAGAACTGGACGACGTCTATAGAGTCCAAACAAACTATGCGAGGAGGAATAGGCTCCCCAGAGAAGTCCACATTAGATTCGCAAGAAAAAAAGTAGAAGACATCTTATACAATATGGCAAGGGACGGACAAATAACATACAGAGGAAAAGAAATGATAATACTAAAACAGATTCCGAGAAGAGTGAGGGAGGTGAGAAATGGCTACAGATTTTTGGCTGTGCAATTAAACAAAAGAAATATATTATTCAGATGGCTCCTGCCAGAGGGGATGTTAATCTCCTGGCAAGGGAGAAAAATAAAAATAGATAGCTTGAGCACAGCACAAGACTTTCTCGATCAGTTAAGGGGTGCAGAAGAAGAACAAAGTAGTAAGGAGGAAATAGAGGCGACAAATCTAGAAGAGGAAGAAACCGCGGAGGAGAAGAAGACCAAAGAAGAAGCCAAGGAGAAAAAAACAAGACCAGTAAGAGCCGTAAGACTAAACAAGAACTAAAACCGAGCAAGGAAAACAGGAATGAAGGATCTGAAACTAATCTCAGTAAATGTCAATGGTTTAAACGATAGTAAAAAAAGGAAATTAACACTTACAAAGCTAGCAAAACAAAATATGGATATAATCTGCCTACAGGAGGTCCATATAAAACAGGATGAGGGCAAATGTCTGGAGTATAAAAAATATGGTAAACTATTTACCTCATTAGCAGAAAAAAGAAAGAGAGGGGTAGCAATTTATGTTAAAAAAGGAATTGAAGCAGAATTGAAATATAATGATACAAAGGGCAGAATACTTATGGTTGAAGTTATGATAGAAAACTCTAAAATGTTACTAGTGGGTATTTATGCTCCAAATAAAAAACAAGGAGAATTTTTTCAAAAGCTACGTGAACAATTAGGGAATATGGAATACAATGAAATTTGCATGATAGGTGATTTTAACGGAATTGTAGATCCAGATAAAGACTATAAAAGCAACAAAATGAACAAAAACAAAAGGGTGACTCTACCAAAAGCCTTCTTTGATTTGGCGGAGGAAATGAACTTAATTGACATATGGCGAACTTTGCACCCAAGCGAAAGACAATTTACATTCTATTCTAACTCGCAACAGTCATGGTCGAGATTAGATATGGCTTGGGTTACCAGGACGCTGGGGTTAGAAATAGAGATGGCAGAAATTAGCCCAAACATCTGGGCAGACCATAATCCCCTGGAAATAAAATGGAGAAATGTAAAGAGAAAAAAACAACAGAGATGGAGGTTCAATACAAAACTATTATGTGACAAAGAGTGTGTAGAAAAATTGAAAGGAGAAATAAAGACTTTTTTTGGAGAAAATGAGAACCAAGGGACACCCCGCGAAATAGTATGGGACACAATGAAGGCCTACCTGAGAGGGGTAATAATATCTTACACTGCATATAAAAACAAATTAAAAAGAAAATCCAGGGAAGATCTCATCAAACATCTAGATGAAGCAGAAAGGAAACTCCAGAAAATGCCTGGAGATACTGTAGCAAAAGAAAATTGGATGGTGTGGAGACATAAATTAAACATTCTAGATCAAGAAGAGCTAGCCCAAAAAATAAAAAGAACAAAACAGCACTATTTTGAGAATGCAAATAAATCGGGCAGGTGGCTGGCCTATAAATTAAAAAAGGAAAATGAAAAAGGGACAATCCAGATATTAGAAGATGCGGAGGGAAATCTCTTAAATAAAGAAGAAGATAAATTAGAAAGAGCAAGAAAGTACTTTGAATCCCTATACAAAGAAGAGGAGACCTCGGAGGAAAAAATAGATCAATACTTGGCAAAGGCGGAGCTCCCGCAAATAACGGAGGAAGAGAAGGAGATGCTAAACGCTAAGATAACAACTGAAGAATTCAAAAAAGCCATTTCCAAACTCAAAAACAATAAATCACCTGGCCCAGACGGATTCCCAGGAGAAATATATAAAAAATTGGAAGAAATTCTACAACCCAAATTAATGGAAATTTTCAATGAGGTTTTGATGGGCTCCAAAATTCCTGACTCATGGAGGGAAGCTCATGTTACACTGCTGCCGAAAGAAGGTGCCGACCCAAAAAGAATCCAAAATTATAGACCGATCTCGCTTCTAAACACTGATTACAAACTGTTTATGTGTATAATGGCAGAAAGAACCAAAAAAATATTAAATAATTGGATTCATAAAGACCAAAATGGATTTCTCCCGGGACGACAAATTAGGGACAATTTGAGAATTGTACTAGATACACTAGAATACTATGAAGAACACCCAGAAAAGCAGTTGGCCTTAGTCTTTTTGGATGCCCAAAAGGCATTCGACAACCTAAATTGGAATTTCATGACCAAGCAAATTAAAATAATGGGATTTGGGCAAAACTTCGAAAAAATGATAAAAACTATCTATGACAATCAGAGGGCGAGCATTCTAGTAAATGGAGACAGGACAAGAATTTTTCAAATCAAGAAAGGAGTAAGGCAAGGCTGTCCCCTGTCACCGTTATTATTCATTTTGGCTCTGGAAGTTCTGCTACGAAACATTAGAAACAACGAGGAAATCAAAGGCCTAAGAATTAGAAAAGAGATTTATAAAACGCAAGCCTTTGCAGACGACGTGGCGCTAATATTAGAAGATCCATTAATATCTGGACAAAAAATATTAGAGGAATTGAGTAAATATGGAGAGGTGGCAGGCTTTAAATTGAACAAATCTAAAACTAAAATACTTACTAAGAATGTAACTGAGACGCAAAAGAAAGAGATAGAAGAAACTTTGGGCCTACAAGTTGTCCCAAAAATAAAATATTTAGGAATTTGGCTAACCAAAAGGTGTTCATCCCTAAAAGAAGACAATTATACACCATTAATTAATAAATTAAAACAAGATCTGGATAGATGGAGAAAGATCAAATTATCACTTATAGGCAAAATTGCGGCAATTAAGATGAACATCCTCCCCAAGATCTTATTTTTATATCAAAATTTACCAGTAATTCTAGAGAAAATTTTTTTTGCAGATTTAAATAAGACCGTTAGGGAATTTGTTTGGGAGGGAAAAAAATCAAGGATCCCACTTAAAATTCTTCAGGAAAAAAGGAATGTGGGAGGACTTGGACTCCCAAATTGGGAAATGTATTACAGAGCAGCAAAGTTGATATGGATCAAGGATTGGATCACCTTGGAGAATAAGAGAATCTTAGTGCTAGAAGGACACGACCTACAGAAAGGGTGGCATGCATATCTATGGGACAAAGACAATAAAAAGAAAACCTATTTCCACAGGCATAAAATTAGGGACTCCCTAATACAAACGTGGGTGGGGATTAGGCAGAGATACTATTCAAAAGTCCCAAACTGGCTTTCCACGGTAGAGGCAATGATTTACCCCAACAGGTGGGGAATGGAGAAATTGTGCAGATATAAAGACATTGTCGATGGAGGGGGAAACATTAAATCAAATGAAGCTCTGAGAGACCAAGGTATAACTTTAGATTGGTGGACTTACCTGCAAATAAAATCAAGATACCAGAAAGACAAAGATGAATATGGCTTAGAATTAGGATATAATGGATTAGACAAAATTTTGATGGGACCAGGGAAAAAAGCGTTGGCCAAGCTGTATAATTATTTATTAGATGAAGACAGAGATGAGGATATAATCAGAAACCAATTGAGAGCATGGGAGAGAAATATTGGACACAGTTTGAACTTTAATGAATGGGAAGAAGCCTGGAATAAAAATTATAAATTAACTAGAGCAGCCACGTATAAGGAAAATCATTACAAAATGCTTCATAGGTGGCATTTAGCACCTGCAAGACTAGCAAAGATGTTCCCCAATGCGCAGCCAAATTGTTGGAAATGTGGCCATGGTCATGGCACCTTCTTTCATATGTGGTGGACATGCCCCGAAGCAAAAAGGTACTGGAGCAAAATTCGGAGATGGTTGAAAGATATACTTAAAGAAGAAATCGATTTGAATCCAGAAATATTTCTCCTGGGAATGGTAAAGAAAGGGTATGGAAAGGAAAAGGTCCACCTCCTAATACACATAACTACAGCTGCCAGACTAGCATACGCTCAATACTGGAAAAAGAAAGACCTACCACCAGATGACCTTATAATTAATAAAATATTAGAGTGTGCAGAGATAAGTAAATTAACACACGAGATAAATGACGATGAAAATTCTGATTATGATATTGTGTGGGGAAGATGGTACGAATGGATAAATGATAGAATTAAGGAAGGAATAAAAGGTGCAGAAATTAATTAGAAATGTATAGTATAAATGACACCAGACACTTACTCATGTATATATGTATAAACACTGCGAATCCGATGTCAAACAGAATTGTTACTATATTTTATTTGTGTAAAAAAAAATCAATAAAATTGTATTAAAAAAAATAATAATACTGTTAGTATAGAGCATCATATTCCTGATGATATTCCTGAGGATTTAGATAATGTAGAATCCTCTATCAAGGATGAAGAACAGGAAGTAGGTTTAGAGGAAGTAGTTTTAGGGGAGGAGTCAGATGAACCATCTGCAGTAAGTCCTGTATTACCTAGGAGATCTACTAGGGAAAGGCATCCACCTGATCGATATAAAGCAACCGTAGTTTGCCAGGTTAACATTGAACCTTCAAGTTATGAGGATATCAAGCTTTATCCTGAAAAGGAGCAGAATGCTTGGAAGGAGGCAATGAGTAAGGAAATTAATTCTTTAACTAAGTTAGGTGTTTACGAAACTGTGAAATTGCCACCTGGTGAAAAATTAATAGGTTGTAGATGGGTTTACAAAATTAAGAAAAGCATAGATGGGACAGTAACCCATAAAGCTCGCCTTGTAGCTCAAGGTTTTTCTCAGACCGAAAAAGATTTCGATGAGATTTTTGCTCCTAGTTTACGTGCTAGTACGTTAAGAACAATGCTAGTGTGGGTGGCTAAGTATAAATATAGTATTAACCATATAGATGTAGAGACAGCATACTTGCATGCTCCATTGAGACACACCATCTATATGAGGAAGCCTTTAGGAGTTGAAACACAAAACCACACTGATTGTTGGAAGTTAAATAAAAGCCTTTATGGTTTGAGACAATCAGGGTTTGAGTGGAACCAATGTATAGTTAAAGAGCTAAATAAGATCAGTTTTCATGAAGGTATAGCGGATAAGTGTCTCTTTAAAAGAGAAAATAATAATGGGTTAGTATCATTTTTGTTATTGGTTACAGATGATATAGCCATAATAACTAAAACTGACAAGGAAGCCATAGATATTGTTAAACAGTTACAAACCAAATTTAAGATCAGAAATTTAGGAAATATTAGGCATTATTTGGGTCTAGATCTCAATCAAACAGCTAGAGGTTATAAAATATCTCAATCTAGCAAAATAAGCCAAATGTTGAAACGTTATGGCATGGAGCTATGTAAGCCAGCTAAAACGCCTATGGCACAGGATTTTCAACAAGGAGAAATCCAAAGTCCTAAATTTAGTAAGGAGATCTACCAGTCTCTTATAGGTAGTCTATCTTATATAAGCAATTGGTCGAGACCTGATATTTCATTTGGAGTAAACCAATTAGCGAGATATAATACAGAGCCAACTGATAGGCATTGGCAGGCCGCAAAGCGTATATTAAGATATCTGAAAATGACGATGCATTATGCATTGTATCTAGAATCTAACAATGATTTAGTATTGAGCGCATATGCTGATGCCAGTTTTGCTACTGATGTGACCACCAGAAAATCCACATCGGGTATAGCTATCATGTTAGACAATTGTTTGATTGGCTGGAAATCAATTTGTCAAAAACATATTAGTCTATCTACTATGGAGGCAGAATTCTCATGTTTGTCACTAGTTTGTACTGATCTGATTTATTACAAACAACTAATGATGGATATTGGTTTAAAGATGGATTATCCAATTGTAATACATGAGGACAACCAAGCTGCTATAAAAATGGCAACAAATTTGGCAGTTAAAACTAGATCTAAGTATACTGACATTCGGTACCTGAATGTTCGGCAGTGTATCCAAAGCAACATGGTTAAGTTGGAATATTGTATGTCGGAAGACAATATTGCTGATAATTTTACGAAAGCGCAAGGTGCTATCAAACATAAAACGTGTTGTGAAAGCTATGGATTAAGAATCTAAACTGTATATATTGACCTGTCCAAAGGGGAGAATGTTAGGATATGGTTTGAGCCTAACAAGTTGTCCAGGCAATATATGTGTTCTGTGACTTTAATATGAATATGTATTGTGTGACTTTAAAGTTTTCCTGGTGATTCATTGTAATGCTGAGTCATGCTGTAATTAGTTCTGAACGTATTTAAGAAAGGTACTGTAACATATTCAGTTGATGATAAGCTACCATTGTGTGAGGAGTTGCTATCCATTGTGCTATCATCGTTGGATGGATCTGCTACCATCGTGGTTTGTGAACCAGAGTGAGTTTGTTATTCTAACCAACTACTGTTTGTGTGGTAAGAAGATTTTGTATCACTGGACTGATTTAACTGGCAAAGACTTGGATTGATTTAAAGACTATGAGATTGTTTTTTCACTATAAAGTAAACTTTTGATAAACCAGTTTGCACATCTCTTATTCATTGCTCTCAGCAACGTTTCTCTGTGCTCTACACTCTGCTGGTTGGTAACACAACAACAATATCCTTAACAACCACCAAGCATGCTACCCAGCAGACATGAAAGAAAAGACCCTGAGATGGACAAGTAAAGACCAAAAGACTCTTTTCAATCCCCAGAAGAAAGCTTGAAAGACTATGGGGGGACGGTGGAAATTCATTGTAAGGTTTTCTTTCTTGTTTCATTTATATTGTAATCAGTTTATTGTAAGAATTGTATTTGGGAGTGGTTGCCACAGCAAGATGTACCAGGAGTGGGGAGAAGTTATCTCTCCTCTTCGTAAATAATAAACTCTTGGCTGGCAGCCACTAGGTTGTTGCCAAGTTCCGTTATCATAAGGAAAAGGATTTTGCCGGCTGGTTTGGTCTTTAACTCTTGAACGTCTGTTGGTGTGTGTGCATGTTTGCTGGGGACAGAACAGTGTCCAGCTGCATGTTATCCCTCTCCCTTTTGAACATCTTTCCTCCCTCGGGTTTAATATCATCTTGCCTCTACGGACCGGTCTCCTTTTTCATCTGAGCCCCAGCTGGAGGGTGTCTGGGCAATTGTTATGTGGGAGCTAAGGGAGCTGTTGCCTTTCACCAACGGAGGAACAGACCATCTGACTTTCCTGAGCCATTTCCATACGGGCTAGCCACCGTGAGAGGGTGGCTTGGACACTTACCTCCGGTTCTGGCGAAATGACACGGGACTCCTCCCACTGCCGTGAGAGGGCAGTGGAGTCCAGCTTACTGACATTCAGCTCCATCTTGCTCCAGTACTTTTAAACTCTTCATCATACCCCTGGCCGGACTTTTTACCTCCCATCTATGTTTATGTTTATTGGATGTACATGGCAGCTGTCCTTCTTGCACTGCGAGACTCCCCCTCTCGCAGGCCTGGCCCTCCACTCTATCGAGGGCCTACCTTGATGACGGGTTTTGGAATCCTGAGAGGTGGCATGTGGCGAAGAAGGGGCTGAGGGGCTTTTTAACTTCTTTTTTAACCAAAGTTTTAAGGGGTTCTGGGGGGGGGGTAGGGTTGTGGGTTTGGGGAATAACCCACTGAGGGGGAGGCCGGGTCTGACAGTGGGCTACGTAACGGGGGGTGCGGGGTTCGGAGTCAATGAGGGGGTTAGAGTCCGTACTGAGGAGGGCGATACTATCAGTACTGTAAGTGGGAAGGGCAGATATGGCGGGAGCAGGGGGCCATATCCGGTTAAGGGGGCACGCGCCTGCTGTCTCTGAGCGGTGGCGTGCTCTGGCCCCCAATGCTCCTCTCGTTCCCCGGGTTGTGCAGATCTTCAGGGCCCGGGCCTTCGGCTGATGTTGTGCAACGCCAGGTCCGTTGTAAATAAAGCCCCCCTCATTTGTGATCTTGTTCAAGAGGGGGGAGCTGACCTGGCGGGTATTACGGAGACCTGGTTGGGCCAGGAGGGGGGTTCCCCTTGTTGAAATGTGCCCACCAGGCTTCCAAGCATTCCATCAGCCAAGGGTTCAAGGGAGGGGCGGAGGGGGGGTAGCGGTTGTTATAAAAGAAGGGCTTGGTCTGAAGGAGGCCACTGTGAAGTGGGGTCATGGGGTGCAGGTGGGCCTGCTGATCACGTACCTGGCTCCCTGCCACGTGGCGGCGGCCCTGCCTGAACTGCTCAACGTGCTAGCCGGGATGGCGGTTGATACCCCCAGACTTATGGTTATGGGGGATTTCAACCTGCCGTCCATTGGTGAAACGTCTGAGGCGGCTCGGGAGTTCATGGCTTCCATGATGGCCATGGACCTGACCCAGTTAGTTCATGGCCCTACACACATAGGGGGACACACTCTGGACTTGGTTTTCATCTCTGGCCAGTGGCTGAATGGTTTAGATATAGGGGATGTAGTGATTAAACCCTTGTCATGGTCTGACCATTCTCTCCTTCAACTTGACCTTCAAACCACTACACCCTGCCACAGGGAGGCGGAACCGACTAGGTGGTTCCGCCCCAGGCGCCTGATGGATCCTGATAGGTTCCAGACAGAGCTTGGGCCTTTCCCTGAGGCTCTGGCTCACGACCCGGCTGAAGACCTGGTGGCCTCCTGGGATAGGGCGGCTGCTGGAGCTTTGGACCGTGTCGTGCCTTTGTGGCCTCTGACCCGCCGCCGATCTCACTTAGCTCCCTGGTTCTCCAAGGAGCTGAGGGAGATGAAGCGCCGGAAAAGACGCCTAGAGAGCAGTTGGAGGGCTAGCCTTTCCGAATCCGACCGAACACTGGTATGGTCTCATATTAAGACCTACCTAGTGGCGATAAAAATTTTATTTTATTTATTTATTTATTTTATTTCGAATTTATATACTGCACCTTCTCCCGAGGGACTCAGGGCGGTGTACAGCCAGATAAAAACATATAATACAAACATTAAAAAACAATTAAAAGTATATATATTAATTTGGCCCCAATTTAAGATAACAAACCAATTAAAAATTAAAAATATGTTAAAAAATATGTTAAGCCAGCCCGGCTTGCTGAAAAAAGAAAGTTTTAAGGGCACAGTGGAAGGCACCGAGGTCTTGGATTCTCCTTATCTCTGGGGGCAGCTGGTAGGTGCAATGGCAAAATTTAATTATTTTTCCATTCTTATCGCATCTGCAGATAACCGCCCAGCCGCCCTGTTCAGGGTGACCCACTCCCTGCTCCATCCAGGAGCGCGGGAGGACCCCTTGGAGGGCAGGTGTTAGGTTTAGCTTGCAGCTTACTCCTAACTTGTTGGTCAGGCAATATCTGTTTCTTTAAGAAACAACTGAGCCACGTAATCAGGGTTTGCTGAACCCTGTAATTAGGCTACAGTGCATAAATAAGCAGCACAGAGAAGCGTTCGTTCTTCCTGGTTCTTCCTGCTTCTTCCGGATTGATACCTGATTGTATCCTGTTGCTTACTGAGTCTATTATATGGTACTGTATACCAATAGTTACTAAAGTCTGTTTGCTTTGGTAAGGGAAGATACTTACTGGACTGATATTACTGTTTATGACCTTGGACTGTTTTACTTACACCGAGACTGCTTGTTATCTATAAAGTATTTTTCTCACACGAGCTGGACGTTTATCTCCTTCCCTGTGTGTTTCTGCTCTGCTCGTTGCACAAGCAACAAATACTTTTTACACACACCCTAACATTGGTTATGGGCCCAGAACGTTCCAGGGCTCTTTAATTTGTTTTTGTGGAAGTGAGAAGTGCAGGCAGTGGGTGTAATAGTCAAGATGATGGTTTTTGAGCAAGGTACAAGTTATTCTACTATAACCCGGTTGGATGGAACAAACTATGTTACCTGGTCCACAAAATGCTGTCTACTTTTGCGAAAAGAAGGACTGTGGGACATGGTTAATAATCCACCGGATATAACTGCATTGAATGCTGCTGACGAAGAAGATGCCAAAAAGATAGCGAAGTTTCACAGGGACAACGAGCATGCTTTATGCATCATTGGCCTGACACTGGGAGACCAGCAACTTGTCCATTTCCGGGGCGAAGAGTCTGCTGCGAGGTGTTGGACAAAGCTAAAGAAGCTCTACGTTCGTGACTCTGTGGGTGTCCATATCTACCTGACACGGAAATTATTTCGCTTACATCTTCAGAAAGGAGGAGACATGATGGCTCACCTGGACTCCATGACAGGGCTTTTCCAGGAGCTACATGAGAAAGACCTTGTGTTTACTGAACTGCAGCAAGTTTATATTATTCTTTCATCGTTGGATGACAGTTATGACTCTCTTGTTTCATCATTAGAAGTATTGTCTAGAGATGAACTAACATTGGCCAGTATAACTGGTAGGTTACTGGATGAGGCCAAACGTAGGCAAGAACGAGACCAGTTAAGGATGCAACAGCAACCAAAAGTGGAAGCTGTATATGAGAATGTCAATATTGTTAAACGCTGTTATGCTTGTGGGGCTAAGGGGCACATTGCAAAATATTGTAAAAATAAGAAAGTATCTGCTAGAAACTCTGCTAAACCCAGGAAAGGGTGTAATTTAACAACCAGTTCATCTAATAATATAAGAGATGATTGGTGGGTGATTGATAGCGGTGCCTCTCAATCCATAACAAAAAACAGAAAACTGTTTCTAAATATGAAGAAAAGTACTAAAAAGGTCAAATTAGCTAATGGCTGGAATGTGACTGTAGCTGGGGAGGGACTTGTTCAATGTTCTATCAGTAAGCACCCTTTACCCATGCTTTATATCCCTAGTTTGAAATATAACCTTTTATCTGTAAAGTCATTACTACATTCTGGGTTTACAGTAACTTTTAAAAACAACAAATGTTTGCTGGAATGTGAAGGCACTGTAGTTACTGCAGAATTAGAAGACGACTTATTTGTTATTAGGGATAAGTCATTACTGTTAGTTCAGTCAAAAGCTAAATTTGGAAATGTAAAGCCTCATGATGAATGCGTACATTTACTACATAGAAGGCTTGGTCATCTGAATTTCAGGTTGTTGAATTCGACTGTTAAGCAGTCTAACGGCATAAAATTAAGGGCTTGCAGCAAATACCTGAATTGTAATACTTGTAACCAGCATAAAAGCAAAGTTACACCTGCAAACCGCTGCAATGGGTTTAAAACAACTAAACCTTTGGAGGTAGTCTTTTTAGACTTAATAGGGCCAAAGAAACCCAGTTTAGGGGGAGCATGCTATATTTTGAGTATAGTTGATCACTTTACCAGATATGGTTTTTGCTACCTTATGAAGTCCAAAAGTGATACGTTCCAATGTATCACAAATTGGCTTCGTTTTGTTGAAAGGAAGCAGAGGTTTAAGGTGAAATGCATTGTTACTGACAATGGAACTGAGTTTACTAACCATCAGTTGGCTAAGTTTTTGAAGGATGCTGGGATACAGCATAAACGTTCTGCCCCTTTTCGGCCAGAACATAATGCATATATTGAAAGAAGAGGCCAGACCCTACAAGCTATGACTAGGACTATGCTGGCTGATGCTTGTTTACCTGATAAATTGTGGGGAGAAGCAATACTATGTGCCAATCATATTTTAAATAATGTGGTGCACTCCTCTACAGGAAAAATACCTTTTACTTTATGGCACGGGAGGAAGCCGGATTTAAGTTATATACATACTTTTGGTGCACCAGCCTGGGTGCATATACCGGTTAGTCAGAGAAGGAAGGACCAACAGAGAGCAAGGAAAATGATTTTTGTTGGCTATGAGGCTAACCATAGGTCCTATAGGTTCTGGGAAACAGGAACAACAAAAGTTTTGTGTAGCACTAATGCTAAATTCCTAGAACATGAAGGCTGGGACAGGTTAGAAAAAGCAGACTATGGTTTTACAGATATTGATGTTAAGATAGACCATATTCCTGATGATAGTTCATCTGAGATGGATGATAAACCATCTATTAAGGTTGAAGAACAGGAACAGGAATCAGGGTTAGGGGAGGATGAACCCAATATACCTGATGTTAGTCCTGTTATGCCTAGACGATCTTCCAGGGACCGGCATCCACCAGATCGCTATAAAGCCACAGTGGTTTGCCAAGTAGATATCGAACCATCCAGTTATCATGATATAAGATTATATCCAGAAAAGGAGCAAAAAGCCTGGCAAGAGGCAATGGATAGAGAAATTGATTCTTTGAAGAGGCTTGGTGTCTATGAAGTTGTAAGAATACCACAAAATGAGAAACTTATAGGCTGTAGGTGGGTCTATAAGGTAAAGAAAAGTGTAGATGGGGTAGTAACCCATAAAGCTCGGCTTGTTGCACAAGGGTTCTCACAGACAGATAGAGACTATGATGAGGTTTTTGCTCCAAGTTTACGAGCGAGCACTTTGAGAACGATGCTTGTTTGGGCAGCTAGAAATAAATGCTCTATTACTCATATAGATGTCGAGACAGCTTACTTGAACGCTCCGTTGAGGCATACAATATATATGAAGAAACCTCCTGGTTATGATACACAGGATAGAACTGAGTGTTGGAGGCTACAGAAAAGCCTATATGGTTTAAGGCAATCAGGTTACGAGTGGAACCAATGTATAGTGCAGGAATTACATAACATTGGGTTCTATGAGGGCGTAGCAGATAAATGTCTGTTTAAAAAAGAACAGGATGGATGTGTTTCATTCTTGTTACTCTTTACAGACGACATTGCCATAATTACCAGAACTGACGCTGAGGCCAGAGAGATTATCGGTCAGTTGCAAACAAAATTTAAACTTAGAAATCTAGGACATATACGGCATTATCTAGGGCTGGATATCCTGAAAACATCTAGAGGATTTAAAATATCACAATCTAATAAGATCTGCAAATTGTTGAAAAAATATGGGATGGAATTATGTAAACCTGCCAAGACTCCTATGGCACAAGAATTCCAGCAGGATAGTTTGCAGAGTCCACAGTTCAGTAAAGAACTGTATCAATCATTAATAGGCAGTTTGTCGTATTTGAGCAACTGGACACGGCCTGATATAGCTTTTAGTGTTAATCACCTAGCACAATATAGTTCAGAGCCTACCAATAGGCATTGGCAGGCTGCTAAACGTGTTCTTAGGTATCTTAAAAGAACATTGCATTTTGCTATGTATTTAGAACCAAATGCCAATATGATATTAAAGGCATATGCTGATGCCAGTTTTGCCAGAAAATCTACGTCTGGAATAGCAATCATGTTGGATAACTGCCTGATTGGATGGAAATCAATTCGCCAGAAACACATAAGTTTGTCTACCATGGAAGCGGAATTTTCTTGTCTATCACTTACATGTACTGAACTGATTTATTATAAACAGTTGATGGAAGATATTGGATTCAAAATGGATTATCCTATTACGGTTTATGAGGATAACCAGGCAGCCATTAAAATGGCAACGAATCTTGCTGTAAAGACAAGGACTAAATACACTGATATACGTTATCTGAATGTTCGGCAATGTGTTAAGGATAACATGATTACATTGGAATATTGCGCATCAGAGGACAATATTGCCGATAACTTTACTAAAGCGCAAGATGCCATTAAACACACCAATTGTTGTGAAAGATTTGGATTAAGAATCTGAAATGTAACTGATACCACTGTACAATGTATGATTTGGATGTGTATTTTTGTTTCTGTATCTATTGTGTATATTGTCCTGCCCAATGGGGAGAATGTTAGGTTTAGCTTGCAGCTTACTCCTAACTTGTTGGTCAGGCAATATCTGTTTCTTTAAGAAACAACTGAGCCACGTAATCAGGGTTTGCTGAACCCTGTAATTAGGCTACAGTGCATAAATAAGCAGCACAGAGAAGCGTTCGTTCTTCCTGGTTCTTCCTGCTTCTTCCGGATTGATACCTGATTGTATCCTGTTGCTTACTGAGTCTATTATATGGTACTGTATACCAATAGTTACTAAAGTCTGTTTGCTTTGGTAAGGGAAGATACTTACTGGACTGATATTACTGTTTATGACCTTGGACTGTTTTACTTACACCGAGACTGCTTGTTATCTATAAAGTATTTTTCTCACACGAGCTGGACGTTTATCTCCTTCCCTGTGTGTTTCTGCTCTGCTCGTTGCACAAGCAACAAATACTTTTTACACACACCCTAACAGCAGGGCTGAGGATTTTGTGCAGTATCTGCATGACAAAGTCGCTCAAATTCGGGAAGGCCTGGACTTTGACTGGGTAGATACAGGTGGGGTGACGGAGACAGGTCTTGAGAGCGTTATCTGGGAGGAGTTTGACCCAGTGACCCCTGAAGACGTGGACAGGATTCTGGGTAGACTTAGCGCGGCCACTTGTCTATTGGACCCGTGTCCCTCCTTTCTGGCGAAGGTTGTTGAGAGTGTGGTGGCGCGACAGTTTCCCCAGTACCTGGATGAAGTGGTCTATCTCGATCCATTCCAGTCGGGCTTCAGGCCTAGGCAAAGCACAGAAACGGCATTGGTCGCATTGGTTGATGATCTCTGGAGGGCTCAGGACAGGGGTTGTTCCTCTGTCCTGGTCCTGTTAGATCTCTCAGCAGCTTTTGATACCATTGACCATGGTATCATGCTGCGCCAGTTGGAGGGGTTAGGGGTGGGGGGCACCGTGTTGCAGTGGTTTTCCTCCTTCCTCTCTGACCGGTCGCAGTTTGTGTTGACGGGGGGCCAGAGGTCGACCCCGAGGTGCCTTGTATGTGGGGTGCCGCAGGGGTCAGTCCTCTCGCCCCTTCTGTTCAACATTTATGTGAAGCCGCTGGGTGAGATCATCCGTGGTTTCGGGGTGAAGTACCATCAGTACGCTGATGACACTCAGCTGTACATCTCCACCCCGGACCACCCCAATGATGCCCTTGACATGATGTCCCGGTGTCTGGAGGCCGTATGGATCTGGATGGGGAGAAACAGGCTCAAGCTCAACCCATCCAAGACCGAGTGGCTGTGGCTTCCGGCATCCCGATATAGTCAGTTGGTGCCATCTCTGACTATTGGGGGTGAGTTGTTGGCCCCCACAGAGAGGGCTTGCAACTTGAGTGTCCTCCTGGATGCACGGCTGTCTTTAGAAGAGCATGTGACGGCCGTGGCCAGGGGGGCTTTTTATCAGGTTCGCCTGATTCACCAGTTGCGTCCCTTTCTGGATCGGGACTCCTTACGCACGGTCACTCATGCCCTCGTCACTTCCCGCCTGGACTACTGCAATGCTCTCTACATGGGGCTCCCCTTGAAGAGCACCCGGAGGCTCCAACTGGTCCAGAATGCAGCCGCGCGGGTGATTATGGGAGCATCATGGCACTCCCATGTAATACCTCTCCTGCGTGAGCTGCACTGGCTCCCGGTGGTCCTCCGGGTGTGATTCAAGGTGTTGGTGACCACCTTTAGAGCGCTCCATGGCTTAGGGCCTGGATATTTACGGGACCGCCTTCTGCCACCGAGAGCCTCCCACCGGCCGGTACGCTCCCACAGAGAGGGGGTCCTTCGGTTGCCGTCAGCCAAACAATGCCGACTGGCAGCCCCCAGGGGGAGAGCTTTCTCTGTGGGAGCACCTGCCCTCTGGAACGAGCTCCCCCCAGAGAAACGGACGATTCCGGATTTACGTACTTTCCGTCGGGCCCTCAAAACCTTTTTATTTCATTAAGTCGGGCTGGCCTAATCTCTCCAATTGTGTATTTAATTTGGATTTTTAATGGGGGATTTTAACTGTTGGGCCAAAATGTTTAATTTATTTTTAAATTGTTTTTAAATTTTGTATTTGATGTTTTTTACTTCTGGCTGTTCATTGCCCTGAGTCCTTCAGGAGAAGGATGGTATATAAATTCAAATATTAAATTAAATTAAATTAAATTAATTTATTATTCATATTTCTATGCCGCTCACTCTCCGAGGACTCTGGGCGGCTTACAACAAAGACAACATGAACAACATATTGCCCCCAACAATCTGGGTCCTCATTTTACCGACCTAGGAAGGATGGAAGGCTGAGTCAACCTTGAGCCGGTGAGATTTGATCTGTTGATCTGCTGAACTAGCAGTCAGCTGAAGTAGCTGCAGTACTGCACTCTAACCACTGTGCCACCTTGGCTCTTACATTGGGGTGTAAATGCTCTCTCGTGCTCTCTCTCTCTCTCTGACAGTGAGTTGTTGGACCCCAGTTGCTATTG
Organism: Pituophis catenifer annectens; assembly: GCF_029215685.1. Taxonomy (NCBI): domain Eukaryota; kingdom Metazoa; phylum Chordata; class Lepidosauria; order Squamata; family Colubridae; genus Pituophis; species Pituophis catenifer. The sequence goes on along the minus strand of NW_027256885.1, from coordinate 72,232,473 downwards.
TAGGAAGTTAGCACCCACCCCTTTCCTAGAAGAATGAAATATTTTAGGAAATATTAAAAAGGCAGAATATTATATTTCCCTGGTTGAGAAATGGAGAAATATGTTTTAAAGACAAAGCAGCTCCCACCTTCCTGCCCCTCCTTTGTCAATGGACCATCATCTGCAACACAATAGGACCCATCTACCAACAGAAACTAACACAATAGGACCCATCTAGCAACAGAAACTCAACACATGGCACCTGGGAAGATTACATCAGCCAGCAAGGCTAGCTAAGACCCCCACCCCCTGGGAGTCTGACAACCAATCAGGATACTCTTTTGGGGCCCCAGGAAGTTCAAAGCCAGAGAGGGCATAAAACCCAGGGGACTCGCAGCATCTTGGCCTTTTTCTGTTCAGGAACTCGAACCATGTGATTCTGTCCACCATTAAACCTTCTTTCCAAGCAGTCTCCATGTTTCCAGTGTCTTTTTCCCCACTTGGAGCTGAACCCAGAAGGATATTTCTTCTAACAATTTGGCCCCCACAGATGGGACTCCAAGCTAACCTAACCAATGGACCTGGCCCAGGTAAGCCTCCCTTGCTAGCAGCAGACCCATTGAGTCTGTGGGTAAGTTTTCCTGGACCTTGGCCATTTGGAACTAGGTTTTAAAGGGGTTTTGAGTGTTGAGCTCAAAGGCTGCTTGGAAAGAAGGTGAGTACCTCTAAATTTTAATTTTAAAGCATGGAAAAGCATGGGAAATGTGTGTATGCCTGCGTGTGTGTGAGGGCCCTTCTCCCAATCACAGCTGGAACTTGCTTCCTTTGTGCATTCCCTAACCGCAGAAAGACCAACAGTCTGGAGAGCATGGGGGTTTTGCCAGAGCACAGGACCTTCTGTTAGGGAAGGAGGAAGTGTGTGTGTGGGATTCCATCTGGAAAACAGTCTGATTCCACCTCTTTGAGTGACCTCTAGCCGCACCTCTGCCTACCGCTAGCTCCACTGAGCCGTGACCGGTAGGATAGAGAAAGCAAGGTGGGGTTGCCAAATGTGGAACTTTGTGTTTAAAAGGAACGGAAGCCGAGAGAATGCCAAGCGAAAGTGAAAGGGGTATTAAAAGTAGTAAAGGGAGTCCCCGGTGTTCCAAGGAAAGCAGCCCGGTGTATGTGTATTGCACGGGGAGGTACTGGTACTAACTGTAGGGGCAGTGAGGTCCTCCCAGATCCCTTTTTGATACGCAAACCCAGGCAGATTCCAGAAAAGGGAATCTGTGTCCTTCTCAGAACTTTTTTTTCTGAAACGAAGGAGGATCGCCCGGCTGAGCCAAAGTGAACTTTATATTTCAAGGATCATGGGAAGCTGTAGCTCGAGGGCGAGGGAAAATCCCCTGGAAGAGTTTATTGTGGCCTGGGATGCCAGGCGGATGCCAGTGTTACCTGGCATGAGCAAAAGGAAACCTCGGAAATTGTGCAGAAAATGGGCTATGCTAAGAGATAACACCAGGAGACAAATTTGGCTAAATAAAAGTACTTAAAAGAAAAGGGAAATATATAAATAGGAATGTTGGGGGTTTTGTTTGTTTTGTTTGTCTCTATCTCTGTCTTATATGCAACCACGTGGTATGTTTAAGATTTGTGCCTTCCCTAATTTAATTGAGATTTATGGCGGGAATGATCAGTGTGTGTGTAAATCTCAGAGTTCTGCTTTCCTCTCTTTGTCCTCCTTGTTTTTATGTATGTATGTCTAAGTCTTTGTGCGCCCTCGAGGTAATTGTAACTGTAAAATGTATCTGATCCCTAGAGACAAGAATTTGAAATTGTTAGAGGAAAAAAAAAAGGTTGAAGCAATGAAAAATGGGGGAGAGAGAGAAAAAAGAAAGAAAGTGCCTGTCAGCCTTCGCTCTTTCGTTGCTTGCCTGCTCAGCTGCCATGAAACGGGGGGAGGGGGGAGCTATTGGAATTCTTGGGAGGGGGGAAGTGAGCTGGTGGAGAAGAGGAGAGGAACTTTTCCTCAGCGTTTTCTTTGAAGCTGATAACAACCCAAGGTCGACTGTCCTGGCATAGCAGGAGGATGGCACCACCAAACGTTGTACCCCACATGACCCCTGGGGGATTTGTGGATTGGATGATTTATGCTGGACAGTTGGGGGAAGGCTTTTGGGGATGCTTTCTATATGTAATTTTCGCGCCTTTTGCTTCAGACCTTGCTTTTCTTTGGTTGTATTCAGTTCATACTAAGTAAAAGTACCTTTCTCTATGAAAATGGAGTCGGGTTTTTTCTTTCTTGAGTATTGAAAGGAGGCACGCCTGACAGAGCCTTTGCCCTGTGTTTGTCTGGCCAACAAGAACAGAGTAAAGAGAACTTTTCATTTTATTTCTATTTTTTTTCTCCTTCCCTCTCTGTATCTTAAAGTAACAATTCAAGTTTATGAGGAAACGTTTTATGTTCATTTACAAGGAAAAAAAATTCAGTCTTGCACTAACTGTATGTGTTTAAATGGTTTTACCTGTTCATTTCTTTCCCAAAGTATGTGAATCCAGTTTTTTCTTTCTCATTTTGTTGAAACTGCATTATCTGTTTAGTAACTGCAATACTGATGTGTTGTTGTTTCTTTTCAAACTCTGCCTGCAAGATATCTACCTCCCTCATCTCTAATCCTGTTACAATGCCTTTCCTGGGAAGATTACCCACAAAATTGGGGAGGGGACCCTGTTCTAATGTCTTTCAGCCCTGCACAAAGGACTCTGCAACCTGTGGAAGCAGAGCACATGGATCCAGTTGCTGCCTCCAGAGGAGACCTTCCATCTGTTTGAATCAGGAATTGGGTTTGAATCCAGCCTCCACTGAAAGTCATCAGAGCTACCAGAATGGAGCAGACCTTCCCAAGCCTGACTGACCAGCCTTACCACTGTTAGGATAGGGTTTGAGCCTAACAAGTTGTCCAGGCAATATATGTGTTCTGTGACTTTAATATGAATATGTATTGTGTGACTTTAAGACTTTACTGCTGAATCATTATAATGCTGAGTCATGCTGTAATTAGATAATCATTGGTTGTGAACGTATTTAAGAAAGGTACTGTAACGTATTCAGTTGATGATAAGCTACCATAGTGTGTGGAGTGCTATTCATTGTGCTATCATCGTTGGATGGATCTGCTACCATCGTGGCTTGTGAACCAGAGTGAGTTTGTTATTCTAACCAACTACTGTTTGTGTGATAAGAAGATTCTTGTATCACTGGACTGATTTAACTGGCAAAGACTTGGATTGATTTAAAGACTATGAGATTGTTTTTTTTTCACTATAAAGTAAGCTTTTGATAAACCAGTTTGCACATCTCTTATTCATTGCTCTCAGCAACGTTTCTCTGTGCTCTACACTCTGCTGGTTGGTAACACAACAACAATATCCTTAACAACCACCAAGCATGCTACCCAGCAGACATGAAAGAAAAGACCCTGAGATGGACAAGTAAAGACCAAAAGACTCTTTTCAATCCCCAGAAGAAAGCTTGAAAGACTATGGGGGGACGGTGGAAATTCATTGTAAGGTTTTCTTTCTTGTTTCATTTATATTGTAATCAGTTTATTGTAAGAATTGTATTTGGGAGTGGTTGCCACAGCAAGTTATGTACACCTTAGATTTCTGTCTGGTGGGGAGGAAAAATATGTCCAAAATGTTTGTATTGCCTGTATTGTAAAAGTAGCTGCATACACATGTACACACAGAGAGACACACCATTCAGAATTAGACTGAAACTATTCCCTTCACTTACCTCCACACAAAGCTTCTCCTAGGTTGATTTTTGCTCTGTGGCACTAAAAGCCCAAGGAGTCATATCTCCCTGCTAATTCCATGGGGGAGGGGGCAATCCCCCTCAGGCAATTCCCTCACTTGAAGAGATAGCAGAAAAAGTGATATCCAAAACCCAAGCCCTGACCGTGACTCACAAATGATGCTGCCCAGTTGCCCAGTAAAGAAAGATATGTTGCACTGGTGGTCTCATGAGTAGAAGTCCCAGGGCTCATTGTGTGTAATTAAAAAAAAAAAAAACTAAAATACTAAAAAAGAAGAAAAAAAGCCTGGATTGCACAATGGCTAACCTCAATTTGGACTCACAAATCCTGGATGCACTAAAGTAAGAGCTAGGGCAGGTTCAGTAACCAATCCTTGGAAATGGGCAGCCTGTAATTTAAAGGAAAACCATGGCTATGAAAATGTTTGGGACATGTGCTTGCTTGAAACCTGACTGGAAGCTCACAAAAAGTGACATGAAACATCTGGAAACAATTGGCATGGAAAATTGAATACTGTAAAATTCTTACCAGAACTTTCCCCTGGCTGCTAGACCTTCATGGTTGAAAGCTTTTGGGAGCCACTGAAGGAATCCTTTTCTGTTGCCTCTATCAATGCCTTCCCCTTTGCATTAGAACAATTAAAAGCACCCATCAAGTCTCCCTGATCTGATCAATTTTAATCTTTTGCCAAGAACATGTTTCAAAACTCATGTTTTTTTGGGGGGGGAGGGAAAAGAGGAGGGATTGTAGGAAGTTAGCACCCACCCCTTTCCTAGAAGAATGAAATATTTTAGGAAATATTAAAAAGGCAGAATATTATATTTCCCTGGTTGAGAAATGGAGAAACATGTTTTAAAGACAAAGCAGCTCCCACCTTCCTGCCCCCCCCTTTGTCAATGGACCATCATCTGCAACACAATAGGACCCATCTACCAACAGAAACTAACACAATAGGACCCATCTAGCAACAGAAACTCACCACATGGTGTTGAGTTGGGCGATTGAGGAGGCAGAAGCAAGGTAGTGACAACAGCTCTTTAATGTATAGTGAGACTTCAGCAAAAGTTACAGGCAAACAGCCCTCCTTATATACCCGGCCAGCCAGGCAGCTGACCAATCACAAGTGACCTATTGTTGTTTAAATCTCCCGCCAAAACTATATACATAACACCCTTCCCCTCCCAGAAGGCACTTAGTCTATATATTTGCATACAAAATTGCGCAGGTGACCAGGGCATGTCCGGGCCCTAGTTGACCTGCGCAGTTCAGTCTGAGGTGTGGCGTCGAGCCAGTCGGAGGGACCTTTTGTTTCTCCCGGCTCCGCCAATGGAACCTCCTGGATTTCGTCAGGGGCGTTGGAGTCTTCGGCTGGGAGTGGCGTCTCGCTGGGGTGGCGCTGGAACCTGGAGTCCACAGCTAAGTCTTCCAACCTTCTCGGGCTTGAGTTAGCTGTTGTAGGAAAACTTTGGTAGTCAGGGCCTGGTCTTTCTGAGTACATTTCTGGCTGTCCAGCCAACCTCTTTCTAAGTTGATCGATGTGCCTATGCCAGATCCTTCCATCTCCCACGTCCACTGTGTATGATTTGGGCCCCTTTATGTCAGAGATCACCCCAGCCGCCCATAGGGGACCCTCTGAGTAATTCCTAGCGAACACCAGTGTTCCTATCTGAAACCCACGTAACTTCTGGCCAGCCCCTCTAAACCCATCCGGGGAGTAGTTGGAGTGCAATCTGTCCAAGGTACACCTGAGCTTTCTACCCATGAGGAGTTCGGCTGGACTGCGCCCCGTGGTTGTACAAGGGGTGGCGTGTTGGACTGCTAAGAATTTGTCTATTCGGGCTTGCCAGTCTCCCGCGTCCAGCTGTGCCAGTGCCTCTTTGGCCGTTCTTACAAATCTCTCAGCCAATCCATTACTGGCCAAATGAAACGGGGCCGAGAGTGCATGCTGAATGCCTAATTCTGCCAAGTACCCCTCAAATTGTGTGGCAGTGAATTGGGGCCCGTTATCCGACACTAGGGTGTCGGGCAGTCTGTGGGTGGCAAAGAGTTTGCAGAGTGCCTTTATGACTGCTTCAGCAGTCATGGATGGCATGAGAATGATCTCGAGCCACTTTGAAAAGGTGTCGACGATCACCATAAAGGTTTGGTCATGGAAAGGCCCTGCAAAATCTATGTGAATCGTTGACCAGGGCCCCTGGGGATGCTCCCATTCCCTGACCGGTGCTGTGGGGGGATCTGGCCTGGACTCTTGACAGGGGTTACACTTCCCCACCCACTCGGTGATGTTGTTATCCATTTGGGGCCACCATACATAGCTCCTAGCTAGACCCTTCATTCGTACAATTCCCGGGTGCCCTTCATGTAACAGTTTTAAAACTTTTTCCCTTAAGCATAAGGGCACAATGACACGGTCACCCCATAACAAACAACCCCCTTGTATAGACAGTTCATTTTTTTTAGTAAAGAATGCTTTGAATTCCCCACCCTCCGTCTTTGCCGGCCAACCCCTCGTGACCCAACTCATGACAGTTCTCAGCACATGGTCTTTAGCTGAGGCTCTCGCTACTTCCATTGAAGTAAGAGGCCCCGAGTCCAAAATATCAATAAGGAGAACTGGTGCCTCCAGGGTTGGGTCTTCTAAGAGGTCCGGTAGCAGGCAGCAGCTGAGGGCGTCAGCATGTCCCAGACTCAGTCCTGGTCGGTGGACAAGTTGGTAGGAGTAAGCTGCCAGGAATATGGTCCACCGTGTCATGCGTGGAGACAAGGCAGCGGGGGTGGGCCAATCCCCAGCCAGGCGGCCCAAAAGTGGACGATGGTCCTTGACCAATTCGAAATGTCGGCCGAATAGATATTCGTGAAATTTCTTGACCCCCGACACTGCTGCGAGGGCTTCCCTGTCCAGCTGGCTGTAGTTCCGTTCCGCGCTGGACAGGGTTCACGAGTAGTAGCTGATGGGTGCCTCTAGCCCATTCGGTAGTCTATGGCTCAAGACGGCTCCCACGCCAAAGGGGGATGCATCGCAGACTAGAACAAGTGGTAGCGTCGCATTATACTGAATCAGGAAACTGTCCATGGATAGGAGTTTTTTCACTGTGTTGAATGCGGCAGCTTCAGCCTTCCCCCAGACCCAAGGTGCATTTTTGGCCAGTAACTGGTGTAGCGGCTCGGCGACCGTTGCCTTGTCTCTTAGGAATATGGCGTAAAAGTTGAGGAGACCCAAGAAAGCCTGTAGCTCCGCTTTGTTTTTTGGTGTGGGCGCGTTCTGGATGGCCCTTATTTTGCTCTCGGTGGGGTGTATTCCCGATCCATCCACCTGGTACCCCAAGAATTTCACAGAGGGGACTGCAATCATGCACTTAGTCCGTTTTACACGCAGTCCAGCCTCCATGAATTTGGCCAACACCCACCTTAGTCTGTCCCCTAGCTGTTTCTCATCTGTTGCACTAATGAGTACATCATCAAAGTAGGGCACCACCCCTGGCAGTCCTTGTAAAAGACGCTCCATGGTACTTTGAAACAGTCCGGGGGCTATGCTGACTCCGAATTGGAGTCTGGTGCACTTGAATGCACCTCTGTGGGTGACTATAGTCTGTGCTTCCACGGTAGCGCCATCTACCGGTAGTTGCTGGTACGCCTGCGCAAGATCGAGTTTCGTGAAGATCTTGCCAGGGCCCAGCGAATGGAGCAGATGATGCACAATCAGGACAGGGTATGCGCTCTGCTGAAGGGCCTTATTTAAGGTACATTTGTAGTCTGCGCAGATGCGCACAGACCCTTCTGATTTGACCGGGGTCACTATTGGTGTTGTGACTCCGACCCCCGAGCCCGTCTTATCGGAGGGAGAAGACTCCGAAAGTGAAGGAGAGGAGTTGGCAAGGCCTCCCTCTCCAGGACCCTCCTCTCTGGCAATGCCTCAGGTGTCTTCCAAAGGAGAAGAGATAGGCCAGGAGCCAGGCACTTCCGAGCAGCCGCAGTTAGACAGCGATGGAGATAAGTCTTGGCTGGATCCCCGACAGTGTCAGAAAGACAAGTGCGCGCAGCAGAGAAGGAGGCATGCCAGAGATTAAGCTGAGTCACTGGACCACACCCCACAGGGGATAAAAGGAGGTGGGGTGGCCATTCAGGCTTTGTGACGGACAAAACTGAAAAGCTAGCAAGTCATACTGCGTTTCTGGAACTTCGTTATATGCCTTCCTTGGATTTATTATGGACTGGAGTTGACAATTCTTTGGCTTTGTGAACTTATTTTGGTTTATCCGACGGAGGAGGAAAACCTCCCTTTGTGAGTAAAGTTTTTGGCAAGCAGCTACTGGGTTGCTGCCAATGCTGTTATCTCAAAGAAATTCCTGACTGCTGGTTTTATTAACTCCTGGCTGACTGTTTGTGTGCGTGTGTGAGTCAGGGACAGAACAATTGGGGTCTCCCATTTAGCGTGGTCTACTGGGACTAACACCCTTTGCTTGATTAGCTTATCCAATTCCAAGTCAATTTTGGGTTTGAGTGCAAAAGGCACTCGCCTAGCCTTCAGTCTGATCGGAGCTACGTTGGGGTCTAGGTTAAAGGAAATAGGGGTCCCCACGTACTTGCCCAGCCAGTGGTCAAAGACGTCCTGGAACTCCTGCATGAGGTCGTCCTTCAGGGTGCTGCCGCTGGCGCTGTGGATGCCAGTGAATCCCATTCCTAGGGCCTTGAACCAGTCCAGCCCTAGGAGGCTCGGTAGTGTCTTGCTGACCACAGTGAGGGGTAGCTCCTTCTGGTACTCGCCATAGGTGACCTGGAACGTGCCAACTCCAGCCACAGGGATGTTGTTTCCCTGGTAGTCTCACAGCCGGATTCGTTGGATCTGGAGCCAGCTCTTCTTGATGTTGGGAAGGGCGGCCTTCAGGGTAGCCCAGGACATGATGGACAGGGAAGACCCGGTTTCGATCTCCATTTCGCAGGGTTGTCCTTCGATCTCGACCGTTGTGTGGACTTTTTTCTCTATGGTCACGCTGGCCTGGCTGATCAAGGTGCTGCAGGTCTCGTGACTTTGAAATTCGCGCCTTTTCCTCTGGTCGTCATCTTTACTGGTCCGCTTGTGCCGCGCCGGCTCTGATTGGCTGAAGCTGTCCCGGGGCTTGTGGCTGGCTGGTAGGCTTGCCCTGCAGACTCTCGCCAAATGTCTCTTCTTCTCGCAATGCCTGCAGATGGCATCCCTGAACTTACAGCTTTGCCTCTGGTGTGCCCCTCCGCAGCTCGAACAGCTTCTGCGTCGCTCTTTCTGCCCCCCAGTCTGCCTCTCAGTTTGGAAGACGTCCTCTTCTGACTCTTCCTCGCTGCTGGTCTGGGTGGCTTCTCGGTGCACCGGCGCTGACCTCAGAGTTTCCTTCGGGTTAGCTGGTCGTTGCGGTGTCTCCGCAGCCTTGGTTGATGACTCGTGCGCCCTGGCTTCATCAGGAGCGATGGGTAGAGTCAGATTCTGTCTCGTGAGCAACCTTCTCTGTAAGCGTATATCTCTCACTCCACAGATTAGTTGCTCTAGGAGCGCGTCATCGAGAACCCGGTATTCGCAGTGCATCGCAGCGTTATGCAGGGCAGCCATGTACGCGCTGATCGGCTCTCCTTCATGCTGTACTCGCTGCTGGAGCTCGTAGCGCTGCACAAACTTCGATGGTACCAGGGTGTAGTATGCCTTGAGCGTGGCTTGTAGCATTTCCCACGAGACGGTCTGGACCGGGGTCGGTTCCGAAAGTGACTCTGCCATGTCGAAGACCTCCGGTCTGCAGTGGCTCAGGAACAGGGCCCTCTTTCGGTTCCCTGGAAGACCCTGCATGTTGCTGGCTTCCAATGCGCACTCGAACCGGATCATGTACGACCCCCACTTCTCTCTGGCCAGGTCGAAAGGCTTTGGCAGTACGAATGCAGACATCATAGTAGTTCTGCTGTGTACGGCTCGTCAGCCTGGCTGAATCCGCTGTAGGTAGCTCTTCTTCGGCTTGCTTCTCAGTGCCTCAATCCCACCTTCGTCACCAATGTTGAGTTGGGCGATTGAGGAGGCAGAAGCAAGGTAGTGACAACAACTCTTTAATGTATAGTGAGACTTCAGCAAAAGTTACAGGCAAACAGCCCTCCTTATATACCTGGCCAGCCGGGCAGCTGACCAATCACAAGTGACCTATTGTTGTTTAAATCTCCCACCAAAACTATATACATAACACATGGCACCTGGGAAGATTAAATCAGCCAGCAAGGCTACCTAAGACCCCCACCCCCTGGGAGTCTGACAACCAATCAGGATACTCTTTTGGGGCCCCAGGAAGTTCAAAGCCAGAGAGGGCATAAAACCCAGGGGACTTGCAGCATCTTGGCCTTTTTCTGTTCAGGAACTCGAACCATGTGATCCTGTCCACCATTAAACCTTCTTTCCAAGCAGTCTCCATGTTTCCAGTGTCTTTTTCCCCACTTGGAGCTGAACCCAGAAGGATATTTCTTCTAACAGTATGAAAGCTGTTAGATGGATTTCAGGTGCTCTTTCCAAAAACTGGATCTGGCAACTGGGCCTGCTACAAAGGAGCTGACTGGATTAGAGTAGAAAGAAGGTTGATGTTTACACAGAATTCTTGTATTGCTTGCTGGTGGAAAAAATGGCAGAGGGAAGGTTAACAAGAGCTTAACTCCCATCCAAGCAGTTATTTTTAAGGATCTTTGGGGATTATGTATTTAATCATGTTCTCAACCATGAACATATGCATGCATGGGGCGTCTAGGAGTTTAAAGTGTTCCCTCATACACACTTCATTTTCCTTCTAAATGAGGTTGCTGGAAAAGAAGGCAAGCCGGGCGCAGAGAATTGTGGATTATGAAAGGATTTCTGAATTAGAGAATTTGTGCTCAGCCTGCTTCGACCATTATTTCATACCTGTAGGTAGGTGTTGTAAGGTCCCAAAATACACTTGAGTCACCAGAATGCCAAAGAGAGACTCAAGACGAGGCTTGCAAAAAAACAGATTTTATTTATGGCCAAAAACAAAATACTGGGTGGAACTATGTCCAGAACATACAGATACAATGCATGCGAGGAGATAGCCACACCTTGGGGAAGGTATGGCATCCTTTTATACCCTCAGATACGTCAGCTTAGTACCCAACTCTGGCCTCCCAATCCAGGCCCGTGCATTCCTTGTTGCCCTGCAAGGGGAATAGAAACTTCCCAATTAGTCATCTTGAGCATTTCTTTGTTTACTCAATTGGCCACTTAGGCCCCCTGGCCCTGGAAAGTAGGAGTCTATCCAGATCAACATAAATTAAGACTGAGATAGTACCATGCTCTTAGATGGCACAAGAAAGAAACAGGGAGAAGATTAATATGGGTTCAGGTCAAATGGCAGGAACATATGTTTGACAAATACCAGATACATTACAGGCCTAATAACAGAATATGTTTGTTACAGGAGATACAAATATAAAGGCATAATATATGTGATACAAATACAAAGGCATATGTGTATTACAGGAACCTAATGGTTACAGAATCTAGTATACCAGTATATCATATCCTAGCATTATTTATTATATCCTTATTATTGTTTCTCTTCATTCCACACTTTTTATTTAAATGATGGAATGCTTTCCATCGCGGGAATCATGTGACTATTCTTTGGATTAAAGGAATGAGACAAGGGAGAAGAAGGAAACCTCCAAGGGTTAACAATCATCAATTTTGCAAACAAAATTTGTGGAAATAATTTTTCCATACACACCGACTTTTGCTAAGAAATAGTGTACAGCAAGTCTATTCTGGGATATTGCTGTTTTCAACAGAGGGTGTTGTTTTAAACAGAGAGTGCTGTTTAACTAAGAAATTTAGAGCACTAGCAGTTGTATTAGGTATCATTGCAATCATTGGCTGCAACCTTACAATTCTATTCAGCATATAAAGGGAGTTCTGTACCATCTTTTGCCCAGGTGGCTGGTCCGTATACCTGAACTATTATTTCTGGAGGCCACTCATCTTTCTATGGCCTATATCCACATAAATAGGTATACCCAGTTTTTCACCTTGTTGTATTGTCAGTAGAAAAAGGAAGAAAAATAGATTTCACAGTTCCTAATACACATGCTTCATACCATCGGCTAGGCAATTGCACATAGGCAAATTTTCCATTTATCCAATATAAGCCATCTGGAGCATGCCAATTAAGAGTTACCACATCCGTCCATAACCCACTCAGTCTAGGTATATTTTCAAATGGGTTACTAGGTTGTGTCAGGTTAATTCCAGACTGAAAAGTAACAATAAGCAAAGAAAACACCCTTACGTGTAAAATGATTTTTCACACTGATCATTGCATTATATTCTCCTCATATTAGTCCTATGCATAAGAAAATTGTCCAAAATATTGAACCATTGCATTAAATCAAATATAGAATTGATATCTATATTTTCAGGGATCATGATATCACTATCTCTTAGGACTACTGTGTTCAAGTCAGATTGACCTGATTCAATGTCTCAATTCTCCAGTGTAGGATAAATATATACATAGGAATAGAGTTTCTATGGGGAGCAATCCCTTGCACATTTACACAAGCACAGTGTCCCATTATTCCCCACAGGTGTATATAAGTTCACAATTATAACAAGAGTAACAATAACATTCAGTGATACAGTTACAATCACGGGACCAACACAATCTGGAGAGTGTGAAATTGCACAGCTGCTGTTGGGATCTTCAGACGGAATAAGAGAGGCCACCACTCAGGCTGGAAAGTCCAAAAAGTTGCTACTCCTGCAACAAGAAAAATCACAAACAAAACTCATTCATACCACAATGACCACACCAGTTTTTGGAAAAGTTTATTCTCAGCAGGTCTTCTTCAGGAATCACTTGCCACTCTTTAAGTTCTTCCACTGGTCCTTTTACACGGTCCACCCTTTGTCTTTAGGTTGGACTGCTGTTTCAGTAGTCAGCAGGACTTGGTAGGACCTGTCCCAGGCTTGGCTAAGTTTGTCCTCACATCAGGTTTTATCAGGACCCAATCACCAGGCTGGAACTTATGAACAGCAAAATCGAGAGGTAGGGTTTGAGCTAGGAGTCCTTTGATTCTGAGGTAAGATAAAGAAGAATAGAAGCCAAGTATACAGTTCTTTACAAACATGTCTTTAGTTTCATATTGTGGAATTTCCCCCATTCTGTCCAAACGTGGTAATCCAAACATCATTTGGCAAGGCAAGGCAAGGGTAAAGATTTGGTTCACAGCAGAGATGATTTTGCATTCCATGGAACATGACATTCCCACTGCCTCCATTATTAATTGAAGCACTTTTGCAATAAAATGAGTCTCTTGATTGCTGTCTATAGCTTCTACTTCTACTATATAGGTATATATAGGTATAGGTATAATATAGGTATTATCTGTTAATTTTGGTGACTACTGCTGAGTGGCTCTCATGGCTGGATAAGCCTCAACCCATCCAGTCAAGTGACCCACTATCACCAATAAATATCTAAGTCTCCCCACTTAAGTTAGTCTAATGAAATCAACTCAAATGCATTGAAATGGTCTCACACTAAAGTAGCCCTACCTTCTCTTTCTACTGCTCACATTTTCTTTAACTAGTACTTCTCACCTAACACTTAAACATTCAGTTCTTTCTGCCACTGCCATCCTGGCTTCCAAGTAGCACCTCAAGCTTCAAAGAAATTCAAAGCTTGATTTCACAAGCCTGTGCAAACCAACCTACCTAAATGTCTTCTCTTACCTGCTACCACTTTCTCTTCCCATCTATAAACAAATTAACCCCTTCTCAGCACCAATATCTGATCGTCCTTCTAAATCTCCTTGTAAACTGAGCTGGATTCAAACAAAAACAAGCATACTCTCAATCAAGATCATCCTCACTTGAGGAGGGGCACTAGGGCTCCTCCAAAAGTCAACTTTCTGCTTTCCTTCATTAACACTGCCAGAGCTGCCACTGCTTGAACACAAACTGGAAATCCTTAACAGGCAGGATCTAACATTTTAGACAAAAATGCCACTGACTCTCTCTTACTACATATTGTAATTTCTAATTCATCTCTGTAACAATTCCTAAAAAGGCATCAACTTGTGCTGCTAACAAACAAACAAGCAAGCAAACAAACAAACAAACAAACAAACAAACAAACCAACAAACAAACAAACAGATAGGATAGAGCACCTTGTCAAAATTGCATTCCGAGCCAAAAACAGTGAAACTGCAAAGGCAGGTATCAGATATCACCCTTTATCCTGCCTTTTTCAGGCTGGTTCAGCAGAGAACCAGCCCGCAGCCCCCCTTTTTCCTGCTTCTCTCCTCCTTTCATCTCTCAGCATCCTTTCAACAAAACAACCCTCTGCATTTCTCTGTAACCTCAACACACAGGCATTCACAGGTCTCAGGATCACTTTACTTTATGAGCTTCGGGACATCTCACACACACACACTCACATTTGTACTGCAATCAGACTTTTTGTATACATCAATTTCACATACAAAAATTTCATTTAATGCTTCCTCCATGCAAACCAAATTATTTCAGGGAGCTTTTCACAAGCCAATGCGCTCCATTTTCTAAATAGCTTTTTGTGTACTGTTGTTAGAGGGTCTCCTGCAGGTTTGGAAATGATTACATACATACACATACACACACATACCATCAAACATTTCCAGACCTGTGAAGGTTGTTTTTTTGTTTTTTGTTTTAATTTTATTTCCTTGGGCAACCTATAGCTTATTCTTAAAGCAGTGGGAAAACTCAGAGAGCAGTTTAAATCATAAATATGATTGTGGGCCCTAACTACTTTCCGTTTCCCACAGCTCCAAGCCGAGATGTTTACTTAATTTGCAGGCTGGCCAGATATCACAATCAATTCTACATACTATTATTATAGATGCATATCCAAGAATTTTGTAACAGAAATCACACCAGATTGATCAAGTAAAATTATATGAGTCTCCCCATTTAGGCAGGTTTTACATTTTTATTACCTGCTAAAACCCAGGTGGGAAGAACAATAAACAATTTCTTCTTTATTCTTAGTTCTTTCAGACTTCTCTGGCTCTTTTGAGAATGGTAAATTATCAAGATCTTTATAACATTGCAATATTTCTTCGCCACCCATAGATCTCTCTTTAGGCACTAGATTGTTACTACGTGCCTCTGCCCTGGGGGTGTTCTGTGTGTTCTCATTCTAACTTGGACCTCTCAGCAATCGCTGGCCCATTTTAAAGATCAAGATGTATAAGAGGTATACACATCGTTTGCATTTAGCCAGGGCTCTCATGAGCAAGTTTGAACTCCATTTTTCTTTTTTACAGACAACTTTTACTGCCACAACATTTTTCATTCATTTTTTTTTATACTCTTTTTTTTTGTTTTGTTTTTTCACAACTTGTTTGTAACGTGTTCCAGTGGGCTAACATAGCCAAATGGAGAACACGGCCCAATTCTTGTTACTAGTTATTTGTTCCAAACAGGCTACCAGCATGGTTGCCCATTTTTCCCAGGGGATTCCTTTCTGTCAGCTCGAAGCCTGACTAGACTCTCTTTCTTCCTGAGGAGATTTCCCACACCTTTCCATCGGTGCGAAGCCTAACCAAACCCTCTCTTTTTCCCTAAGAGATTTCCCAGACCTCCCCTGTGGGTCCGAAGTTTGGTCAGAGCCCTCTCCTGCACTACAGATTCTTATTCCAACAGTCACACTCCTTTCAAAGCGATCGTCTCTGGCTGATCTCCTCTCGGATAATCAGAAACGCAGATTGGATCTCCGCACATCGCTTCGAGGGCAAACCTCTGAGGAATTTCCCTCGTCTCATTCACACACTCACAAAGCAACACTCCCCTTCCCAAGAGAAAAAAAAATATACTCACCCAGAAGAGCTCAGTTCCATACCCCCCCACAGTGCAAGCCTCTTTGTTAGGCGTTCAGGACAGGCAGGATCAGAGCCTGCCAGCAAATGACCAGATCAAAGTCACTGGATAAATTTTTCCAGGAGCGCTCTTGACTTCGGTACTGGTCCAAGCTGGTTTCTTCCGTCTGCCTTTAATGAAGGCCACCAAGCCTCAAAGCGGCTCAGTTTGTGGGAAGCTGAATGCAGCCACCTTGAAGAAACTTTGCCTTCAAGTCCCACTTCGGGCGCCAGAAATGTAAGGTCCCAAAATACACTTGAGTCACCAGAATGCCAAAGAGAGAGACTCAAGACGAGGCTTGTAAAAAAACAGATTTTATTTATGGCCAAAAACAAAATACTGGGTGGAACTATGTCCAGAACATACAGATACAATGCATGCGAGGAGATAGCCACACCTTGGGGAAGGTATGGCGTCCTTTTATACCCTCAGATACGTCAGCTTAGTACCCAACTCTGGCCTCCCAATCCAGGCCCGTGCATTCCTTGTTGCCCTGCAAGGGGAATAGAAACTTCCCAATTAGTCATCTTGAGCATTTCTTTGTTTACTCAATTGGCCACTTAGGCCCCCTGGCCCTGGAAAGTAGGAGTCTATCCAGATCAACATAAATTAAGACTGAGATAGTACCATGCTCTTAGATGGCACAAGAAAGAAACAGGGAGAAGATTAATATGGGTTCAGGTCAAATGGCAGGAACATATGTTTGACAAATACCAGATACATTACAGGCCTAATAACAGAATATGTTTGTTACAGGAGATACAAATATAAAGGCATAATATATGTGATACAAATACAAAGGCATATGTGTATTACAGGAACCTAATGGTTACAGAATCTAGTATACCAGTATATCATATCCTAGCATTATTTATTATATCCTTATTATTGTTTCCCTTCAGTGTCATGATCCTGACCCCAAAAAAAAGGTTGATCCAGGAAACTGGAAGCTTTCTAGTTTTGGCACCAGCAGACTAATGGCAGCACAATTTTTCTTGGTCCCACCTTGTCTGGTTGTTCTCCCTGTAGTAAAATAGTATTCTTACCTCTCTGGAAGCTTCTAAATTTTTAAAAGACATGCATTGCAAGATATGGTTAGGAGATATGGTTAACATTTTCTACATCAATGTGGAAGTAACATTCACTGGATTCAACATAACTTACTTCTAAGTAAGTGTCACAAAGAGTCTGGTGGTGCCTATTCAAACCAACAGATTTTATCAGAAGGCATAAACTCAGCTTTTGCTCATAAAAGTGTATGCTTTATAGTAGGATTTGTTGACTGGAAAAGGTGCTATTGATCTCCTCCTGATTTTTTTTTTTTTTTTTTGTTCCCATAGACTAACAGAGCTCTCCTTTTCCAATGTGTAAGTGTTTAAGAGAGAGTTGTCAGAAGAATAATCTGGGGTTCCAACTCGAGCCTGGGTTGCACAAGAATAAATAAAAATGAGATCCAGACAGCTGTGAGGAAAGGAGAAATATTTATTTCCCAGAGCAGAGGGATTTACTTTGTGGGCAGCTGCAGAGAAATGGGGTTCAGTGACAACGTTTTATAGAGGAGGTTGTGGGTGTGGAAGTGTTTATGTGCTGATTCTAGGGTGATATTTGAGGTGCGTGTGTGTGTAGGTATGTCACCTATGATGTTTATTCTTGTGAACATGGAGTTCCACTGTGTTTACAGACCTTATCCTTTGATACGTGGATTAGGTCTGGGTAATTTATTTGGGGATTTGAGGAAGTTTGAGTAAAAGATTTTCCCCCATTTGCTATTTTTATTTGATTAACTTAGTAGTCTCTACCTTAAAATGGCAGGAAGCCATGCAGCCATGTGACTAAATTAGTAGACCAGCGAAATGCTGTGGACATAGTATACTTAGATTTCAGTAAGGCATTTGACAAAGTAGACCACAACCTGCTTCTTGGTAAGCTAGAAAAATGTGGAATAGACAACATCACCACTAGATGGATTTGTAGCTGGCTGGCAAACTGTACCCAATGAGTAGTCCTTAATAGTACTACATCCACATGGAGAGAAGTAAGCAGTAAGGTACCACAAGGCTCCATTTTAGGCCCAGTACTCTTCAATATCTTCCTAAATGAGTTAGATGAGGGAATAGAAGGGGAACACTTCAAATTTGCAAATGACACTAAACTGGCAGGAATAGCCAACACCCCTGAAGGACCCAAAAAGATCTTGACAAACTTGAACAATGGGCCCTATCCAACACAATTAATTTCAGTGTGGAGAAAAGCGAAGTTTTACATTTAGTCAGGAAAAATCAAAGGTAGAAGTACAGATTAGGCGAGACCTGGCTTAAAAACAGTAACTGTGAGAGGGACCTTTGAGTCCTAGTGGATGATCACTTGAATATGAGCCAGCAGTGTGCAGCAGCAGCCAAAAAAGCTAATACAATCCTGGGTTGTATAAACAGAGGCATAGAATCAAGATCACGTGAAGTATTAGTACCACTTTATAAAACCCTAGTAAGACCACACCTGGAATACTGCAACCAATTTTGGTCACCATACTGCAAAAAAGATGTTGAGACTTTGGGAAAAGTTCAGAGAAGAGCAACTAAGATGATCAAAGGCCTGGAGACTAAAACATGAAGAACAGCTGCATAATTTGGGTTTGGCTAGTCTAAAGAAAAGAATTAGGGGTGACATGATAGCAGTATTCCAGTATTTGAGGGGCTGCCACAAAGAGGGGGTCAAATTATTCTCCAAAGCACCGGAGGGCAGGACAAGAAATAATGGTTGGAAACTAATCTGGAATTAAGGAGTCATTTCCTAACAGGACAAAAAACCAGTGGAACAGCTTGCCTTCAGAAATCATGGGCGCTCCATCACTGGAGGTTTTTAAGAAGAGACTAGACAGTCACTTATCTGAAATAGTAGAGGTTCACCTGTTTGAGCGGGGGGCTGGACTAGAAGACCTCCAAGGTCCCTTTCTATTCTATTCTATTCTATTCTATTCTATTCTATTCTATTCTATTCTATTCTATTCTATTCTATTCTATTCTAATTTTTGGCAGTTGTAGTCGGAAAGGATTCCCAAGGTCATCAAAAAGGGGTTATTTTACTACAGAGAATATGGATACTTCATTCCAATGAATTAAGTTCATTGGCATGAAAGAAGTTGTGGGTTTTTTTAACCTTCGGTATTCATACAAGAAGAATTGGAATAATGTCCATATGAACTTTTGCTTTATTTTTATATATTCAATATTCCTTCCATAACTGAAGTGGAAATGTGATTCTCCAAGCTAAGACTTACTAAGTATTAGGAAAATGGCTGCTTCTGATGCCCCCTGGTGGTTCAGTGGTTAAAGCGCAGTATTGCAGGTTAACTCTGCCCACAGCCTGAGGTTCGATCCTGACCAGCTCAAGGTTGACTCAGCCTTCCATCCTTCCGAGGTTGGTAAAATGAGGAGTCAGATTGTTGGGGGCAATATGCAAATAATGCTTCTACATTGTAACCTGCCCAGAGAGTGCTGTAAAGCACTATGGGGTGATATATAAGACTAAATGCTATTGCTATAGCTATGCTATTTGTGGCTATGCTTTTGGTTTTTGCTGGGAAGGAAACAACTTGCATAACCATGGATAGTGGCTCCTCTCTAAATCCATGTCTGAAAACCCATGTATTGAACTCATCCCTAAGGTTTGCTTCAGTTCTTGGAGAAAAACAAAGGTTTCCCAAATTCATCAATGGAATTGCCTCCCAGAAAGCAATAGGCTTATTTAATTTTGTCAGCTTTCCTGCAACCTTTGCATAGACCATGTATCTGTCAACTTCGAACCAAACCTGGCAGAAGCCATTTTTTTATTTTATTTTATTTTAATTTGATTTATATGCCACCCTTCTCCGGAGACTCAGGGCGGCTTACAATGCGTTAAGCAATAGCATTTTACTGTTCCTCAGTTGTCACACAGAAAGGGAAGGGGGGAAGGAGGTTGGAATACCCTGCTAGAGATAACAGAGAGCTTTCTCGTGGGAACCAAGGTCATCTCCATGGGGAACGGATAAGATAAAGGAAGGAGTGCCTGGAGAGGCTGCCAATTGTGACCCAATTGGCCAACATGACCTGTGACACTTGGGGATGGGATTTCTTCTTTTAATTATACTGAAACTGCGGGAACTATTTAGAGTTTTCCTTTAATAAGTGCTGATATGATGTACTCAGTAAAGAAGTCCTTTGAGGTGGATCCAAGTCTCAGAGTTCTGATTTGTTTGGGTTCATTAGTCGGAACCTTGAAATTATCACTGTTTGAGTATACATTTGGTTCTCAAGTTACAACCAGTTACTTAGCAACCATTTGAAGTTATGATGGACCACTCCAGAACTACTCATAACCTGGTTTTGAAATTCTGACAACTTCAGAATATAAATCAACATCCAGTTCAGAATTAGCTCCTGCAAAAACAAAACATTTTTTTTGAAGTTTAAATCTTTCAAAAATTCTGTAATAGTTAAACCAATCACAAATAAATCCTTCACTTACAGTACTAATAGTTCTGTTGTCTTTATCTTGAACCCCTCTTTTCAAATATCAATAAGTCCCGATATGTCATCCATTTACATTCTGATATCATCTCTGTTCTATATAGTGCTTCATGAGGTGATAGCCAAAGTGGAACACTACACAGAACAGGGTTTTCTATGTATTTACAACCATTTATAGCTTCCCACAGTCATGTGATCACTATTTTTGGTGTTTTTTCCTGGATTCATTTAATGACAGCTGAATTTGCTTAAAAACCACCACAAAAAGGTTGTAAAATTGGGTGCAGTGACATGGTGACCTGCTTAACAACCATGACTTACAACCATAATTCCAGGCTCTATTACAGGACTACATGTATATGGCTTGGCTAACCTCAATCATCTTTTTTTCCATTTCTTCCAATCATGATGAAGTACAGGTAGTCCTCGATTTACAACAGTTTGTTTAGTGACTGTTCAAAGTTACAACAGCATTGAAAAATGTGACTTATGACTGTTTTTCACAGTTACGACCTTTGCAGCATTCCCATGATTATGTGTTCAAAATTCAGATGCTTGGCAACTGGTTCATATCTATGACCATTGCTGTGTCCCACTCCCAGGGTCATGTGATAACCTTTTGCAACCTTCTCACTAGCAAAGTCAATAGGGAAACCAGATTCACTTAACCACTGGGTTACTAACTTATTAACTGGAGTGACTCACTTAACAACTGTGGCAAGAAAGGTCGTAAAATGGGACAAAGCTCACTTAACAAATGTCTCACTTAACAACATAAATTTTGGGCTCAGTTGTGGTTGTAACTGTTTTATACCACACAAATAAGAGCACCAGCGTGCCTACTGTCCCTGTCCTAATGTTCCATTTAATTGTATTCATTTTATGAATTCAATTCATGCTTATACTTATATATATTATCTAATACGTACACGACAAATAAATAAATAAATGAAACCATTAAGGCATGCTTAGTATTCATCACGGAGAAGAGTTTTACCAGAAGTCCATGCCCTAAATGACATGGTAGATTATTCCTGACAAAGTTTTGGTTGTCTCTGAACAAGCACAAGTATCCCTAAGTTAGCCATTAGGGTTGAATCAACCATCATTAGTAAACTAACTAAATCAAGGCCTAAGTACAGATTATGGTTAAGGCATTTTTCCTACATTTCTGTTTTACTTTTACCATTGCTATCATAACTTGGCTATTAGCCAAGTCAAATATTTTTCTCCATCAGTGTAATGAGATGCATGTTTCTGCTATTGGGCAAAAGCATGGCATGCTGTTTACTTTTTCTCTACCTATGTTGGGAACCCAGAAAATTTGGAGAGTATCTTTGCAGAGATACAGCAGGCTATTTGCTATATTTTTATTTTTTTATTCATCACATTTTGATACTGCCCATTCCACCTAGGTGACTCTTCCCTCTGTTAGATTCTTGTGTTTATTCTCCCAATGCCCTCATTGGGCTCCAGTGAGCAAACCATTCCTAAAGCAGCATTTGTTAAGCTCACAATATAAATAAATTTGTCATGACTAATTTGCCATGCTCCTACTATAAAAAATCAACTTTCAGAATTCTGAGAATCACACACAAGTGCTTCCGAATCCCAGATTTGGGTTCTTTGGATACATTAGGTCACAAAGAGAAATTGGGAGGTAGGCTACAGGCAGTCCTTGACTCATGACCAAAATTGGGACCAATTTCTGTTGCTAAGCAAGGTAATTGTTAAGTAGCTTTATGACCTTTTTTCCTAAACAAATCACTGCGGTTGTTAAGTGAATCATATGTCATTAAGTGAATCCAGCTTCCCCCATTGATTTTGCTTATTGGAAGCCAGCTAGGAAGGTCACAAATGGTGATCACATGACCATGTGATGTTCAAATATATGCCAGTTGCCAAGTGCCCAAATTTTGATCATATGACCGTGTGGATGCTGCAATGGTTGTAAGTACAAGGATCAGTTTTAAGTCACTTTTTTCAATGCCTTTGTAACTTTAAATGGTCACTAAATGAATGCTTGTAAGTTGAGAACTACCTGTAGTTGCCTGTATTTTAGTTTAGAGTTCCCCAACCTTTCCGGCTTTGTAGACGGGGGGGGGGGGGGTTTCTGTGCATGCACGGCTGGCAAGCGTGCACGTGCAGCTCCAGTTGCACGAGTGGCATGCTTGCATTCCTGCTGCTCACACAAATGGGAAAAGGGTGATTCTGTTGCTAAGTGAGACATTTGTTAAGGGAATTTTGCCCCATTTTACAACCTTACTTGCGACAACTGTTAAATGAATCACTGCAGTTGTTAAGAGAATCTGTCTTCCCCATTGACTTTGCTTGTCAGAAGGTCGCAAAAGGGGATCACATGTGCCTGGGACATTGCAACCATCATAAATATGACTCAGTCGCCAAGCATCTGAATTTTGATCATGTGACCATGAGGATGCTGCAACAGACACAGTCATAAGTCACTTTTTTCAGTGCTGTGGTAACTTTGAATGGTCACTAAATGAACTGTTGTAAATCAAGGACTACCTGTAATTTGGCAGATTTGGCTCTTTAAACTGGTGTTAGGGAAGTAAAGTTGGCCCCAGCAAGAGAGGAATCTAACAAAACTTTGCACTCAAGTGGCCTAATGTAGCTCTTTTCAACTCCATGATTCTATTGGATTTTTTTTTTTCTTCTTTCCATCTGAAACAATGCAATCATATGTCTGGCCGCAGCCTCAATATTGTAATGAGCAGTCAGTTTTACGTTATAAGCTTTGAAAGGTATTTAACCAACCAAACCAAACTACAAACACATTCTCAGGATGATGTCCATGTAGAAGAAGCATGGACATTAATTAATTCCTAAGAAGAGAAATGTATGTCAATGAAGATTCTCAGTTATCCAGATAGAGTTGTCTGAAGATTGAGTCATTGCACCTGGACAAATTTTTGTTGTTAGTTTGAGACATTTCGCTGCTCATCCAAGCAGCTTCATCAGTCAGAGAAAGCCAGTTTAGGCAGAGAGTTGTTGGAATGTACCAACTCCTGCTGTTGTGGCTCTGTTACCTGAGCCTGTGTTATCGGCAGGAGAGGACTCCGAGAGTGAAGGAGAGGAGTTGGCAAGGCCTCCCTTTCCAGGACCCTCCTCTTTGGCAATGCCTTCGGTGTCCGCCGAAGGGCAAGAGATAGGGCCGGGGCCAAGCATGTCCACACAGCCACAGATGGACAGTGATGAGAGTAATGAGTCTTGGCTGGATCCACGCCAGCGTCGCAGAGATAAGCGCATGCAACAAAAGAAAAGGCGTGCCCGAGATTAGGCTGAGTCACTGGACCACACCCCACAGGGTATAAAAGGGAGCGTGGTGGCCAGTCAAACCTTGTGACGAACAAAGCTGAAAGCTTCCACGCCATTCTGCATTGCCGGACTTTTGCTATAGACTTTGCTGGATTATCTTTGGACTTGATTGACTCTGTAATTATTGAGCATTTTACTTTGATGTACCAGAAGCGGAGAGAAGTTATCTCTTTCCTTTGTAGTAATAAACTCTTGGCAGGCAGCCACTAGGTTGCTGCCAAGTTCCGTTATCATAAGGAAAAGGATTTTGTCGGCTGGTTTGGTCTTTAACTCTTAGATGTCTGTTGGTGTGTGTGCGTGTGAGACGGGGACAGAACACCTGCTGCACCAAACTCAGGGGTTTCCTCCCCAAAGCGCATTGCAATATTTACTAAGATTTGTACCTATTTGGGAGCCACTTCATCTGTTCTCAAAAGAAAGTCTAGGTGCTGCTGTTCTAATAGGGCAGGGGGGGTCAAACTCAAGGCCCAGGGCCCGGATCCGGCCCGTGGGGTGCTTAGATCTGGCCCACAGGGCCGCCCTGCAAACAGTGAAGGACTGGCCCACAGTGCCTCTGCCAGTGAAAATGGAGCACGGGAGGGCCACGGGCGGCCCTCCCTAGCTCCATTTTCACTAGCAGATGGTTGCAGGACACCATCCCAGCCGAAAATGGAGCTCGGGAGGGCCGCGGGCAGCCCTCCTGAGCTCCATTTTCACTGGCAGAGGGTTGGAGGAGGCAGTTGCAGCTGAAAATGGAGCTCAGGAGCCCGTTTTCACTGGCAGAGCGCTTGGGCCACCGCAGGCGCCCCCAACACGAGTGATGTCATGCTGGCTATGCCCACCCTAGCCCCCTGAGGTCAAACACAACCCTGATGTGGCCCTCAATGAAATCAAGTTTGACACCCCTGTAATAGGGCAAGAAGATTGAATACTTGCTTAAAGTCTTCTAGTCGTGGTGACTTCAGAGGAATGCAACAGTATGAAGTTGTATGCCATTGCCTTTTTCAGGGATGGTTTTCTGACTTCCCCTTCTAGCATACAGATGTCATAATCTTCCATCCATGTAAGACCCAAATTTAATCCTGTGTACTTCTAAACTCTGTGTAGTAAGTGCCGCCAGATTTTGTGACCTGCTGAGACATGATCAGAGAGATATTTATATAACCTTTCAGATTACAGAATGATAGATGGGCTAATTTGTCACAAGCAGCAAAAAACCCTGTGGAGATGAATATATTTACAAAGCATAAGCCTTAACAGACTATATTTCTGGTTACAACTGTCAGCACTTCAACCTGCATTTACTCTAGTGCTGACATAAGAAGAAGAGGGGCCAGCTGGCAAGAGAAGGCTTGACACTTCACCTACTTATTTTCCTTGAAGATAATATCCCCTAGGAGATGAGAGGGAGGGGGGGCATTCCTGGGAGCTTAGGTAGTAGATATGGGGAGAGTGATTTGGAAGAAGGCCAATGAGACGCAGAGATTTGGGGAATGGAAAGGGAGGGTTTGGGGTCAGGAAGCCAGAGCTGGCTACGCCACGATCGGGGCCAGATTGTCGTGCTTAATAAAATGAAAGATTTCTTCAAAGACTATCTGTTTTTGGAAATGCAATTTATTTTATTTGAAGACGATATCGAAACCTGACAACAACATTGTCTGCGGTCCAATAAAGGAATGGCTGTTCTGACTAAGAAACTTTCATTCTGTAATAGGAAATACCTGACTTGATTTGATGTAATTTCTCATCACACACACACACACCGGTGAGGGAGGGAGACTGTCACTCAATCCTATAGATCAGGGGTGTTAAACTCACGTTGTCACGTGACGTATCGGGACTTTTCCCCCCTTTTCTAAACCAGATGTGGGCGTGACCAGCGCGTGACACATCCGGCCTGTGGGCCGGGAGTTTGACAGCCCTGCTACAGATCCTCCCCTAAACTCTTATTCTTCCCAAGTGGTTCTCAGGAACCTGATTTCTCTTCTGACTCAATAGTTCTTCATAGGAAAAAGTTTGATTGTCAAGTAGAGATACTGCTACTGTTAGGTGTTTTGTGCCAGCCATGGCAGTCTCTTCAAAGGCCACCAGATGGGGGCAAAGAGGCACCTTTGATCCCACTGGTGGGTCAAGGGGCTCCAGCCCCTGCAGCCCCATTGGGGAAAGTTAATGGCCCTCCGGCCCCCTCACACTCCTTGTAAGGGAGGGGCCAGAGGCCCCTATAAGAACCCCTGCACAGGGGCTGCTCCCTGCTTTTACCCTTTTCCCTTTTTCCCTGCTCTTGTTCTACTCCCCTATGGGACTGACCCATGGGCTCAATCCAGGCATGGATGCCTCCATGCCTGGGAACTTATTTTACTCTACTTTTACTTCTTAATAAAGACTTAATTTGATTGCATCCTTGCGTGCTGACCTTTTGTTAGAAGCGCCCTCAATGAACCATCATTCTTCGTGAGATCCCTCACAAAGTGGTAGCAGAGGATGGTTTGAGGCAACGCTTCCAAGCCAGCAGAAGCAAGATGCCAGGAGGTTCCAGCAAGAACCCCCAAGAGATGGATGGCAGGACTTCCCCGGTCATGACTAGGAGTCTCCAAGCAAGGTTGGGAGCCCTGCATCCAGTCCCTGATGCGAGCTTCGATCCAGAGGAGGGTACAGATGATCTCTATGCCCCCAGAGGACCCAGCAGAATGCAAGGGACCCCTTTGCATGCTTCCTTGCAGCTGCAAGCCACAGAGGAAGGCATGGAAGACCAGCAATCCACCCAGGACTTCCAGGACACTGGGGAGGAGGCCAGGGACCAGGCCACCCCCAGCATAGACCAGCTCACTGGTGAGGAATGCAGAGAGCTGCTACGAACGCTCCTAGCAATCCGAGAGATGCCAGGAGCCCAGCCACATGGGACACCAGCGCAGGGGACCTCTGGACACCAGGTAAGTCCTTCCCCAGTGCCCAGGAGGCTCCCCAACATGGCGGCCCCCAGGCCACCTACTCCAGCGAGGCTTGGTAGGCCTCAGCTAGGCCATGAGGCCCAGCAACGGATGGCAGCCAGCCAAAGCAGCATGCAAACTGCTCTCCCCCCCCCCCACATGCAAGCCTCGAAGTCTGCCCAGCCGCTCCTGCTGCAGCGGGCATCAGGGCTGCAATCCAAGTCCTGGTCGCAGCCCTGGAGGCCACGATGACCGTGGCCTCAACCTCGGGGGGCAGCCAGCCTCCCTCAACACCCCCAGGGGACCAGCAGGGGGGGTCCAGTCCAGAGCCCCCCAGCCAGGACCCAGGCCTCCAGAGAGCCCCAGAAGAACCCCTGGGGGCTCCAGCCTTCCCAACACCCCCACCGAGGCAACGGAGGACTCACCTGGATGACTTCAGGGGGCCTCCAGCCGAGCCTCCCACCTCCCAAGATGGATGCCTCCTCCGGAGTCTTCAGGGCCAGTGGTGGGCCCCTCCAGGCGATCCTCGGCATTTTCAGGCTTTTCCAGCCCCATCCTGCAGCCTTCGCCCCCTGGTAAGTGTTCCAGTACCAGGGGGGCTTCCAGAAGACTCTTCAGAGCTCCACAGGCCTGGGCCCAGGCCTGGCTCTGAAGCACAGAGGGAGAGGTCTGCTCCCGTTGGCTCCTGGGCTGGAATGAGCATGCTCAGTTGGCCCCATCTGAAAAGGAGAAAAATAATCAGAGAAAAATACCTACACCGGCCAGCAGAGGGATCCCTCTCCCATTTACTTCAATGGAACCTAAGAAGAGATACCAAGGACAGCAAAATACATCAGCATTTTCTGCCCCAGCTGTGTCTGTTCTCCCAAATAACTTTGAAAAATTACATCTGGGAGGGGAAAATTTTAACATATGGAATAAAGAGATACAGGTATGTCTCTTAAAAGAGGGGACCCTAGAAATGGTTTTAGACCCCCCACCTTTCCCTTGGGGGCCTCAAGAAGAGTGGTACCACAGGAGAGCCTATACCACTCTACTGAGCTCACTGGATGCTAAATTGTACCCTAGCATTCCAGATGGGCTCACAGCTGGTGAAATTTGGGGGTTGTTATATAGCTTATTTAATAGTGATAGCTTGGGCTCCACCACAAGACTCACAACGGAGTTCTATAACACCAAGCTAAAATTTGGGGCTAGCATGGCTGAGCACCTGGGAAAGTTGAAGGCACTCAGGGCAGAGCTGGTGCTCAGGGACTACCCCGTGACTGAGGCCAACATGATCGCTGTCATTCTGGCATCCCTGGACAAAAGTTGGGGCAATTTTATTGTCTCACTAGAGGGAACCAGAAAGGAAGCCATGACTCTGTCCTACCTCACAGGGAGGCTCAATGAGGAAGACAGGAGGCGTAGAGATGCGGGAGAGTACACCAGGGCCACAACTCATCGCATCAACAGAAGGCACCAGAGTTCAGAGCAGGTTAATGCTCTACCCAAGTGTTTCATCTGTGGCTCTGAGGAGCATCTGAAGAAGGACTGCCCCCATTACCAGCAAGGACCTAAGCGTGGCTCCAATCAAGGAAGGGGCAGGGGGCAGAGAAGGGGGCCTGGCGGGTGCAAAGGTGGTGCTAAGGGCAATTTTGTGTGTACTACTTACCTCACCCCCACCACAAGGGCTGATGGCCCTACTGGCCCGTGGTTACTGGACTCTGGGGCTTCATCTCACATTGCTAACATGAAGCAAGGCTTTAAGAGGTTAAGGAGAATTAACTCCTCAATCAAGGTTGCCAATGGTAACAATGCTTTGGTTGTTGGGGAGGGCACTGTCTCTGTACCAGGGTTGGGCAATGTTGAAGGTGTATTACATGCTCCCTCTATAGCCAATAACCTGTTAAGCATAACCAAGCTATGTGATGATGGCAGGATGGAGGTATTGTTTCACAAAGGGGGAGATCATGTCACTCGAGACAAAAGGGTCATTGGGAATGTTACCATTATAAATGGTTTGTCATATTTCTCCCCCGAGTACCCAGCCACAGGAGACAGCTCACGGGGTGCCACCCCAGAAGGGGCCTGCGCGCAGAGAGAGAGAAAGGCTCCACAGCCAGCTCTCAGGCTGTTAAAGATGCACAAGACTGAGGCAGTTGCGCCCACACTGCCTCAACCAGCACCATGGCCTTCCAAGGCCAATGCGGGCAAGAAACCCGAGCCTCAGCAGGCACCTAAGGCAGGTAAGCCCAAAGAAGGGCCTAAGGTGCCAGCACCGCCCAAGGCAACCAGAGCCAAGGGGGTGTCAGTGGGAAAGCCGCTCCATACTAAATGTGCCCACCACTTACATCGGAGGTTAGGCCATGCGAGCTTCCCAGTGGTTAAAAAGATGGGGGAATTCGCTGAGGGGATTCATCTCCAGGATTGTGAGGTGTTTCTGGACTGTGCCATCTGTAAGAGGGCAAAGAGGAAGGCCGCCCCAATACCTAAGGTGTCACTGCATAAAACTCAATACCCATATCAATTAATACATGTTGATTTGGTTGGGCCATTTACACCGTCCCTAGGAAAGAGGCAGTATTTCCTCACTGCCGTCAATGACTTCTCGAGGTATGGCCATGTGTATACCCTCACAGAAAAGTCTGAAGCCTTTGATGCCATAAAATCATTGTACAACTACGTGGAAACTCAGTACAAGACAAAGATCGCGCAGCTGCAGAGCGACCGTGGGGCCGAGTTCATGTCCCGAAAATTCCAGGACCGGATAAGGCACAAGGGCATACACCATTTTCGTACAGCACCTTTTTCTCCTGCGCAGAACGGTGTGTCAGAAAAACGTAACAGCATTCTGCAGACCATGGTGCGCAGCCTGATTGCAGATGCTGGGGTTGCGGAATCGTACTGGGCGGAGGCGGTACACTACGCCAACTACACCCTGAACCGCACCTGGAGCAGCGTTGTGAACCAGACCCCATATTTTCTGGTCCATGGTAGGAAGCCAAGTTTGGGACACTTGCGTGTGTTTGGCTCCTACGCTTGGGTGCACATCCCCAAGCAGCTGCGGAAGAAGGGGAGATCCGTCTCCCAGAGACTGAGGTTCTTGGGCTATGCCCCTGGCTCCAAGGCCTACCGATTCCTGGGAGAAGGGGGCAGGACTGTGACCTCCCAATCTGCCTCCTTTGAAGAGGACTCCAATTGGACCCAGATCCACTCAAATGATCTGGGCCCATACATCAACCGGCCCAGCAAAGCCGCACCAACCATGACACCGCCTGAGACAACCACAGACCCTGCCACTGACGAGCGCGAGGAACAGGACGAAGAGGTCAGCCTACCTGGTCCAGATGAGGAGGATGAGCCGTCCAGTCCTGAGGGGGAAGACACGCCATCTTCACCTGACTCTTCGCCTCCAGCGACGCTTCAGAGGCCCATGATGCCCAACACCTGGGACCGAGGGCCTCCACATCCCGGTTGTGAACAGCCAGTCGGCGAGGAACCCACAGAGGAAAAGGGTGGTGAGTGGCAGGAGGTCAGAAGGTCAAAGCGGTCCAACAAGGGGGTCCCGCCAAAGAGAATTGACATTGGGTACGTCGCATCCGTCAACAGCGTCGTGGTCACCCCAAAGACTTTCTCTGACATCCAGGACCTGCCCATTAAAGAACAGGAGAGGTGGCAGGACACCTGCTCGCCCTCTCAGACATATTCACCGTCACCTGTCATTGGCTGGCAAGAAGGGGAATTGTTAGGTGTTTTGTGCCAGCCATGGCAGTCTCTTCAAAGGCCACCAGATGGGGGGAAAGAGGCACCTTTGATCCCACTGGTACTATGAATATATTTACTTGACACAATAAGCTAAATTTTAATTCAGCTCATTACAGGTAATCCTTGATTTACAACCACAATTGGGATCAGAATTTCTGTTGCTAAGCAAGGTGGTTATTAAGTATGTCACAACCAATTTTAAAACCTTCTTTGTCATGGTTGTTAAGCAAATCATTGCAGTTGTTAAGTGAACCACATGGTTGTTAAGCAAATACAGCCTTCCTCACTTGTCTTTGCTTGTTGGAAACCAGCTGGGAAGGTCAGAAATGTTGATCACATGACCCTGGGATGGTGGAGCTGTCATAAATGCATGGCAGTTACCAAGCACTGAATTTTGATTGCATGACTGTGGGGATGCTGCAATGGTCATAAGTACAAGGACTGGTCATAAGTCACTTTTTTCAGTGCTGTTGTAACTTTGAACAGTGGCTAAACAAATTATTGTAAGTGGAAGGCTACCTGTATTCATTCAAGCCCAAAGAGCAGTTTAAATATAGGTCACATTGTGATTTAGCTTGACTGTAATGTCTATATCTTGTTGTAGCTTAGCTTAACTTTACAATAATACAGCAAGTCCTGCAAATATGGAATAGCAAACTTATAATTGTCACTTCTGACTCTTCATGACTTGATGGACATCATTTTGTTAAGGTTGTCTGTCACTAGTTGCTTCTTAGTTTGTGTCATCGATGATGTATTTTTCAATACAGTAGTACCTCATAACTCATCGTTAATTGGTTGCAGGAGGTGCGCCAAGTACTTAAAAATGAGTGACTAATGCATGACCCTTTGTTTTGGCTGGAAAGGGTGACAAGTCAGAAGCAGCTGACACTGACAAGTTCTAGCTTGCATGTTGAGTACCAGACAAACAACGAGTACCGGGACAAAAAGTTCATGTCAAAATGCATTGAGTAGATACCACTGTAGACTGATTTTTCCAAGTACTGTATTATGTTTTTCCAGTATTATTTTTGCCTTCACATTATCAAACATCTGCTCTACACTTTAATTTTGTTTCAAACAAGCAGTCTGGTTTTATTTCATCTAATAGTTCATAACTTGTACAAACTGGTTAGGTTTCCTTCATGTATGGTTAAGCCATCTTTATGCCCCTAGAAATACCAAATGGAGAGAACCAAGTAGAACTGACTGCAAAAGGGGGCAGCTGCTACTACTGCAGCATGGGCTCTGGTGGTCCTGTCTTGTTCTATGCCATCTTCCTTATATGTTTTTTTATAGAGGGGGGGTGCTTTTCAAAGAGTCAAAAATGGTCATAAGTCTCCTTTTTTAGTATTGTTGTAACTTTGACCGATCACTAAACGAACTGTTGTAAGTCACTTTATTTATTTGCTTGGGGTTTTTTATATGAAACAGGATGTAACATATAAATACAGTCACATTTGAAAAAATCAATCAATCAATGGATCAGCAGCATCTGCAATCAATGCAAAGAGCAGAGCAAGTCAAGCAATTGGTGCTGAGAGACAGATTGTAGCCTTCATCCACAGCTTCCTTTGATCCTAGGCAGAATTTGGGGATGGGAGTAGAGAAGTTAAAAGGAAGCCAAGTGTCTCAAGTTGAAACCTTGCTGACATGTTAGCACTTGTAAAGGAGCAACGATTAGGGCAGGTTGGCTTGCACAGAAGAGTTTTTTCATTGTAGCGTTTATTATAAGGTCCTAAGTCTGTCCTGGCCTATTTGGCAGGAGATGAATGTGGCTATCCAAAAAGAAGAAATCGATCTGTCAGTTTGATTGGTTGAAATGTAGACAAGCATGCACTTTGGATCATCTGAAAGAGCTGTCCCCTTGAGTTTTCTGGTCCTTTGCACCCAGCTCTGTTGTCACTTGTTAATCATTCAGGATGGAAATCATACCCATGCTAAAGGTCCCCGGGGGGCGGGGGGGGCTGGGTGTGTGTGATGATGGAGAGCAGGGCAAAAGAAAGAGAAGAATGCCTTTCTGAGCAATTTGTCAAAAACAGAAGTGGAGGGATACTACTGAATTAATAGTGGAAGTGGTGTGGTCAGGAGCTAGACTCTGCTTTGGAAGGAAAAGGAGTCAATAGAGATGGCGGATGTGGTGGATTTGTAGGATTTAGTTTAAAAAGGAGTGTTGGAGAGAGAATTTAGGAGGAGAGGAATTTGGTTCTCCAGTTAAGGGAACCTTGCACAGTATAATCCCAATCGGGTTAGGCGGTGCTTCTGTCCAAGGTCCTGAAATTCTGAGGACCGTCCCCTGCTGTTATTTGTTTTGGAGTCTGTTTGGGGCGGAGTACTGTCTTTTTCGATTGGTGTTTTGGAAGCGGTTTGGGGCAGAGTATTTTCGAACTGTCTCAGGCTAGAGTTCCCTATTTGGCCTCAGAGTTGATCTATATGCCTGTTCTGCCCCAGCTCTGGATTTCCGAAGATATTGACACACACCAACGGTCCTTATCAAATTTATTAAGTAGCAAGAATAAACCAAAGTCTGGCAAAGGTTGGCAACCAGCCCAGAAAACAAAATACAATAAGACTTTTCCAAAAATGCTCTGATGATAATTACAAGTTGTTTCCAGCAAGAAACTTACTAACTGCGTGTGACTTAAATAGGCTAAGGGAGTGGCCAATTATCCTCAAGTCTTACTCTCGAGGAGACCTCCTCCTCCTGAGTAGCCACTCCTGCCTTTTGGCAGCCCTGTGTGCTCGAGCATTGAGAAGAGACTCCTCCACTTCGCTCTCTCCACTTGAAGGAGCCTCTGGAGGTTCTGAAGGCCCTGGCTGAGTCTCTGCCTCTGGCACCACATCCTCTTCAGCCTCCTCGCTGTCCGACGCGAGCGCCGGCTGCGCAGGCTGCCGGCGCGACACCACACCACACCAGCCTCCTCGTCGTCAGGATCAGCCACGATCCGCGCAGGCCGCTGGTGGGCCACAACAATGCCTTCTCCAAATTTTCCCATCTTCTAGTTCCACTTGGTATGACCTGGGACTGGTAAGGGTAACTACTTTGGCCTGGACTCAGGCGGGGTCCCCTGTATAATTGTGTGCATAGACTAGGTCCCCTATATTAAAGGACCAGGGCTTGCTGGTCGAATCTAGGGGTGCCTTGGCGCTGTAGTTTGGGTGTAGCCTATCTAGTTGGGACCTTAGCTTATGACCCATTAATAATTCTGCCGGGCTCCGATTTGTGGTAGCATTAGGGGTTATGTGCTGGGCTAGCATGAATTTGTCTATTTTGGCCTGCCAGTCTCCCGGACCCATCCTAGCTAAAGTTTCTTTGGTTGATGGAAAGATGCGACCAAGGCATGCCATATTCCCTGTTCTGCTAGAAATAATTCGAATTGCCTTGCAGTGAATTGTGCCCCATTGTCAGATACTAGAACGTCTGGCAACCCATGGGTGGCAAATACTTTCCGCAATACCTTGATTACAGCTTCAGCTGTTGTGGTAGACATTAGCATTACCTCTAGCCATTTTGAGTACGCGTCTACAATGATTAAGAATGTTTGACCCTGAACCGGTCCCACAAAATCAATGTGTACCCTGGACCATGTCCCCTTTGGTTTCTCCCATTCCTTTGTGGGTGCTCTGGGTGGTGCTGGCCTGGATTCCTGGCATGGTGTACAAGTGACAATCCATTCTGTTATATCCCCATCCATGTTTGGCCACCAAACATAGCTCCTGGCCAATGTCTTCATTTGGACAATGCCAGGGTGCCCCACATGTAACGCCTCTAGTACTTGTTTCCTTAAGCTGTGTGGTACAACCACTCTATCCCCACACAGCAGACATCCCTTTTGGGCTGACAGTTCATATTGTTTGGTTAGGAATGGCTTGAATTCCTCCATTTTCCCCTCAGGCCACCCCTTCCACACCCAGTTCAGAACTTTTGACAAAGTTTTGTCCTTCGCTGATTGTCCTGCTATCTCAGCTGCTGTGACCGGGCTGGCTGCAAGGTCCTCAATTAGCAGGATGGGTGCGACGGGTGCGGGGTCTTCTACGAGGTCTGGGAGGGGGTACCGGCTGAGGGCGTCTGCATGACCAATGTCCTTGCCCGGCCAGTGTCATAGTCTATAGTTGTATGCTGCTAGGAAAGTTGCCCATCTGGTCATTCTGGGTGATAAAGTGTTTGGGGTAGGGCGGTCCCCTGCAATGATGCCCAATAGCAGTTTATGATCAGTGATAAATTCAAAGTCCCTTCCATATAGGTATTCGTGGAAACGCTTGACCCTCGCTACAGCGGCCAGTGTTTCCTTGTCCATACTTCCTTTCTGCGAAAGACAGCATTTTAGAATAAAAGGCAATTGGACCCTCAGTCCCATCTGGCAACCGATGGCTGAGGACTGCACCGATCCCAAAAGGGGATGCATCACAAGTTAATATAAGGGGTAATGTCTCATTATATTGGACAAGTAGGCTTTTGGATGACAACAAGTTCTTGACTGCGGAGAAGGCAGAGGCTTCCTTCTGTCCCCAGGTCCAACTGGCCTTCTTATCTAGCAGCTGGTGTAATGGTTCAGCAATCGTCACCTTCTGTGGCACAAAAATACTGTAAAAGTTTAACAGGCCAAGAAACGCCTGGAGTTCCGTTTGATTTTTTGGTGTGGGGGCTTCCTTAATAGCTTTAACTTTGTTTTGGGTCAGATGTATCCCTGAGCCATCAATTAAATATCCCAGAAATTTGACTTGTGGCATGGCTATGTTGCATTTTTCTTTTTTAACTTTAAGCCTGGCTTCCTGGAACCACCTCAATGTTTCTTTTAATCGATGGATTAGTTCTTCTTTGTTGTCCCCTGACATGGGAACATCATCAAAGTAAGGCACTACTCCCAGAATGCCCTGTAGGAGGCATTCCATTATGCTTTGGAAAAGCCCTGGGGCCACGCTCACCCCAAACTGTAACCGGTCTGTGATTCCACGGTGGCATCATCCACAAGCAGTTGCTGGTAGGCTTGTGCCAAATCAAGTTTTGTGAATATTTTGCCTGGCCCCAGTGAGTGTAGTAGATGCTAAACAACTGGAACTGGGTAAGCACTCTGTTGTAAAACCTTATTCAGGGTACATTTGTAGTCCGTGCAGATGCGGATTGACCCATCTGGTTTAATTGGGGTGACTATTGGGGTCTCCCATTTAGCATGATCAACCAGCTCCAGAAAAAGGGACACTCCTTGGCTTCATTCTTATGGGGACTACACTAGGATCTAGATTGAAAGAGATGGGTGTCCCCATATACTTGCCCAGAGTTCCGTCAAAGACATCCACAAATTCTCACATGAGGTCCTCTATGCTGTCATCTTGGACAGTGTGGATGCTGGTCACTCCCAAGCCCAGGGACTTGAACCACTCCAGTCCCAACAGGCTGGGCAGGTCCACGATGGTCATCTGTAGCTGGTTGGTGAATTCTTTAAACTTGATTTGGAATGATCCACTCCCTAGGATGGGTATGCAGTTTCCTTGGTAGTCTTTTAAAACCATTTTTTGGGGGTTTTAACTGTTTCTTTTCTATCCCTGGGACTGCTTTTTTGATGGTCTTCCAGGACACAATGGTCAGGTATGACCCCGTGTCCACCTCCATATCACATGGGTACCCCTCGATGAGTACCGTGATATGGATTTTTAAAAATTTGTTCAGGCTGGAGTGCCCTATAGTTGTTTGATGTGCTGCTTTGGTGTCCCCGGCTCAGTCTCCCCTGTGGTTGCTCTTTTGGAATTGTGTTTTCCTGGCTTTTGCTTGGTTTTCGGTCTGCCACGTGGCTGGTACATGGCCGACTAATTGGCTCGACAAGCCCTTGCGATGTGCCCCTTCCTCTCACATCTCTCGCAAGTCGCTTCCCGGAACCTGCTGTTGTGACCCAGGCCCACATAGTTAATATTAAATGCAAAACAGTTCCAAAAAACAAACAGATTTTATTCCCCAGCCTCCAGAACTGGCCCATGTTCTTCCTCAGCCTCATTGCTGTCCGACTCCACTGCCAGCTCCGCAGGCTGCTGGCGGACCACAACACCTGCAGCTTGCTCTGGGATGGTTTTCTCTGCAGCCGGCACACAATGGTGGTCTCTCTCGCTTCTCTGGCCTCCCTGTCCTCCTGTTGTGACTCTGGCCCCGGAGGTTGATTTATCTTCACATGCTGATTCGGAGGATGAGATGGAGGAAGTTGGCACAAGCTATGTGCCGGAGGGGCCGTCTTCACTGGTGAGTCAGCAAGAACTGACAGTTGCTGACATGCCTCTGGACCCCAGCCAAATTGAGGAGGAAACAGAGGCTGGTAACGAGGAGAGGGAGCCCCTACTGGATGCAAGAGAGAGACGTAGGAGACGTTGTAGAGAACAGCTATTGCCACGTCCCAAGAGGTGTGGTCAGGAGACGTAGGGCCACACCCTACAAAGTATAAAAGGGGTGTGGCTGGGCCAGAAAGGTGTGGTGAACAATTTGTTGGCGTTTTGGAGTTTAGAACTGCTAGTTTTGAGTTTTGAAAAGGAGTCTGCATTAGCCTGCTGGCCGTCTGCCAAGACCTCTGGAACATTGCCTGGTAATTACTGAACTGATATACCTTTGGAATATTGCCGGTAACTACTGAACTGTTTATTAAAGGGCCAGCTTCAATCTCTTTAGCCTGCGTTTGTTACTGCCGGGTTATTTGAGCTTCTGCAAGGCCACTCATGGGAGAGGACAGAACACCTCCATTCTAATCGCAGGTGATGGATGTCATCGCCTTCATTGGTGGAGTCTTCAGGCCCCCAGCTCTCCTGATGCACCCAGGTCACTCTCGGTTGTCCATTGGTGTGTCCCGTCTTTTGGATCGCCGCTGCTGTTTTATCAGTTGCTTTTGAGGCTCTGGCTTCCTCTAAGGTCATGATGGCGAACCTATGGCACACATGCCAGAGGTGGCACACAGTGCCCTCTCTGTGGGCATGCAAGCCGTCGCCCCAGCTCAGCTCAGCTGTGCCGCGCATGCGCCTCCCACCAGCCAACTAGTGTTCAGGTCTCTACTGTGCATGCGCGGGGGGCAGGGTGCATGTGGGGGGCACATGCACAGAGGGTGGGGTGCATGCAGGGGTGTGCACGCATTGCATTTTGAGGGTTTGCACATGTGCTTTGGGCACTCGGTCTGGAAAAGGTTAGCCATCACTGCTCTAAGGCAATCTTAAAAGTGAGGTTAGGCTTGGATAGCAACCTTCTCTGTAATTGGAGGTCTCTCAGTCTGAAGACCAGTCTATTTATCATAGCCTCCTCTATATTGCTGAATTCAAAGTGGGCCGTGTTTTTTCTTAACGCAGTGATGTATTGATGGATAGTCTCACCTGTTGTGGTTCGCCAGCAGCCTGCGGAGCTGGCAGCGGAGTCGGACAGCGATGACACTGAGAAAGAACATGGGCCAGTCCTGGAGGCTGGGGAAGGCCCGGATGAGGGCTCTGTGTCAGAGGCAGAGATGGGGCCAGGGCCATCGGGGAGTGATGTGCGGACTCCGGAGCCTCCAGAGGCTGACAGTAGAGAGGCAGAGGAACAGGAGGAGCCTGTTCCTAGTGCACCTATGAGAAGAGCTGCCGGTAGGATGAGGTAGGAGAGGAGGGAAGAGAAAGTAGGAGAGGAGAGGAGGAGGGAGGGAAGGGAAAGAGGAGAAGAAGAAGAAGGGTTGTTGCGAAATGAGGGAAGAAAAATGCCTTATTTTAATGCTTTCTTTAAGGAAAACATGTATATGTAGGATTAATTATGTATAAGAAATGTACATTTTATATTATGTGTATAAGAAATAAAACTGAAAAACTTTTCCAAAAATAAAAGAGAAGAGCTGCCAGAAGGCAAGAGCAGCTAAAGCAAAGAGGACAACTCAGGAGTAGGGCCAAGAGATGATTGGCCCCTCCCATAAGGCTTAAAAGGCCAGCAACGGCTCTTGGGTTCTTTGTCGGAAAACAACGTTGATAGTCTTGCTGCACTTATCTCTTGTCGGTGTCTTCTGCTTTTGAACTTTTGCCAAGAGAAGCCTTTGGCAGTTTGCCTAATTATACCAAGGTTGGTGATTAGACTGAAGAATTTGTGTTATGAAGAGTTTGTTTTAATTTAGTTTGGACTAGGCTGAGAATGAGTTAATTCTCAGCTGTTCTAATAAAGTCTGTTTGTCTTGGAACTGTTTGCGTCGATTACTACCTACTTGGGCCTGGGTCACAACATCACCTTCCTCTTGATTCCGATGGTAGAAGTCATGCTTGTACACCATCAGAGAGGGCACGGGTGCGTAGTGGGCTCTGAGTGACTTTTTTTTTTTTATTGAAAAAGTTTTTCAAATACAGATTTTTCCCCCTTTTTCCCCCCCTCCTCCCTAACCCCCCCTCACCCTCCCCTCCCCCCTTGGCTTCTCCAAAATAAAATCCAAATTGATATCACATTGTGTAACACTTTACCATCCTTTTACACTACCCCCCATATGCTAACCATTTCTTTCTAACTTTATTTATTTATTTATTTATTTATTTATTTATTTTATTTATTTTATTAAATTTCTATACCGCCCTTCTCCCGAAGGACTCAGGGCGGTGAACAGCCAGAAGATAAAACACAGGAAATACAAAATCTAAAATAAATTAAAACAAATTAAATAATTTAGGCTGAATTTTAAAATACCCCATAATTAAACAGATTAAAAATTTATGTTTAAAATTTAAATTTAAAAGAGGAGATGATTTAGGCCAGGCCAGCTTGATGAAATAAAAACGTTTTAAGCGCGCGACGGAAGGTGCGAAGATCCGGGATCCTCCGTATCTCCGGGGGGAGCTCGTTCCAGATCATAGGTGCCCCCACAGAGAAGGCTCTCCCCCTGGGGGCTGCCAGCCGACATTGTTTGGCCGACAGCACCCGGAGGAGCCCCTCTCTATGGGAACGTACTGGCCGGTGGGAGGCTATTGGTGGTAGCAGGCGGTCCCGTAGATAACCAGGTCCTAAGCCATGGAGTGCTTTAAAGGTAGTAACCAAAACCTTGAAGCGCACTCGGAAGACCACCGGGAGCCAGTGCAGCTCGTGCAGGAGAGGAGTTACATGGGAGCTCCATGTTGCTCCCATAACCACCCGCGCGGCCGCACTCTGCGCCAGTTGGAGCCTCCAAGTGCACCTCAAGGGGAGCCCCATGTAGAGAGCGTTACAATAGTCCAGACGAGAGGTGACGAGGGCATGAGTGACTGTGTGTAGGGAGTCCCGATCTAGAAAGGGACGCAACTGGCGGATCAGGCGAACCTGATGAAAAATCCTCCCGGTCACGGCCGTCAAGTGATCTTCTAAAGACAGCCGTGAATCCAGGAGGACGCCCAAGTTGTGAGCCCTTTCCGTGGGGGCCAATGATTCACCCCCAATAGTCAGCGATGGCACCAGCTGACTATATCGGGACGTCGGAAACCACAGCCACTCTGTCTTGGATGGGTTGAGCCTGAGCCTGTTCCTCCCCATCCAGATCCGTACGGCCTCCAGGCACCGGGACATCACTTCAAGGGCATCGTTGGGGTGGTCCGGGGTGGAGATGTACAGCTGGGTGTCGTCAGCGTACTGATGGTACTTCACCCCGAAACCACGGATGATCTCG
This sequence comes from Pituophis catenifer annectens, assembly GCF_029215685.1. Classification (NCBI taxonomy): domain Eukaryota; kingdom Metazoa; phylum Chordata; class Lepidosauria; order Squamata; family Colubridae; genus Pituophis; species Pituophis catenifer. Next base: position 72,192,677 of record NW_027256885.1, on the reverse strand, counting down.
CCCAGCGGCTTTACATAAATGTTGAACAAAAGGGGCGAGAGGACCGATCCCTGCGGCACCCCACATATGAGGGGCCTCGGGGTCGACCTCTGCCCCCCTGTCAACACAGACAGCGACCAGTCGGAGAGAAAGGAGGAGAACCACCGTAATACGGTGCCTCCCACCCCCAACTCTTCCAACCGGTGCAGCATGATACCATGGTCGATGGTATCAAAAGCCGCTGAGAGATCTAACAGGACCAGGACAGAGGAGCAACCCCTGTCCCGAGCCCTCCAGAGATCATCAACCAATGCGACCAATGCCGTTTCCGTGCTGTACCCAGGCCTGAAACCCGACTGGAACGGATCTAGATACGACGTTTCATCCAGGTACTGGGGAAGCTGTTGCGCAATCACACTCTCAACAACCTTCGCAACGAAGCGAAGGTTGGAGACTGGACGATAATTAGCCAATACTGCCGGGTCCAGGGAAGGCTTCTTAACATTATTATTTTATCCCCCCTATACTATACATTTCAAAGCAACATTCAGCTATGAAATTATATAATAAATCCTAATTTGGCATTTATTCAATTCATAATCTACCCATTTCCTCCACCCCCATAACATCCCTTTTCCTAAACTAAACAATCAGTAGCCTAACCTATCTCCACCCACTTTCCTACAGGTCTACCATACATAATATTTTTAATATCTTTGTTCTTCTGCCCACACCACTAAAAGATATTTCCATATATAAATAAAATCCTCAAATGACTTTAAATTTGTAATCCATATAGTATCTTCTGTAATGTTTTTCAACTGGATTGTTAATTCCATCGCCCATGTTAGGGTAACATCAAGTTCTGCTTCCAACAGTATATTCAGTATCTTCAATTACCATCTGCCCCCATCAATAATAAATGTTTTCATATATAAAAAACCACCCAAGTGACTTTATATTTATATTCCATATAGTATCTTCTGTAGTGTCTTTTGTCTAGATTATTAATTCCAACCACCACGTTAGGGTAGCAACCAGATCTTCTGCATGCCCCAATTCCATAGTTCTCTTGCCTTATAACTCAACATATACGTAATCCATTTTTCAAAGAGTCCAAAATAGAAAGTTCCAGTCCGCTCAATTAAAGGCCATCTTCCACATCCCAAGGACACCAGCACTGCAGAAATCTGTTATTCTTCTCAAAATAGTATAAGTCTGTAATTTGCCTCAATTATATTTCAAGTATCAGCCTTCTATAAATCCCGCGTATTATATTTAATCGTCTCTTATATAACTGGCATTAGTCTGTTGGCTAAAAAAAAAAAAAGAAGAAAAAAAAGTTTAAAATTTTTTAGTTTTGTAGAACCTGCTTCTTCTTTTCTTAACTTGTTGTGGTTTAGATCTCCATCCTGGTTGCCTTTCTAAGACTTGTATATCAGCTGATTGAGTTACATGCTGGTCTGTAACTTGATAAGACATCAAATCGAAATCCAAAGCCACCTCTCTTATATTTATAGGTAATCCAGTTATAGCCTCTGAAGGAGAATCCAAAAGCGGCTCATCCAAAAAGGCCTCTGTAACTTGTTGTTTTTCCATTACCTCTAACTCCATCTGCTTAGCCTGGGTTTCAATCTCTTGTTCATTTTGCTTTTCTTTATCCCCCTCCTGTGTTCCTAAGACCGATGACATACGTGGAGATGTTGGATCCATTTTAAAAACCTTATAATAAAATTCTTCCGCTTTTTCAACAGTATTTAGTTGATGTCTTTTTCCTTGATATCTCAATATTATACCAACTGGAGCATCCCACCTAAATGGGATGTTTTGTTTCTTTAACTCAGTCACCAAAAATCCAAAGTCCTTTCTATCTTTTAACATCTTGGACGGCAGCTCTTTATATATCCAAATCTTCCTTCCATTCATTTCTAGAGTGGAGTTAAAAGACTTTTGCACAATATCATTTCTTATTCCTTTATCAGTAAAGTAAATCACCACATCTCTAGGCAACTGCCTTTGCTTTGCCACCCAAGAATTTATTCTGTAGGCCTTATCAATCTTACAGGATACCTCTTCAGGACTAACCTTTAAAATCACAGCCAGAACTTCAGCAGACATCTTTCTCAAATCATCTCTGTTATTTTCCTGTAATCCCCTTATTCTGACCGCAAATTGCATGGCTCTAAATTGCATCATTGTGATTTCATTTTCAATCCTTTGTTTTATATTATCTGCATTATAAGTCTTGTGATCAGCTTCCTTTATTTTAGACTCTACTTCTGAGCTATTTTCTTGAATATTTATCAAATCATTTTCAATTCTTTGTATCTTATTATCCAAATTATGAATCTTATAATCAGCTTCCTTCATTTTAGACTCTATTTCTGAGTTGATATCTTTATCCATCTTTATAATTATTTCTGAAAAGCTTTTCAAAACTGTTACAATATATCGTTTCTGGTTATCATACTTTTGTTGTACCAACTCTTTAATTCCCTGTCTAAATTTTCCAAGATTCTGGTTCACAATCTCATCATGTCTTGCCATCTCCTCCAAAACAAATTCCTTTAGGTCTTTAAAGCCATTCTTCTGCATCTGCAAGCTCAAAACTTGTTCATGTGATTTGTAAATGGGGGAGGGCCCCCCCCACAGCTTGGTTGTCTGGCTTTATCAATTTTAACGCCATCCTGCCACACAAACAAACTCTTTTTAAAGAAAAAGACTTCTCTCCAAACAATATCAATATCAAGTCTCTAAGAAGGAAGAAGCATGAAATAGGAATTTTTCTCTTCACTTCTAGCCAGCACTATTGCTTCAGATACTTTGCAACGTATTAAACTATTCAAACGGAAGGACTTTCACTTTCAGCTTTCTTCTCAAGCCTCAGCCAGTCGCCATTTTAAAATTTCTTTCTTCCCCCTTTCACTCTTTCTTCGCTTTTAAAATCACTCATAGGGTTATTAGAAATACTTGCAATTTAGAGTCCCAAATCCAGGTTTCGTCCTGCTTGTTCAGACAATCTGTTAGTTTTTGTTGATTGGATTGGTCCCATCGCCTGGCTCTGCAAGGCGCAGAGTTCCCCCGAAGCCCGGAGCAGCGGCGAGCTGGAGAGGGAGCCACATTCTGCTTCCTCCCCAAGAGTAAAAAAAAAAACTCTGGGGAGTTCGCAGAGGGCTCTACCTGCTCTCACCGGCTCTCTCTCACGTCTCCTCAATGAGACGGAGTTTTTCGAGCCGTCTCTCAGCTGTAGAGACGGCTCTTACGGGCGACAAGGCTGGTGGTCCCGAAAGACCGTCTGGCGGCGACGGAAGCCAAACCGGAAGCCTCGGCTCTGAGTGACTCTTGTAGCATCAGCCACGGTACTGTCTGTAGGTCAGCTGGTTCCAATACCACTTCAGCCATGTCAAGGACTTTGGGTCCACAGTAACTCAGGAAAAGCACCCTTTTCCTGTTGTCTGATAGACCCAGTAGGTCATTGGCTTCCAAGAAGCAGTGGAATCGGAGCATGTATTTCTTCCACGTCTCCTTAGCTGGGTTGAATGGAATGGGTGGGGCATACGAGGTCATCTTGAATGCCAATGCAGATGTCCAGATTCTGCGATGATGGCAGATGTCACATGGATGCCCAGTTCAGATCAGCTCCATTGTCCTTTGTTCGCTTCAAAATCCCACCTTCATCGCCAGTGTTACGTGTGGGAGTTGAAAGAAGAGGCAGGACTCCAGCAAGTAACTTCAGCTCTTTATTTGTGGCTTGGGAAAACTTCTGCGGGCTAGCCGGCAGTGCTCTCTTTTAAAGGGAGCTGTCTGGCAGCCTAGCCACTGACATTGTTTTAATTTTCCCGCCGCTCAAACGGACCAATGAGCGGTGGGTATGCTAATGTCCAGCTAAACCCGGACCTGAGTGAAGCCTATGCTCCCAGCTTCACTCTCTATTTACAATTTCAACAATTTGCTTGTTTGCTTGTGTGTTTGTTCAATTTTCTGCTCTTCTATTAAAAGTCCGGAGAGATGTTGCATCCAATTAGCAGCTGCTACATTTTGTAAAGCCGACAGCCATGGCAGTTGCATCTTCCTTTCTTCCAACATTCCTTCCTGTCAGGAAGAATAAAAATAAATAAAACACCTCACTAACTAAGAAAAGTAATTGCTACATTTTTGAAATAGTTCTTGCCGGCTATTTCTCAGCCGGACCTTTCTGGCAAGAGAACAAAGGAAGGAGTGTGAGAAGGAATGTGGGTGGATGGACATGCGTAGTAGCTGTTGATAACAAATCTTGGCAAGGTAAGGAAAGTCTGATAGTCCAGAAATATGAAGCTCAGCTGGTAAATAAAATAACACAGTGACACTTCCCCCCATTCCAGCAGCTTTCCCGAGGTGCACGTTGGCTTGCCATAATAGAGAAAAGCTATGCGAAAGGGGTTTGTTTGAGTGCTTGTACACAAGAGAAAGCAAGGCACTGATCTACTCATGTATTTTTGCAAGCACTGATCTACTCATGTATTTTTGCAGGCACTGGTCTACCCATTTATTTTTGCAGGCACTGATCTACTCATGTATTTTTGCAGGCACTGGTCTACTCATTTGTTTTCTTTTAACACTGATCAGCTGTAGGGCGGCCCTTTGAAGTCCCGCGGCAAGAGTTTAAACAGTTTTTTTTCCCTCTAGCCATCAGCTGGGACTCAGGAGGCAGCAATAGATTGGGGGTGGGGCCAAATAAAAGGTGCGGGGGCGGGGGGGGGCAAAACCAGTTCGGTGATGTCATATCATCACCGCTACCGGCTCGGGAGAACCGGGCCAAACCGGGAGGAACCCACCACTGGTTTCTCCCTAACTGGTCCTTCAGGTCATCCAATGGTGCACCCATTGTCACTGTAACTGGGTCCACCTGTCTTGCTGTTGGTCATCCACTTCTTCTTTCCTTCCACCATTCCCAATATTAAAGCCTTCTCCAAAGAGCTCGGTTTCTGCATATTTATTTATTTATTTATTTATTTTATTCAATTTGTATACCGCCCTTCTCCTAGTGGACTCAGGGCGGTGCACAGCCAGAACTAAAACACATACCAATACAAAATTTTAAATTTTAAAAAGAATTACATGACTTTGGCCCAGAATTTAAAACATTCAAACTAAAACCCATTGACAATTTAAAAAGCTAAAAAAAAAGGGGGGGGGTGTTCACGCCAGCCCTGCTTGATGGAAAAGAAAAGTTTTTAGGGCATGGTGAAAGACCCGTAGATCCGGGCAAATCATTCCAGAGGGCAGGAGCTGCCACAGAGAAGGCCCTCCCCCTGGGGGTCGCCAGCCGACATTGCCTGGCTGACGGCACCCTGAGGAGGCCCTCTCTGTGGGAGCGTATTGGTTGGTGGGAGGCTATCAGCGGCAGAAGACGGTCCTGCAAATACCCAGGTCCTATGCCATGGAGCGCTTTAAAGGTGGTAACCAACACCTTGAAGCGCACCCGGAAGACCACTGGAAGCCAATGCAGCTTACGCAGGAGAGTTGTCACATGCAGGGCCGGATTTTCCTATAGGCTAACTAGGCTTCAGCCTAGGGCCTCAAGATCAAGAGGGGCCTACACAGTGGTGGGGTTCTTGGGGATTCGGCCGAACCGTTTGTTAAATTGCTGGCTCGCCCGCCCCTCGCCTCCCACCTGCGCGGCGCCAGCCTACCGTAGCCAGGGGTAGGCAATTGTGGCTCTTTTACAACCTGTGGACTTCAACTTCCAGAATTCCTGAGACAGCTTGGCTGTCTCAGGAATTCTGGGAGTTGAAGGCCACAGGTTGTAAAAGAGCCACAATTGCCCACCCCTTCCCTAGCCTGAGTTTCACTGCCTGGGATCCATGTGGGGCTCTGGACGCAAGAGAGCAGGATGGAGAAAGCGGCTTCCACGCCTTCACTCACCCTCCCTCTCTGTCGTTCTCTTACCCCGCCCACTCCCAATCTATTGCTGCCTCCGATGGCTAGAGGGAAAAAAAACTTCAAATTCTTGCCACATGGCTTCAAAGGGCCGCCCTAGAGCCAGTGGTGCAGCCGAACCCTTTGTTAAATTGCTGGCTTGCCCCGCCCCTCCACACCACTATTTATGGCCAATCAATAGTGGTGGGCGAGGGGCGGGGGAGCCAGCAATTTAACAAAGGGTTCGGTGTTTTTTTTTGTAATTTTATTGGCCCCCGGAGCTTCAGCATAGGCTAATTGGCCTCCCGGCTCTCAGCTGATTTGTCTCAGCTGTTTTGCTCAGGGCTCTTCTGCTTCCTTGCAAAGAGTGCTGATTTTTTTTCCCCTAGCTATGCTGAGAAACGAAAGTGAAACTGCTTTGCTGTTGCTGCAAGGTTGGAAAATTAGGCAGGCAGAATTCTTTTCTTTTTCCTCACCAAAAAAGGTAGGTGCAAACAATGGGAAATTTAGGGAAAAAGAGGAGAGTTCAAGATTTTAAAACACAAAAGAAAAAAAGCTCTATTTAACTAGGGAATTGTAATAATTGAGATACTATTAATTGTATATTGTGTTGAAAGCAGAAATGGTTAAGTTGTGGTTTGGAGGAATATATGGGGGAAATTATTTGGTTTATTATTATTGGTAAATATAATTAATTGATTTGTAAGAAATTGGATTGCATGGAAATAATTGGAATATTCATGTTCATATTGATTAATATACAAAAAAGGTAGTTATATAACTAATTGATTTATATTAAAATGTTGAATTTATATTAAACAACTAATATTACATAATTAACCAATGTGAGGATGGATATAAAAATAGATGACAATGGGAAGGGGTATAATATAGACTAGAAGGGAAAAATTGAATTTGATTAAGATTAGAGATGAGGATGAAGGGTAATATTGGTTTTTTACAAAAAATAGATGAGGAATAAATATGGTAAAAAGGAAATATAGAAATTGTAAATTTAATTGAAATGACTAAACACTGTTTAAATTTGTGAACCGGCCAAATACTCTGTTCAAAGAAAATACATTGTATGTTTGTATGTGTGTTTCTAATTATTATTTATTCATATTTGTTCTCTTTTATTCTTTAAAGTTTAACAATTCATTCTTTATCTTAATATCTTTATATTTGTTTGGGGTTGGCTTTCTTCCCTTTCATCTTTTTTATTGTACAGCAATCTTTCTCCTCAAACCTACCACCTCTCTCTTTTCTTTCCTTCTTACTTTCTCTTCCTCCCCCTCTTCTTCTCCTCCCTACTTCCTCTTCCTTTCTCCTTCTCCTCCTCTCTTCCTCCCTCTCTTACCCTCACACCTACTCTAATTTCCCTTCCCTTCCTTCATCCCTCTCTATTGCTGTATCCTTTTGTGCATATGGACTACTCAGAGGGCTGAAAAAGTTATTTTTGACTGGTCCTCGCACTTTTGACCAGTCCTCGAACTTACGACTGTCCTCACATTTTACGTTTTTGCCCTATCTTGTCACCATGGTGAAGAGAAGCAGTTGTGAAATGAGTGACATGGTTGTTAAGAAAGCTGCATGGGCATAAATGTAAGGATGGTCATAAGTGTGAGGACCGGTCAAAAGTGCGAGGCCCAGTCAGAAATGACTTTTTTCAGCCCTCTGAGTAGTCCCTATGCACATAGCCACGCCCACCCGGTCACATGACAAGCTAGCCACGCCTACACAGTCACGTGACCAGCTGTCCACGCCCACCCAGTCACATGATTGCCAAGCCACACCCCCAACTAAGCGACGCCCACAGAACCTGTTAAAAAAATTGAATCCCACCACTGGTGAAAGGGCCTCATAAGTGGAATAGCCTAGGGCCTCTTTTCATCTAAATCCGGCCCTGGTCACATGGGAGCGCCCCCTCGCTCCCATAATCCCCCGCACGGCCGCATTCTGTACCAGTTGGAGCCTCCAGGTGCTCCTCAAGGGGAGCCCCATGTAGAGAGCATTGCAGTAGTCCAGGCGGGAACTGTGTCTAAAGTGGTTTAATGAGCCTGGTCTCTCTGGATTGATTTGTTCTATAAGCAGTTTGTTTTTGCTATCTTTTCCCAACATCAAAAGCATAATTATTTTTTTCAATCCTGCTTCTTCAAAATCCAACTTTTGTTTCCACAGAGTGTCACAGCGAATGCCATTGCTTTCAGTATTCTGATCTTTGTAGGTATACACGCATTACAGCAGGAGTATCCATCCTTGGCAACTTCAAGACCTATGGACTTCAACTACCATAAAAAACCTTGCTATATAGATGGCATTACTCTAAAAGCCAAAAATGTAAAGATGCTGGCTGCAGAATTCTGGTAGCTGAAGTCCACAAGATTTAAAGTCGCCAAGATTGGACAACCCTGCATTAGAGCATCTTTGTATCTTTTCCATGGCCTTCCTGGCTGCGCTACCAAGTGCTACTCCGGGAATATTTCTTGACTGTTTGTTCCTTGATGGCTGAACCTCTGGATTTCTTTATAGTCCCATTTTTCACCTGTACTCCTTGACTTTTATTACTAGAGCTTGCAGAATCTTTACATTTATGGCTGTCAAAGTAATGCCATCTATATAGCAAGGTTATTGATGTTTCATCCTTCAATTTTAAAACCACACTCATCTTCTTCCTATCAGACTTCCTTTAAAACATTTTCAGCATATAAACTGAATAAATAAGAGAGAGAGAATACATAGTTTTGTCTTATGCATTTGCCAACCTGGAGCAAATCTATTTCATCAGTTGTGTTTTTGTCTGTACTGTGGCTTCCTGACCCATATATAGAATAGAATAGAATAGAATAGAATAGAATAGAATAGAATAGAATAGAATAGAATAGAATAGAATAGAATGTGATTGGACACACAAGAAATTTGTCTCCGCTGCATAAGCTCTCAGTGTACATATAAGCAACAAAGTCATAAATCATAAAACATAAGATACAATCATAAATTATAAGTCTGTAGAGATTCTCAGTCATCCAGGTGATGATTGTCCCAAAGGTGCTTTTTCAGGAGAAAACTGGGCTTTCTTGTTTTTTCTTTTGAAGACATTTCACTTCTCATCCAAGAAGCTTCTTCAGCTCTGACAGGATAGTGGGGAATGGAAGGATTTATATTCCTTGAAGACAGCTGGTAGTCTGCAATTTTTCCTCTGGAAATCCATTCCTACTCCCACACCATTCAAAGGGTGTTCATCCCAAATTGTATAGCTAAAAGTCTAAAAGGATGCAAATGACCAGCTGTCTGCAAGGAATATAAATCTTTCCATTCCCAAATACCTGGGCGGTAATATCACCAAATACCTGGGCAGATCACAGTCCAATAATGGTAGTATGGAAAGGATATCGAAAACAAAGAAGGTGGATGATCAACAAAGAAATAATAAAAGATAAAGATATTCACAAATGATTGAGAAAGAAATGATTACATTTTTCCAGATAAATATGAAAGAGCAAACCTCACTCCAAAATCTATGGGACACAGCCAAAGCCTATATAAGAGGCCTTACTATTGCTTACATGGCAAACAAAAACAAAGATAAACAACAGATAAGAGACAACTTATTAATAGAACTTAGAACATATGAATCACAGTTGCAGAAAGAACCTCACAATAAAATAATTAAAGGAAAGCTAAGTCTCATTAAACATAAAATTAATTTAATTACACAAACAGAAATTGCAAGGAAAATTAAATTAGTAAAACAAAACCATTTTGAACACGCAAATAAAACAGGTCGCTGGTTGGCGTATAAATTGAAAAAGGAAAAAGAGAAGAGAACAATACACCAACTGCAAGACGAGGTAGGGGAAACACATTACAGAAACGAAGATAAAAAACGAATAGAAGAAATTCTGAAATTTCTTTCAGAACCTATATAAACAAGAGGAAATTCAGGAAGAAGATATTAAAGGATATTAAGGCAAAACAAATGTTCAAAGGCTGGAAGAGACACAGAGAGAGTTACTGAACAGACCAATTACCATGACCGAGCTAATAGAGGCAAGGAAAAAACAAAAAAACAATAAAACCCCAGGACCGGATGGCATACCAACAGAATTTTTTAAACATGCCAACATCCAATGGACAAGATTTTACTTCAAGTTTTCAACGATGCACTTTTAGAAGCTACTATTCCCAAATCATGGACTGAAACTATCATTACACTTATCCCAAAAGAAGAAACAGATTCACATTATCACTGCAGCAAGATTAGCGTATGCGCAGGAGTGGAAAAATCAATACTTACCGATAGATTTGAAAATAATATATAAAATTAATGAGTGTGCGGAATCAGATAGACTAACTAGATTGATCAATGGTAAAAAAGATTCAGAATTTTATAACAGTTGGAAAGTATGGTACGATTGGGTCCAGAAAAGGTGGGATAGAATAGACATATGATGATGTATATATATGATGGCAAATATGTATGTATAAAGGAATGATTTTATACTTATGGACAATGTAATCATATTATACCATGGTGGCAGAATTGTATATTTTATTTGTGTATTAGTGTATAGAATATATTAATAAAAATTATATATATAAAAAATAAAAAAAAAATAAAAAAAAAGAAACAGATCCCACACAAATTAAAAATTACAGGCCAATATCACTGCTAAATGTAGATTATAAACTGTTCACGCTGATTATCACACAGAGACTGAAGAGAATCATTCACGAATATATCCATCCAGATCAAAATGGTTTCATTCCAAGAAGACAAATAAAAAATAATATGAAACTAATCATTGACGTTCTCGAATATTATGAAAAAAACTCGGACAAACAATTGGCCTTAATCTTCTTGGACATGCAGAAGGCTTTTGATAATCTAAATTGGAAATTTCTTATATTACAATTGGAAAGTATGGAATTCGGCGACAAATTTTTAAATATGATTAGGAAGATTTACTCCTCTCAAACTGCAAAGATTATGATAAATGGGGATATGACAGAACAATTTGAAATATCAAAAGAAGTGAGACAGGGATGTCCTCTATCCCCCTTACTGTTTATAATATCCTTAGAAATGCTATTAAATGAAATCAGGAAAGATAAAGAAATAAAAGGACTGAGAACCAAAAAAGAGGAGTATAAATTACAAGCCTTCGCGGATGATGTGGTGTTTATCTTGGAACAACCAGCAGTAACAGGAACTAAATTGTTAGCAAAAATAGAGGAATATGGAAGAGTGGCCGGTCTTAAAATCAATAAACAAAAAACAAAAGCATTAACGAAGAATCTGACAAATTTGCAGGAAAAAGAATTAGAAGATAAATTAGGAATACAAACGGCAAAGAAAGTAAAATACCTAGGAAACTGGCTCACCAACAAAGTATCATCACTTAGAGAAGATAATTATAACAAATTGGCAAAACAGATGAAAAAGGATTTGGAAACATGGAGCAAGTTACAATTATCATTTCTAGGAAAAATTGCATCTATTAAAATGAACATAACATGGCCCTTTCTTGATCGGGATTCCCTGCGCACAGTCACTCATGCCCTCGTCACCTCTCGCCTGGACTACTGCAATGCTCTCTACATGGGGCTCCCCTTGAGGGGCACCCAGAGGCTCCAACTGGTCCAGAATGCAGCCGCGCGGGTAGTTACGGGAGCTGCATGACGCTCCCATACAACACCTCTCCTGCGTGAGCTGCACTGGCTCCCAGTGGTCTTCCGGGTGCGCTTCAAGGTGTTGGTTATCACCTTTAAAGCGCTCCATGGCATAGGACCTAGATATTTTCGAGACCGCCTGCTGCTACCGACGGCCTCCCATCGACCTGTGTGGTCCCACAGAGAGGGCCTCCTCGGGGCGCCATCAGCCAAAAAATGTAGGCTGGTGACCCCCAGGGGGAGGGCCTTCTCTGTGGGGGCACCTACCCTCTGGAACCAACTGCCCCCAGAGATAAGGAGAATCTAAGACCTCGGTGCCTTCCGCCGTGCCCTTAAAACTTTCTTTTTTCAGTAAACCGGGCTGGCTTGTCATTGTTTTTTAATTATGGGGCCAAATTTATATATATCTTTTTAATAGTATTTTAATGTTTGTAGTCTATGTTTTTATTTGGCTGTACACCGTCCTGAGTCCTCAGGGAGAAGGGCGGTATATAAATTTGATATAAAATAAAATAAATAAATAAATATTACCCAGAATATTATACCTCCTCCAAGTAATCCCGATATGGCCAGGAAAGGACTTTTTCAAAGATTTCAATAAAATGATTGCAAATTATATTTGGCAGGGGAAGAAGGCAAGAATTAAATTAAAATACCTTCAAGATGAGGCAGACCAAATTCTGATATTGGCTAAACTTCGAATATTAATGTCCTAAAACTTTGGCCAAGGCTGAAGTTCCTCTTCCGTGCCGATAAAAGGTTGCTGGATTGACGAAGGTATTTGACGAAGGTACTTATCTGTAAAAGGGTAAATTGACCCAAAACAAATGCATCCTGTTATTCACTGTTTATTGTACCCCAAATATCATGTATATCCCCAGATAACAAATGCTGCTTCCCTTATTACCCTTGAGGCATCTTCCTGTTCCTTATCTTCTTATGTTTTGTCTTGAGACACTGACCAGAGAACATGAATGTGTTAGTGGGTGTTTATTATTTCCTCTCCTCTTTGATCCTTGCAAACTGATGGAGGTTAGTTCCTACGTGTTAAATGTAACGCTCCCTGATATGCATATGCAATTGGATTGTATAAATACTTGTCACAAAGGACCCCTCGGGGTTCAAACTTTTGTTTGCCTTTGTTGTGGCTCCGTTGCCTGAGCCTGGGCTATCGACAGATGCAGACTCTGAGAGTGAGGGGAAGGAGTTGGCAAGGCCTCCCTCTCCAGGACCCTCCTCTCTGGCAATGCCTCCGGAGGACACCGAAGGCCAAACAATAGGCTCAGAGCCAAGCACGTCCCCGCAGCCACAGGTGGACAGCGACGAGGAAAATAAGTGCTGGTTGGACCCTCGCCAGAGGTGCAGGGAGAAGCGTGCACAGCAGAGGGGAAGGCATGCCAGAGATTAGCTGAGTCACTGGACCACACCCCACAGGCTATAAAAGGGAGTGTGGTGGCCATTCGGACTCTGTGACGGACAAAGCTAATCTCTGGCGAGGCACTTTGCACCTTCGGACACAACACCTATTTGCTGTGGATTTAATTACAAACTGGACTATTCAAACTGTGTGTATTTTTGTCTGTGTTATCGGAGTAAAAGTTCTTGGCAGGCAGCCACGGAGTTGCTGCCACATTCCTTATCACTGACGTTGAGTGTTTGAATAGTTTATTTAACCCTCGGCTGGCTGGTTGGGTGTGTGCGTGGTATGGGGACAGAACAGCCTTTGGGCTGTTTGAACCGTGCACAATAAACTCTTTCCTGCATTGAAGAGCTTGGCCTGGTCCCGTTTCTTTTCCTGCAACAAAGATACACGAGAGAAAGGAGGATTAGGATTACCGGATTGGGAACTGTATTACAAAGCGGCATCTTTGATTTGGATAAGAGATTGGATAGAGCTTAAAAACAAAAGAATATTAACATTAGAGGGCTTCGATTTACAAAGAGGTTGGCATGCTTTTTTGTGGGAGGGGAGAGATAAACACCACAGATACTTCCAACGACATATTATTAGAGAAGCACTATATAAAACATGGCAAGAGATTAGAAAAATACATTACAATAAAATTCCAGGATGGTTATCGACCATGGAGGCACAGATTTATCCAAATGCCATGGACACAGAGAAAATGAAAACCTATAAAGAACTACTGTATAGCAGGGGAGAGTTAAAATCAAGACAAGAACTGAAAGAACAGGGTATAGACATTGGCTGGTGGCCATATTTACAGATAGAATCCAGGTACAAGACAGACCTGGTACAATTCGGATTCAAAAAGAGCCATACGAATTAGACAAAATTTTACAAGGAACGGATGAGAAATTGATAACCAAAATATATACCGTATTTTCCGGCGTATAAGATGACTTTTTAACACAGGAAAATCTTCTCAAAAGTCGGGGATCGTCTTATATGCCGGGTATAAGCCTACGATATCTACCTTGACAGACTGACGGAAACGGTAAGAGCGGCTACTACCATCTCTAGTCATTGCTAGAGATTTCTAACCTGAATCTGAGTTGCCGGCGCTGACCGATGACGCTACGGGAGCGCCGACAACATTGAGGGGAAGCTGTGCTGATCTCGTCAAGGCTGCATGCTGCTGAATGCTGGACCCAGCTGGTTGCTGCGCGAAGCTTCCCCCACCGTCCCAGGCATCCAGGTGGATATTACCGACGCTCTGACTTCCCCAGACAGCTGGGGCTCGCTATCACTGGGGGTCTGGGGAAGTCGGAGCGTCGGTAATATCCACCTGGATGCCTGGGACGGTGGGGGAAGCTCCATGCAGCAACCAGCTGGGTCCAGCATTCAGCAGCATGCAGCCTTGACGAGATCGGCACAGCTTCCCCTTAATGTTGTTGGCACTCCCGTAGTGTCATCAGTCAGCGCCGGCAACTCAGATTCGGGAAGCTGTGCCGATCTTGTCAAGGCTGCATGCCACTGAATGCTGGACCCAGCTGGTTGCTGCGCGGAGCTTCCCCCACCATCCCAGGCATCCAGGTGGATATTACCGACGCTCCGACTTCCCCAGACCCCCAGTGATGGCGAGCCCCAGCTGTCTGGGGAAGTCGGTGGGGGAGTGCCGACAACATTCAGGGGAAGCTGTGCTGATCTCATCAAGGCTGCATGCCGCTGAATTCTGGACCCAGCTGTGCCGATCTCGTCAAGGCTGCATGGGTGACAGGACATGGGTGACAGGACAGGGTGACAGGAAAAAAACCTGGTACGAAATAGCCCTCTTGCCTCTACACATGGCCCATTACCTTGACAGATGGGCAGCCTGGCTCGTAGGTATCTGTACCGGTTCTGTTAAGAAAACAAACAACATGGCAGCTCCCATGGGTTTATTGTCTTATCCTTCCTTTCAGCTTTAGAGTGAATTAGGAAAAGTTTAATCCAATTGCACTGGTTTATGTTTACATGTTTGATGACAAACAGCCTTATGTTTATAAGTGACAGTTTTCCTGCTAAGTACCTGCATGTCATAAGCATTTGAATTAAAATTACCATATTGAAATCAAATCTGATGTTTTTTAATTTTTATTTGGTGTGCGTTGGAAGAGGGGTAGTCTTATACGGCGAGTATAGCCCAAACCCTATATTTTAACAGGAAAAGTAGGGGGTCGTCTTATATGCCCAGTTGTCTTATACGCCGGAAAATACGGTAATTACTTATTAAGATATAAATTAGAAGAAGTGGTCAAAGAAAATATGATAATTTGGGCAAAAATTTTTGGATATAACATTGAATTGGACAAATGGGAAAAATTATGGAGTGTGAATTATAAACTAACAATGTCTATACCCTACAAAGAGAATTTGTATAAAATGTTTTTCCGGTGGCACCTCCCTCCTGCGCGCCTAACAAAAATGTTTCCGAATACCTCCCCAACCTGTTGGAAGTGCAAATCACAAAATCACTACCATATGTGGTGGTCATGCCAGAAGGCAAAACAATTCTGGCAGGCAATAAAGACACAGATAGAAGAAATCACAAACCAGAAATTGGAAATGAAGCCGGAAATCTTTTTACTAGGAATAATTACAGGCCATTATGAAAAAGAAATAAAATATCTAATTATCCACATACTAACGGCAGCACGGATACTCTTTGCTCAAAATTGGAAACATGAAGACATACCAACGGAAAATAAAATAATCACCAAAATTATGGAATGTGCAGAAATGGACAGACTCACAAAAGAATTACAGGAAAAAGATGAAACAGACTATTATTTAGTATGGCAGAAATGGTATAACTGGATGGAGAAAAAGAAAGGAATATAAAAATAGGGACACAAAAGAGAGGTCGTAATTTATAGACAAAAATTGGGTACCAATTAAGGAACATAATTAATTAAATATGGAGTTTATCATATTGCTTTATATGTAAATATATAGATATATAGATAAGAAATATAAATACAGTCTACCGATGTGACAATTTTGAAAAAGAAGTCGTAAGACTTGATTCATGTTTATTTGTTTTGTATGTTGTATTGTTGTATTTATGTTTGTTTGTAATTTTTAACCAATAAAAAAATTATTAAAAAAAAAATCTTTCCATTCCCCACTATCCTGTCAGAGATGAAGAAGCTTCTTGGATGAGAAGAAAAACATCTTCAAAGAAAAAACAAGAAGGTCCAGTTGTGTTGTTGTGAGGAAGAAAGACGCATAGGCAGGAAGAAGGTTAATGGGAAGGCACCCAGAACAGCTTCTGGGAGATCCCTTTTATTGATCTCTACAGTCTTCGTGGCAGAAGCTGATTCATTGATCAAAGTTCACTTGTAGTTGATTGGCTAAACAAAGCTCATGGTATGGCTATGCTATCCATGTGGACAGCTCATGGACAGCTCATGCTTTTCCTGCTGCAAACAATGGGATATGCTTACGTGACAAACCTCATGTTTTGAGACTTCCTGAGATAGGATCTTTAAGGATCATTGTGCTGACGTTTGCATTCCTCAGCGTGGTTTGCCAGCTACTGAGAAAGCAACCACCCCCACATGTCCTCCTTTTTATTTTATTCTTTATTTTTTAATAATTTGTATGCATACATAACTTCAGATCTGGAGGGCCGAATTCTTGGACGAAATACTGTCAACAAACCAGGCAAACATTGCACGCAGCAGCAACAGCAAATTAAGGCAGTGATAACTAAAATAATAATGGGCACTATTTGTTGCACCCATCCAAAATCTGGGAGCCAAGACCATAACCACTCCCACGGGGATTGTGGAATAGTGGAACCAATTGGATTATCTGCAATCATGTTTTCCATGTGCTCAATTGTGGCTGAAATATTTGCTTTATGATCAGTGATCTATATACAACAATGTGAATGAATTAAAGCGCATACACCACCCTTGGCTGCTAAAATAATATCTAAAGCATAACGATTTTGTAAAACTACCTCTCGAATTTGCGACATTTCTTCATTTATCAATTTTAAGGATTTGATAGTAGCATTAAATAAAGCAGTAGTCCAATTTGATAAGATATGTAAATCTCTATAATTCATCATTACTCCTAAAGGAGGAATAACACCCCTTGCTAACATGGTCTCAGTGTAATGATTAATGGGATTTTGAACATCTATATTTCTACGATTCCATAACCGTCCTTCAGGTCGATGATCAGATATCACTACGGAGGGAGCAATATATCCCAAGGTACAACGACCAGACCACCATGCAGGGATACGTTGATATGCTCGCCTACCACATAACATCCAAACATTACCTAATGTGTTGACTGTTTGATTATCACCCCCTGCTAATTGTCTGATCATAGATCTTACCAAATTACATAAAGGGAGACCTCCGATGGTCGTACTTATTTTTTTTTTTAAATTTAAGTTTTTATTGTTAAGAAATTATAATAATACAGTTTTTGTCCATCCGGTTACATGGTGTAAGAAAGAAAATAAATAAAAATACAGATGTATGTACACATAAATAATCTTTGCTACTTAATTACATGGTATATCCTATTTATCTTAATTTAAAAAATACTACACATAAATATTTACTTATATCATTCTTAATGTATATATATATAATGGGTCTTTAAAGGTAAATCAGTAGATACATAAGTCATATCTTTTACTTACATATATAACCTATCCTTACTTCATTTTACTTTCTACAGTCTGCAGTACATCTTATCTTACTATACCATTTAGCTATTTCTTATACTCAATCTTGTCTCTTTCATTTTTTATTTCAGTTTCCTCTTATCTAACCACTCGTACCACTTGTCCCACACGCTGTAATAATCAGTATCTTCTCTGTCATTGATTTCCAACGTTAATTTATTCATCTCAGCACATTCCATTATTTTGCCGATCACTTGTTCCTTGGTTGGTATTTTTTTCTCTTTCCATTGTTGAGCAAAGGAGATTCTTGCTGCTGTTGTTATGTGAACTGCTAGGTATTCTTTTTTGCCATTTCTGTCTTCAGGATTCCCAGGAGGAATATTTTAGGTTCTAATTCAAAAGTTTCACCTATTATTTCTGACAACCAATTGCCAATCATCTTCCAATATTTTTTTGCTTGGGGGCAGGTCCACCAGCAGTGGTAGAAAGTGCCTTGCTGGTGCCCGCACTTCCAGCAATTTGGGCTAAGCAGGAATAAGGGAATGGACATTATATCAGCAGAGATCTTACCCAACATCTGGGCAGACCATAACCCACTGGAAATTAGATGGAAGAGTAGATACAAGAGAAAGAACACGAGATGGAGAATGAACACACAATTCCCGCGAGACAAAAAAAATATTGATAAAGTTAAAGGGGAGCTAACAAACTTTTTTGAAGAAAATGAAAAAGAACCAATGGACCGGGGAATAATCTGGGACACAATGAAGGCCTATTTAAGAGGCCTAATGATAGCATACGGAGCATATAGAAACAAAGAGAGGAGAGAAGCTCAAAGAATATTGCTAGAAGAACTGGCAAAGGCAGAGAAAGAGGCACAACAAAACCCTGATAATGAAATAATAAAAGAAAATTGGATGACCATTCGTCATAAATTAAACATAATTGACCAAGAAAAATTAGCGTACGAAATTAAGAGAACAAAACAATACTACTTCGAGAACGCCAATAAGCCAGGCAGATGGCTGTCCTATAGAATCAAAAAAGAGAAAGAGAAAGGAATTATTTTCCAATTAGAGGATCCGGAAGGCCATATTGTAACTAAGGAGGAAGAAAAATTGGAAATAGTATGCAAATACTATGCATCTTTATATAAAGAAGAAGATATTCCCAAAGAGAATGTAAAACAATATTTATCGAAGGAGGGAATGCCACAGATCGGAGAGGAGGAAAAAGAGATGTTGAAAAAAGAGATTACATTAACAGAGCTAAAGACAGCAATTGCCAAACTGAAAAAGAATAAATCTCCGGGCCCGGATGGATTCCCAGGGGAATTATATAAAAACTTAGAATTAGAAGACATTCTACTTCCAAGAATGCTAGAAATTTTTAATGAGGCCCTACTGAAAAATAAAATACCAGAATCCTGGAGAGAGGCTTATATTACACTCCTACCAAAAGAAGGAACGGACACCAAATTGATACAGAATTATAGGCCAATCTCCCTTCTCAATATTGATTACAAAATATACATGAGCATATTAGCGGAAAGACTGAAAATAATCCTCAATAAGATAATACATAGTGACCAGAATGGATTCCTCCCAGGGAGGCAAATTAGGAATAACACAAGGACGATTCTGGATGTGATAGAATATTATGACCTCTGGGCATATTTATTGGTCCTCTTGTCCATTGAGGACCAAGTGAACTCATTATAAAAGTAACCAGTTGGTACCAGGCCTCGGTTAGCATAGCTCTTCATTGAGGGACCTAGTCTTGCATTAGTATCTCCAGCTAATATAATTTTTGCTTGGGGAAAGCGTCCCTTTAAGGTAGCTAATACTGAATCTAATTCATCCCACAAATCCCTTCCTAGAAGGTGGAATGAAAATGGAGCGATATATACATTAATTAAGATTAAGTCCATCCCCCTGAACGTACACCTAATAGGCAGAATATATTGGAATTGAGGATCTAAAGAAATTTCTTCACCCTTCCAGCCCGTATCCCTTTTGACCAACGTGGTTAAGCCCCCAATTGCCCTCCCTCTTAAATTGACTTTGCCTGCCGGTTTATGCCATGAGGCAAAACCCGGTAAGCTTTTCTGTGGATCATTAGTAGTCAGCCAGGTTTCTTGAAGGAGGATGAGATGATGTGTTGAAATCAATTTTATAAAATCCATCTGGTTTGCAATGCCTTTCCAGCCTGCTATATTCCAGGACAGGAGGGAAAGGCTAGGGATTTCCCTGCTGTTTATGAATGATATGCAAGTACTTAGTGGCTCGAGTGATGGGTATATATATCCCTATACTTTCTCGTCCAACAAAACCTCAACCTCTATCGATTATATCTGCACTTCCTCTAGTTTAGTACACCATTTTTCAGAAGTAAGAGCTATATTTAGAGAGGAAAGTGACCACTTTCCCATCACGGCTCTGGTTTCACTCTCTTCAGAAGTTAGGCCTCATTCAAGAGAGGAAATCGACACCTTAGCAAACGCCCGGGTTTATAACTATAAAAGGTTATATTGGCACAGACTTGATGTCAAATCTGTCACCACTTATTTGGGCTCAGACAAAGCCAGACACCTAGCAAGGGAAATCTCCCAATCTAAGCCCGGAGACAACACCCCAATGCCAGTTTATACAGAGCTAACTTCTACTCTTAAGAACTTAATGATCCAGAACGATAGAAAAGTAGATGGGATCTCTAGAAAGTGGTTTGATGATGATTGCCATAACTTGAGGTCAAATCTAAGAGCCGCAGTTAAGAAAGTTAACCAATCCAGACAGGATGGTGATTATTCAAATATGGTTCAACTCAGGAGAGCATACAAATCCCTACTGAAAAACAAGAAAAGTAGCTATAACACCAGGATGTGGAAAGAGGTAGAAATGGCAGCGAAATCCCAATTCCCTACGATCTTTTGGCATAAAATAGCCGGTATATTAAAACAACGTTCCCCATTTATGGACACTGATATATCAGCAGTAAAATGGGAGAAGCACTATCTTGCTTTATTTGATGGTAACAATACAACAAATGTCTTGCAATTGGATATCCTCCAGCAAGAATTAAGGAAATGTCCGGAATGGACACCAGTTACCCCTACCGAAGTTAAGCATATAATTCAATCCTTAAAGGCCGGGAAGGCCCCTGGAGAGGACTTGTTGCCTCCTGAACTCTTTAGGTCCAACATTGACTTTTGGGTACTGGTGCTGGTAGCACTGTTTACTTATATCGATAAAGTAGGGATAATCCCTGAAGGGTGGAGGTTAGCTATAGTTTTTCCAATTTTTAAGAAAGGTGACAGAGCTGCCCCATCCAACTACAGACCCATCAGTTTTCTTAATATAATTTCAAAAATGTATACAAAACATCTCCTAAATAAAATAGAGGACTGGTGCTTGGATAAGGAAATTCTGGCAAATGAGCAGGCAGGTTTTAGATCAGGTAGGTCTACCATAGACAATTGTTTTGTCCTTTCCTACTTAATTAATAAATATAAGACCCAGGGGAAAAAGCTGTATACCGCCTTTATTGACCTTACTGCTGCTTTTGATTCTATAGATAGGAACCACTTGTGGAGGAAACTACAAGTTATGGGGATGGACCCCAGACTTACTTTGTTGATCAGGATTCTCTATACTAATACGGCAATTAGAGTCAGATATGCAGCAAATGGGGCCTCAACAAACAGCATACCGACAACTAGAGGAGTGAGGCAGGGCTGCCTGCTGGGCCCTACTCTTTTTAACCTTTATATAAATGATATCCCAGTGCAGCTGGATGATCTTCTGATGCACAGCCCCCAAAAAGGCTCTAGATTTATTAACGTATTAATGTATGCCGATGACTTAGTGTTGTTTTCTAGAACCCAAATAGGAATGAGGAGACCTCTTGACAAGCTCACACGTTACTGTACTGCAAACCACTTGACTATAAATGTAGCTAAATCAAAAGTGTTAGTCTTTGGCAATAAGAATAAAAAGCACAATTGGCAGATTAATGACACAAAAATTGAGCAAGTTACCCAATATACTTATCTCGGAATTGTTTTTTCCAGTGCAGGAGGTTGGACTCCGCACCATCAATACCTTTCTCAAAAGGTCAGAGCAGGAGCAAGCCTTGTATCCAAATTAAGTAAACGAATCCAACCAACCTCCATTTTACCTCTTCGTAAAGTCTTTCAGGCTAAACTTGTTCCGATCATGCTCTATGGTGCTGAAATTTGGGGTCTTACAGAGGCCCCCATATTAGAGAGAACTCAAAATAATTTGTTAAGGAGGATGCTTGGGGTAAACAATTCCACTTCAGCTGCAGCCGTCAGAGCTGAATTGGGACATTTCTCACTGTACACCTATACAATCACTAGGGCGGTAGCCTACTGGCTAAAAATGACCCAGATGGATGCCAGCAGACTCCCTAAAATATGTCTAGAGGAACAGCAGATTTCAAATCCTCAAAGGTATTCCTGGCTAACCCGGCTGTCGGAAATATTGAACCGATATGGCGTAGGGTTCCCGTTGTGTGACACACTGAACCAAGTTAAACAACGGATTAAAGATATACATGGGCAAATGGACATGGCAACCCTTTCAACTAATCATTCTGTTAAACTGCTGACAGCAGTTAAAACAACTTTCACTCTGGAGAAGTATTTACATTTAGAAATGTCATCAGTGGAGAGACAGTTATTTGTTAAGTTTAGATTCAAACTTCTAGATACCAACGTTAGATTCGGCCGCTATCGGAAAATCCCGTATGACAAAAGAATATGCATATGTGGGGTAAACGTCGTGGAGGACACGGCGCATATAATATTCGAATGTAGTCTCTATCAAGAAGTAAGAAAACAATATCTGTCCCCAATTATAAATAAATTTCCCCACTGGAATATAAGCCAAAAATTAGCATTTCTGTTGAGGGCTGACTCTCCTCCCCTGGTAAGAGCGATCACTCGATACCTTAAAAGAATGACGGCAATACGAGCCAGTTATATCAAAAAACATTTTATCGATTGTAAGGAAGATGAGCTCAGTTAGAGAGGAGCTATCCTATTTGGGTTATCTAGTCTTGGCAACTTAGCTATTGAAATTTGATATTGTAAAATTTTAATGTCATCTATCATATATTTTTAGATTGCTATTTTTGTAACTGTTTTATCTTTTTCCCTTTTTCTTTTCTGTTTTGTTTGAAAAGGCCTTCGGGCTATTCAATAAACTATACTCTAGAATATTACGAGGAACACCCGGACAAAGAGGTGGCATTAGTTTTTTTAGACGCCCAGAAGGCTTTCGACAACTTGAACTGGGAGTTTATAAAGCAACAAATTAATATAATGGGATTTGGACAAAATTTTGTAAACACAATAAATACGATTTATGAGAAGCAAAGGGCTAACATCTTAGTAAACGGCGAACTTACTAAAACCTTTCAGATTAGTAAAGGAGTGAGACAGGGATGCCCAATGTCACCACTCCTGTATATATTGGCACTAGAAGTTTTACTAAAGAAGATTAGAGAGAGTAACCAAATTAAAGGGCTGAAAATCAGAAAGGAAACATATAAAGTCCAAGCGTTCGCGGATGATGTTGTTTTAAAATTGGAAGAACCGGTGGAAACAGGTATACAAACACTGGAAGTACTTGACAAGTATGGAGAAGTAGCGGGGCTCAAATTAAATAAATCTAAAACCAAAATGCTCACTAAAAATATGACGAAAGATCAGAAAGAAGCTCTGGAGGAATCCATGGAAATACAAATTGTGAAGAAAGTTAAATATCTGGGAGTGTGGATCTCAACAAAATATTCGGCCCTCAAAGAGGACAATTATGTCCCTTTGATAAAAAGCATAAAACAAGACCTAGAGAAGTGGGAGAAGCTCCAGATATCCTTTCTAGGGAGGATAGCAACAATTAAAATGAGTGTCTTACCTAAATTGTTGTATCTGTTTCAAACGGCGCCAATTAAATTAGATAAAAAAAATTTCCGGGAATTTAATGCCATCATTAGGAAATTCATTTGGGAAGGGAAAAAGCCAAGAATAGCAATTAAGAGTTTACAAGATAAAAAAAGACAGAGGAGGGCTTGGACTACCTATTTGGGAAACCTATTATAAAGCAGCAATTCTAGTTTGGCTAAAAGATTGGGCGACTTTGGCAAATAAAAGAATTCTAACGTTAGAAGGGCACGATCTTCAGAAAGGTTGGCATGCCTTTCTCTGGGAAACAGGGAAAAAAACAAAAACCTACTTTAATAAACACAAATTAAGGGATATATTGATGTTAACCTGGGAAGAAATAAGACGAAAACACTATACTAAAATCCCCAGTTGGCTCTCAACTATGGAGGCGATAATATACCCAAATGTTCTGGAACTTGGTAAAACGGTGAAATATAAAGAAATATTAGACGAGGCAGGAAATCTCAAAACAATAGAACAATTAAAAGAACAAGGCACTCACATAGAATGGTGGACATATGCACAAATTAAATCAAGGTATAAAAAAGACAAAGAACAATATGGCATAGAAACAGGTAGCAAAGATTTTGATAAGATTTGGATGGGCACGGATAATAAATTACTGGCTAAATTGTACAACTATTTGGTAGAATATAATTTGATGGAGGAGGTGGTTTAAGACCCAATGCTAGCATGGGCTAAAAATATTGGGAAAAATATAAATTTGGAAGAATGGGACCAAATATGGAATAACAACGTTAGATTCACCAAGGCAACCACCTACAAGGAGAACCAATATAAGATGATCTACAGGTGGCACCTAGCACCAGCTAGGATTGCCAAAATTTATCCCGATGGTCGTACTTGTCGGACACCCTCCCCTTACCATTACTGGACACCCAGTTAATTGGTATGTACAGCCATAAGAGGTAAAATTATGAAGATGTTCCATTATAGTGGCATTCAAAAAGGAATTATGTCTCTCAATAGTGGTGTTAAGAACAAATGTCATGTTACAATAGGGATACTTTCCAACATCAACAGATGCCTTCCTAGTATGGTTGATGAATTCCCAACAATATGTCGCTACTTCTTGAAGACTGCTACCAATAGCTAAAATAGTATAATTAACTTTTTCTTTTTGTAGCGTTCTGGTGATCCGAGGATGTTGTTTCCATCCGGTTTCATTAAAAGGAATAGCATGTATTAAAAGTCCTCCTTTGGCATGTGGGGGAACGTGCATGCAGATCCAACAATCAGTCTTGTTTACTAATCGAGAGATATTTTGCACATCCCATATATAGGAATTTTGTTCCCAAAGTCCTTGCTCTGGAATTCCATCTTGCAAAGTCACTGTAGCCACACCAGGAGGAAAAATACACATAAAAAGAATACACATTACAATAGTTACAGAATTAGCATTTAAACAAGCAAATGCCGCTACCAAAAAGTTCTCTGGTGTCTGCGGCATGTCCTTTTCCTGTAGCAATTTTGTAGACTGAGCAGAGAGGGCCTTAATCTGCCCCCAGGTCACTTGATGTTTCTGACGAGGTGCTCGGTCCCGATCCTGCTGAGGGTTCTGCAGGCTGAGGGAGAAGTTCGGGATTGGGTTTTTCAGTCCTTGGTGCCACGCCATCCTTCCACGGTTTCACACACCAAGCAGGGATCCACACCGGACCTGTAGGAGTAAGCACAGCAGCATACCCCCTTCCCCACGTCAATAAGGGAACAGGTCCATGCCATTCGGGATTAGGCAATAATCGATACATTACCTGTGGCTGGGGATGACTTATTCTACTTCCAAAATGATTATCTACTGGAGTTGATAAATTTGTGATATTAAGATGATTCAAAGTAAACAGAACTTTATTCAACCATTCCTGTTTACCAGGGAGACCTATAGGAATCTCTCCTGTTTGTTTATGTTTATCCAAAGCAGATTTTAATGTAAAATTTGCTTGCTCCACTATGGCCTGTCCCGTAGAGTTATAAGGTATGCCAAAAAGATGTTTAATTTGCCATTTGTCACAAAATTCAGCAAAGGAGCGACTACAATATGCAGGGCCATTGTCTGTTTTTAACGTAGAAGGTAGGCCCATGACAGCAAATGTTTGAATACAATGATTAACAACATGTTTGGTGGCTTCCCCTTTCTGAGGAGTAGCCCAAATAAAATGAGAAAAAGTATCAATAGTTACATGAAGATATTTCCAAGGAGCAAAAGAGGGGTATTGGGTTGCATCCATCTGCCAAAGTTCATTTGCTTTAAGACCTCTCGGGTTCACCCCAATGGAGGGAGATGGGGTGATTTGAGAACATTGAGGGCATTGTTGTATGACTGCTCTAGCATGATCTAGAGGAATATGAAATTGTTTTGCAAGAGCCTTGGCATTTTGATGAAACATAGAATGACTTTCCCATGGAGTAACAGACAGAACATGCTGCTTTGTTGCGGCATCTGCAACAGCATTTCCCTCTGATAACATGCCTGGAAAAGACTGATGACTTCTGATATGTGCGATGTAAATTTGATTCTTTCCACCAGATGTTCCTCCATAAAGGAGGATAACTATCTTCCTCTTTACAGCCAGATGCTCAGAGACTTAGAAAGATGGAAAAATCTCCAGCTATCAATTTTGGGAAGGGTGGCAACCATTAAGATGTGCATGTTACCCAAATGGTTATTTCTATTCCAAACAGCCCCAGTAAGGTTGAATAAAGAGTTTTTTACAAATCTGGATAGGAGTATATCTAAATTTATCTGGCAGGGAAAGAGGCCGCGGATTAGACTTAAAATGTTACAAGAACCCAAAAATAGAGGAGGATTTGGACTCCCAAATTGGGAGCTCTATTACCAAGCAGCAAACTTGATTTGGGTGAAAGAATGGATGGTCCTACAAAAGAGACGACTTTTGACATTTGAGGGAGCCGGTCTTCAACATGGCTGGCACTATTTTCTATGGCCGGGAGCATCCGGCCGCCCTAGACACTTTGATGATCACTATTTACGTAGGACGCTTGGGTACACTTGGGAAAAGGTTAGAAGAAGAGTATATTTAAAAGTTCCATGTTGGATTTCGGCGCAGGAAGCTCAGGTTTACCCGACATTGTATAAAGGGGAGAAAACCTTGACGTATGAAGGTTTCTTGGATGTTCAGGGTAATCCGAAGTCACGAGAATTACTAACTCTTCAAGGATATAAGATAGACTGGTGGTCTTATTCTCAAGTGCACTCCAGGTATAAAAAAGATTTACATAGTGAAGGAATCTACCGTAAAAGACAAGAATTGGATAAGATCTTATTAGAAGGAGGGAAAGGGATATTATCTAAATGTTATGCATATTTATTGTCTCTGCAGATAGGACAGGATGTAGTGAAGGATTGTATGATAGCATGGGGGCGAAATTTTGGATATCCCCTTGACTTCCAGCAATGGGAACAGATTTGGTTGAAAAATATGAAATTAACCATGGCCTCCTCATATAAAGAAAACATATATAAAATGGTCTACCGGTGGCATCTCCCCCCGGCGAGATTAGCTAAAATGTTTCCCGGGACATCTGCCTGCTGTTGGAAGTGCGGTTACAGCAATGGAACCTATTTTCACCAATGGTGGACCTGCCCGCAGGCGGTTAAATATTGGAAAAAAATACGGCAATGGATTTTGGAAATTACACAGATTAATTTGGAATTAAGACCTGAGATTTTCCTATTGGGGGCAAAACCTTTGAATGTTAAATCAGATATATGGTTCTTGTTGATTCACATTATCACTGCAGCAAGATTAGCGTATGCGCAGGAGTGGAAAAATCAATACTTACCGATAGATTTGAAAATAATATATAAAATTAATGAGTGTGCGGAATCAGATAGATTAACTAGATTGATCAATGGTAAAAAAGATTCAGAATTTTATAACAGTTGGAAAGTATGGTACGATTGGGTCCAGAAAAGGTGGGATAGAATAGATATATGATGATGTATATATATATGGTGGCAAATATGTATGTATAAAGGAATGATTTTATACTTATGGACAATGTAATCATATTATACCATGGTGGCAGGATTGTATATTTTATTTGTGTATTAGTGTATAGAATATATTAATAAAAATTATATATTAAAAAAAAAAAAAGTAAATTTGATTCTTTCTAATTTGCAAAACTTTAAAAGCTGTAATGTCAAAAAGAGGGACAGAAGATCATCATCCAAAGATGGTGTAACATATGCACCAGGGAGAGAGGTGACAATTTGACAGACATACTGGCTATCTGAAATAATATTGAGGTCTTGAGATGGAAAGATTTGCAAGGCCAAAATTACGGCTGCAACCTCTGCACGCTGAGCGGACTTTTGCGGAGGTGTAATTTTCGTAACCCAGTGTCCATGTTCAAGCCAGGCAGTTGCGCCCCACTTTGGCCCCCCATCAGTGAATACTGTGAGGGCATTCACCAAAGGTTTTAATGAGATACCATTTTGGACTATGATTTCTACTTGATTAAAGGCAAGCAGGCGCAGGTCTGCAGGAATATGGTAAGAAATTTTCCCAACATAATTGGTCAGCGCTGCTTGTAAAGAAGAGGAGAAGCTAACCATACGCTCCCAATCTTTCAATGGCAAGGGGACTATGATATTGACAAGATCTTGACCTATAAGTACCTTGCATCGTTCTCTTCCTTTGAAAATTAATTCTGCATGCATTTGGGCCAGTATGCTAATAGTATGACTTGGGCTATGTGAGAGATATAGCCATTCAATTATTAATAATGAAGGCTTACTCTTGCTTCTTTGTTGTATTTCCTGAGCTAATACCTCTGTAGGTTGTTTTGTGGTTGGAATGATAATCATTATCAAGGGAATATTTTCCTGGCATCTATCTACCCAAACCAATTTTAATGCTTCATTAATTTTTGTAAAGACTGCTTTTTGAGTTGGGGTAACTGTTATCAATTCAGATGGATCTTTCTTATTTTTTAATGCATCAAACAAAGGACTAAGCATACTAGTAGGAAGGCCTACGTATGGTCGCAACCAATTAATTGAACCCAAAAGTTGCTTTAATTGAACATAGGAAACTTTATCCTCTATCCTTAGTTGAGGAATTTGTGGGTGTGAATATGTCTGCAATAACTTGTGACCTAAATAAATAAATGGTTCTTGTAGCTGTACTTTTTCTGGTGCTATCTGCAAACCATATGTAGCCAGATCTTGTGTTAGATGTTCTAGCCAATATGGAGGAATTTGTGGTCCAGCAACTAAGATATCATCCATATAATGATATACAAATGCTTGAGGATATCTTTTCCTAAAAGGCTTCAAAGCTCTTGCAACAAAGTGCTGACAGAGAGTAGGACTATTTAACATGCCTTGAGGCAATACAGTCCATTGATATCTTTCTGTGGGTTGTTCAGCATTTAATACTGGAACTGTGAAGGCAAAGAGAGGCTTATCCTTTTTGCATAATGGAATAGTAAAGAAACAATCCTTTAAATCAATGTTCATAACTTGATATTCCCTAGGAATCATGTTCGGATTCGGGGTGCCACATTGTAGTGGCCCCATTGGTTGTAGAATTGCATTGATGCTCCTGAGGTTGTGAAGAAGCCTCCATTTACCAGATTTCTTCTTTATTACAAAAACTGGTGTATTAAATGGACTTGTAGTGGGTTCAATGTGGTTAGCGGCTAGCTGTTCTCTCACTAACTCATGTAAGGCTAAAAGTTTTTCTTGCAGTAAAGGCCATTGCTCGATCCATACAGGCGTAGTAGATTGCCATACTAAAGGGAGAGCAGTAGGCAGAGACATAATAATTATTAATCATTAATCATTAATTTTGCTTGAAATTGCAACATCAAATCTCTTCCCCATAGGTTTACATGAATGAGGAGTATAACTGGCTTTAACTGGGCTGTGCGTTTGCCATCAAGAGCTGTTACCGTAAGCCATTTGGTGCTGCATCGGGCTGCTTGGGGTCCTCCAACTCCCCACACGGAGGGTGATTCTGTAGTAGGCCAATCTGTGGGCCAATTGTCAGTGGCTATGACAGAGACGTCTGCGCCAGAATTGAGGACTCCTTCAAAAGATCTTCCATTTAACAAATATATACGCTTTGGTTTTTCTTCTTGAATTGTTTGTGTTACTGCCATGATGCTAGGATGCAGGGAGCGGATAGGATTGGTAGAACCAAATCCTCCACTTCCTCTACTAATTTGCTTACCTCCTGCTGGCACTACATATGGAACAATTACCAATTGTGCCCAAGAATCTCCTTGTTTTAAAGTCATGGGCACATTTGTTTCAAATTGTATCATAATTATGCCTTCATAATCTGAGTCAATGACTCCAGGGATGACAAAAATTCCTTTTTTCCCTGCAGAGGATCGAGGAAGGACCAACCCCACAGTGTTATCAGGTAATGGTCCTTTCAATTGTGATGACATTAAGGTAACAACTCCAGGGAAAGGAATGAATTTATCCTCTTGATTAATCAAATCAATTCCTGCACTCCCTCTTGTAGCTGCTTTAGAATTTTTGATAGTGGTTGCGGCAATTGGGCCGGGGCTTGCCGTGAGCCCGAACTCTAGTTTCCCTGACTATTTCCCTGATTTCTGCACTGATTTACCCAGTGAAACCCCTTCTTACATTTAGGGCAAATAGTTTTTGGTTTAGTTATTTGACCTCCTCCTGGCCCATTGCCTTTATGGGCTCCACCACCAGGGGGTCTGCACTGCTGTTTAAAATGACCAGGTTTATTACAATTAAAACAGTTACCTTTGGGCTTGCCAAACTTTCCTTTTTGTAAGGCAGCTGCTAAGGCATCCATTTGATGAACATTTGTGCCTATATCAGCACATGCTTTCAACATATCAGCCAAGGTGTAATCCCCTCTATTAACAACAGATTGCAATGCGCGGCGTCAATCAGCATTAGCATGTTCATAAGCTAGCCTTTCCTTAATTCTCCGCTAGCTTCCTCATTATCTACTTGCCGCTGAATAGCTTCTTGCAATCTATCAATAAAATCAGAATATGTTTCACTAGCACTCTGCCGAATTGCTGCAAAAGACTTGCTAGGTTTGCCTGAGATTGGCACTTTCTTAAATGCTTTGAGTACACAACACCCTATCACTGAGTAAGCTAGCAGGGGTGTGCCTGCAGCTTGTTGCTGTATTGTAGCAAAAGCACCAACTCCGTACAGTTGGTCTGGTATATATAAACCTCCTGAAGTGTTTCCTGCATGAATTGCCTCTCTCTGATATTCTGAATCCCAAACAACATACTGTGCTGGTGTGAGAAGCATGCGAAACAAATCCTTCCAATCTTGTGGGATCAAATTATAACCATTAGATATGCCTTCCACCATTCCAACAGTATAGGTGGAATGCAAACCTGTCTCTGTGATACCTTTCCTCAGTTCTCTCAAAATTTGATATGGCAAGGGATTCCACTGATATTGAGCTTGCCCTTGTGGATTGACTGTCTGTGTGACCGGAAAAGCTTGGAGACCCTCTGCAAGTTCTATCCCAGTGAGGGTTCCTTTTTGCTGCTCTTCCCTAAACCCTGCTCTGACTGCGCTAAATGGCTCCTGTGAAAAAGCAATCGGTAAAGATGCAGTCAGGAAGCTAGACTCCACTGTCTTCAGCGTAGTTGCTGCCGGCAAAGTCAGCTGCATATATGGTGGAGGGGGAGCAGACCCCTCCTCAGGAAGCAAAGAGAGAGATGGTGACAGTGCCTTGAGTTTATGAGTCCCCATAATCTCAATTGCTTCCTTACATTTTTGCCACAGCAACAAATGTTGAATTGGTGCTCGTGGTGGCGAATGCAAATGAATTCCAAGTTTTATCCAGTCCCGCAAGTCTAAGGTTCCTGCCTCAGGGTACCAGGGACATTGACAACCTATCTCATTTACTAACTGCTCTAAATCACTTAACCTAACTCCTGCTGTTCCATTGTCTTTAAGTATTTTCTGTAGCTCTTTTGCATGACACTTCTGCTGACAGTTCCCCCCCCCCCATACTCACGTAGTTTTGGGAGCGAAGTTCGCTGTGGTGCACCTGGGCTCATCCGGCCGAATGAGTGCAGAGGGGTATCACGTCAGGGTCACCAGATGTTGTTTTGAGGAAGAAAGACGCATAGGCAGGAAGAAGGTTAATGGGAAGGCACCCAGAACAGCTTCTGGGAGATCCCTTTTATTGATCTCTACAGTCTTCGTGGCAGAAGCTGATTCGTTGATCAAAGTTCACTTGTAGTTGATTGGCTAAACAAAGCTCATGGTATGGCTATGCTATCCATGTGGACAGCTCATGGACAGCTCATGCTTTTCCTGCTGCAAACAATGGGATATGCTTACATGACAAACCTCATGTTTTGAGACTTCCTGAGATAGGATCTTTAAGGATCATTGTGCTGATGTTTGCATTCCTCAGCATGGTTTGCCAGCTACTGAGAAAGCAACCACCCCCACACAGTTGTCTCCTGAAAAAGCACCTTTGGGACATAAATCATAAGATAAAACCAACAAAGTTATAATCATAAGATGCCAGTAGGAGTATGTAATAGAAAAGATGAGAATATGAGGACAATGAGATATTCAGGGATCCCCATTTTTCTAAACACATTTTACAGCTTGATATGATCAACACAATAAAAAGCCTTTTTATCATTTTCATAATGCTTCATCATGACATTTGTTGCTATTCTTTGGCCTTCTCAGTTATCCAGTGTGTATTATCAGCAATAATTTAGAAGCTAAACAGAGGTGTTAAATTGTTCAAATTGTGAGTTATTATTTATAGTGAACTTATATTACAAAATCTTTCTGTTTTCCAAAATTGCTCTTTGCTTGCTTTAGGGATTCTAGTTTTGTGTGTTTCTGTGTGTGTGTTTCTTTTACTGCTTATTTGTATGTTCTTTTTAGTTTTTCTCCTTTATTAACAAGATTCTTGTTTAATTTAATTATTCACTCCTCTCTAGCATGGAAAAATTCCCTTAACTTCACATTAGCTAGACCAGTGATGGCGAACCTTTTCGGCACCAAGTGCCCAAACCGGAATGCATGTGTGCGCCGGAGCTCCAGAAACTCGAAGACCAGCTGGCTGGTGTGCATGCATGCATCGGCCACCTGGTGTTCTGGTTTCCGGCGCACGCATGCACACCGGACAGATGGTCTTCGCATGCGCTGGAGCACCGGAAACCCGGAAACTAGGTGGCTGATGCGCGCATGCGCACCGGCCAGCTGATCTTCGGGTTTCTGGGGCTCCGGCATGCCAAAGATCAGCTGGCCAGTGCACATACACCAGTGGTGGGTTTCAAAATTTTTTACTACCAGTTCTGTGGGTGTGGCTTGGTGGGCGTGGCATGGCTTGGTGGGCATGGCAGGGGAAGGATACTGTAAAATCTCCATTCCCTCCCTAATCCAAGGGAAGGTTATTGCAAAATCCCCATTTCCTCCCAATCAGCTGGGACTTGGGAGGCAGAGAATAGATGGGAGAAGGGCCAGTCAGAATTTTTACTACCGGTTCTCCGAACTACTCAAAATTTCTGCTACCGGTTCTCCAGAACTGGTCAGAACCTGCTGAAACCCACCTCTGGCATGCATGCACTGGAAACCAGAAGAGCAGCTGGTAGCAGTGTGCGTGCCCACAGAGGGGGCTCTGTGTGCCACCTCTGGCACGTGTACCATAGGTTCGCCATCACGGAGCTAGACAATGCTTGCTCTCCACTCAGCTGTCAGATTTTTGGCTTTACTAACTATATAGAGACATTCAGTGGTGGGATTCAAGTAATTTAACAACCTGTTTTTCCTAGTGACCAGTTGGGTGGGCGTGGCTGGGGTGTGTGTCATGTGACTGAGTGGGCATGGCCAACTCGACGTCACTCACCGCAAGGTGGGGCAGTGCAGGTGGGCTGATGCTGCAGAGACAGGCAATTTCCTACATACCATTCTGAGCCCCTCCCCCCCCCTTGGGCTGACAAAATAGAAGCCCATCTAAAGATTGGAATGGGTAGGTGGGGGAAAAAAACAAAACACCCACTCGGTCCGTACTCAGCAGCACGACGGTGAATCTCTCTTCCAGCTCGCCCAGTTCAGGCATCGGGAGCTTGAGGTGCTGATTGTGTGCCCTGAAGTCCATCTGCTGAGAGTCCATGCTCCCCACATTGCCCATGGCAATGGCCCTTCCTCGGGGAAGGGGAGTGGGGGAGATCGGTCCACCTCTCTACCCGGGTTTCTCCTGCCGGATTTCAAGTTCCAAACCATTGCCACTCATTGGCTCTGGCTGCAGCTGACCATTCAGACCCCAGAGGCCACCAGCGAGCTTGTTAAGGCATGCAACATGCTGCCGCTTAAGCTCCCGGATTCCCTGCATGAGCTCTGGAAGTTGAGTCATTCCCTGGCTGCTCCAGTACTTCTTCCCTACCCAGTCAGCCTGCTGGTGGCCTCTGGGGTCTAGACAGTCGGCTGCAGCCAGAGCCGGACTTGGAGGAGCAGCAACGGTTTGGAGCTTATTAAGGAGGACCCAGCCATGCATATTCCAGCCCGGGATGCTTGGAGTGAAAAGCATGCAATATGCTGCTTCTAAGCTCATGGGTTCCCCGCACGAGCGCTGGAAGAAAGGGAGTCTGATTGTGGTGGGGAGGAGGAGGAGGCGGAGGAAGGGCTTTTCCAAGGCAAGTCCTAGAGGGAGACAGAGATCAGTGTGCCTTACCTCCCCACAGCTCTAATTCTTAAAAATTTGGGGGGGGGGGGTTGCGTGCATGGGGCTCTGGGGGAATCAGTGCCTGGAGCGAGAGGAGAGTACAAGCTGACTGGGTGCGGAAGGAGTACTGAAGGAGTGGGCTTTTTGCTTTTTTCCCCCACCTCCCCATTCCAATCCAGCACGGCACAGACAGCCCAATGGAGGCGGAAAATGGGGGTTTCCGTTGGCCCTTCTATTTTTTCCCCCTAGCCTCCTTTTGCCAGCATGTGTCAGGCAGGCTCAGCAGGCAGTCGTGATCTTTAGATGGGGTTTTATTTTGTCAGCCCAAGGGGGGGAAGGGTCTCGGAATGGTACATAGGAAATCGCCCTATCTCTGAAGCATCCATTGTTTGCCAGTGGGCAGGCAATGAGGAGGAGGAGGCGGCGGCCAGCCAGTGTCTCGGGGTGGAGAACAGGTCGCTCCCCGAGTGACCGAGTCATGGCCAGCTGCACCAACAAAGGGTGGAAGTAGCCTCCTGCCATTACCTGCTGCAAAAATCTTTTTAAAAACCCTGACTGTCAGGCAGTGAAACCCAGAAAGACATGAGGTGCAGGAGAATCAGCCCCGGCTGCTTGTCTCCACCGCAGTGCTTCCCGGACATGGCTTACAGCTCCGAGCCCAAAGCAATGGGAGGCGAGGGTTGCCTTGAGCGCAAATATACCATGACGAAGGTGGAATGCTGTTGCTGTGCAAGGCACCAGGAACCTAGGCTTCCTGATATAGTAAAAAGCACACAATTAGTCCCAAAACTAATTACTATTACTAAAAACTATGAGCCTTGGTGGTGCAGCGGACTAAAGTGCTGTTAAGTAGCACTTAGCTGCCAGCTGCCTGCAATTACTGCAAGTTCAAATCTCACCAGGCTCAAGGTTGACTCAGCCTTCCATCCTTCCGAGGTAGGTAAAATGAGGACCCGGATTGTGGGGGCAATAAGCTGACTTTGTATAAAAAAGAACACTGCTTACAGGGGGCCAAAAGCCCTACTAAGCAGGTATATACAAAAGGATGAAGGCTATTGCTTAACACATTGTAAGCCGCCCAGAGAAGGGTGGCATATAAATCGAACCAATAAATAAATAAATAAATAAATAAATAAATAAATAAATAAAACCCTTTTTTTATTTTAACGGCTGTGAATTCCTTTCATTCACAGCACGTGCTGAATCACCAAGAGTTTATAAATAGTCCAACATAAGTCAGCAACAGTCCTTCGGATAAGGCTGGTAAACACCCACCTTTATCTTCTTTGACATGCTGCCAAAGACCTAATTGGCAATTATCTTGGCAAGGCCACACAGAAACACAGAGTCACAAACGGAGCTTCAAAGTACAAACCAACACCATCCACAACGTTGCTTCCTGCAAAGGCCCATGTGCCTTTGCTCTTCCTTTATGTCTTATGGGAGGGGCCAATCATCTCCAAGCCTTACTCCTGAGTTGTCCCTTTTGTTTTAACTGTTCTTGCCTTCTGGCAGCTCTGCGCATGCGCGCACTAGGAACAGGTTCCCCCTGTTCCTCTGGCTCTCTGATGTCCGACTCTGGAGGCTCCGGAGTCCGCATATAATTCCCAGATGGCCCTGGCCCCATCTCTGCCTCCAATGCAGAGCCCTCATCCGAGCCTTCCCCAGACTCCAGGACTGGCCCATGTTCCTCCCCAGCCTCCTCACTGTCCGACTCTGCTGCCAGCTCCGCAGGCTGCTGGTGGACCACAACACCATGTGGGAGGCCATGGGGAAGGCAGGCAAGCAGGCTGGGCTGCGGGAGCCGCATGGAAGGCCGTGGGGAAGGCAGGCAAGCGGGATGGGGGCTGCATGGGAGGCAGCATGGTGAGGAGAGAAGGAAGGATCACCAGGCAGAGATCAGCTGGGCCGCGTGGTCAAGGCAAGCAAGGGAACCAGAGAGCAGCAGCAGCTATGCCACAGGTGTGACTCTAGGCGAGCGGCCAAAGCCAGCGAGGAGAGATAAGGACTGATTGTGAGGGGCGGGGTGTGGCGGTCAGCCAGTGGTGGGATTAGCTGGTTCTCCGAACTGCACAAAAAATTAACAACCGGTTTGCTTAATCAGGTCCGAACCGGCTGAATCACACCTCTGGAGACATTAGACTTGCCTGTTGCTGTCTCTTCTGTTGCCTTTGGCCCTTCTATTCTTTATAGGATCTCAAGCCTCCAAATTGCTGAATAGCTGCAGGCATGTTTCTGGAAGTCTGAATGTTCCTTTTAGACCATGAACGTGTCTGTCTTCCATCACAGAAACATACTACAGTTGCTTCTTTGAAAAATAGCAATTCTACTCTCCCCAATGAACCTCAGCTTCCACTTTTCCTCAAACAACTGCTAAAAAGCTCTAGTACCAGAATGTCCCCTTTTAAACCTTTTCTGTTTCTTCTGGCATCTTTTAGAATGCCAAAGGATCTATGAGAAGTTGGGTTAGACATGGTCTTCATGACAAGGGTGGCTTTGATAATCTTGCACACTCTGTTGCAATATAACAGTAGAACAAGACTAAATCAAAATGGGCAATACAAGTGATGAATATGGTCTTTGGAATACTTTGAGGAAGCTTGTAAGACAATTGGAATAAACCAGTGGAAGAGAAGGGAACTAAATGATTGAAATTGGATGTGCAGGGGAAACACACATTTGTGCTTGACTGGAATGTAATCAGAAGCTTGAAGGGCTTCCATTTAGCAAATGAATGGATGCATTGGTGCCAGACCATGGATTTAAAAAGTGCCAATCTTGAGAGACATTTATGCTTGAGGCAATGCAGTTACGTTCTCACAAAGAAGAGATGAGGAAGTAAATCTGTACCACAGATTTTAATGCTCCAAATAACAAATGGGGTCTGTTTTAATTTTTTTAAAGGTCAATAAAAAGCATAACTTGTGGAAAGTTAGTCATGGATAATTTATTCTGTCATTTGTTTTTCTACATGCTGGGCTGCAACTGTGTTCTAGGCCGAAATTGTGTACCAGGAAAGATCTCTTTGGACAGATGAGGTCGGGTAGCAGACTGGTTGAGTAGGTTGACAGATAAGCTGGCAAACAAGTAGAGGGGGTTGAATTCAGTGTGGTCTTTTGGGGTGGCTGCAGTAGACAAAAAAGGAAGGAAGGAAGGAAGGAAGGAAGGAAGGAAGGAGAAAGAAAGAAAGAAAGAAAGAAAGAAAGAAAGAAAGAAAGAAAGAAAGAAAGAAAGAAAGAAAGAAAGAAAGAAATGTGAAGGAGGTTCTGTGCACAATAGACCGTGATCCAATTACGCACACAAACGCACTAAAGCATGCAAGTCGAGAGAGGAGTCTTGAGAAACTATTTGTTTTTTTTAAAAAAAGCCTACAAGAAAACACCAACAGCCAAAAGCTCTCCTCTTAGCGAAGTCCATCAGCTCTTCATGGAGTCTTCCCTCAGCATAGGGAGTTCTCGGTCCTTTGTCTGCTTCCTCGGAAGCAAGGCAGTGACTCAGCTCTTTTGCTCCATTGAAGTGACTTCAGCCCTGGAGGCTCTGTGGCGTATGCAAGTCTCTGTCTCTCTCCTCATCTGTGTGAGCCTGTCTCTGTGTCTCACTTTGGGCTGGGAAAGCCCTCCCTTATATACTTCAAGAATGTCCATTGGAAAAAGCCCAGGAAAAACTTGAAATCAAATACTGCGGCATGATTGGCCAGTTCAAACTTACAAACTGATAACCAAACAATAGTTACAGCTAATCCTGAGAGAACTTATCTCTCACAATCCCCTTCTCTGTGGCTATTGATCACAAATACAAGTACATATAATATTGAATACATCCATTACAACAATAAATGGTACAATTTTATATAGCCATAGGTATCTTTTCAAGGAGATATTGATGTTGCTCCTGGGATAAAGGTTTGGTAAATATGTCTGCTATCTGCTCCTTTGTTTCACAAAAAGTTGTCCTAATGAAACCAGTTTTGGACAATTGCTGTCAACTTGCCGCTGCGTTTGGAGCGAACGAGAAGAAAACGCGTTTTCTTCTCGTTCGCTCCAAACGCAGCGGCAAGTTGACAGAAAGTCGACGTTAGAAACCCAGTTTGACTGGCGCCAGGACCAGTATGGCAGAAGGTACTGTGGCCGGTGCGCCAGGGCTAGAGGACGCGGCGGTGGAGGAGGCCGTGGTGGAGCCGGTCCAGACGACGGGGGAGACGGAGCTGCAGGTGGTGCGCCTCAAGGAACGGTTACCGCCATTGCAGGAGACCCTCTCCACAGAGACTGGACCGGTCGGCGAGGGGAGGACCGATGCGAGGGAGTGGTGGCAGAGCCCAGCACTCGATGGGACTAAACAGGTGACCCCCCAGTTGAGCAGTCCGTCGTTTCGGGGTTGGAGGGAGCGGCGTTGGATGGAAGAGGACGAGTATGATTGGAGTTACTCCATGGGGGTGGGAGCCTCCACCCCGGACGTGCTACGTGAGAAATTTGGCGAGGCAAGCTTCAAAGACGCCCCCTCCTGGCAGCCGTGGGTGCCAGGGCAGGATGCCTGGCAGGGGCTGGGGGAGACTCGGAGCAGTATGGAGACCCGGTTCCATCTCGCCATCCCGAAGCTCCGTATTGAGAGAGGAGTGAGCCGCCCTGGAAGGCAGGATAATCCCCCTGTTGGGTCAGCCTCGTTATCAGGGGGGGGACCTTCGCATGGAACGACCGAGCACTGGCAGGGCCCCCACCTTATGGGTCCCTCAATTATCCGTAACCGTTCAGGTCCGCCGGCTGGCGGGGTGGGCGCTGTCCCGGATGCTCGGGGGGCGGGGCCACCTCATTTGGGGTTGTCCGGGATGGGCCAACAGCAACTGCCCTGGGGCCCTCCCCCTATACAAGCGACCTTCGACGGCAGCGCGGATAGAGTATCCTTGTTTCTCAGTCAGATTTTGAGTTATATGGACCTCTATGGCCATTTATACCCGTCCCAGTGGGCGGTCGTGGTTGCCATCACTACTGTCCTCACAGGCGAGGCAGTGGATTGGGTCGCTGACCTTCACAGCGATCATGCAAAAGAGTTGGCAAACGTGGGGTTGTTCCTGGAAGCACTACGTGCCCGGTTCGAGGACCAGTCGAGAACACAACTTCTGGAAGGGGAGTTGGTAGCGTTAAGACAAGGAGGACGCCCTGCTAGACAATATGTTAAGGACTTTCGTACTGTGGCCGGCTGCTTACGATCTTGGCCCGAACGCCTCTTAGTTCACCAGTTCCGGATGGGGCTGGATAGAGAGCTAAGACAAGCCTGTGTATACAGAGGCTTGCCACCGAAGCTGTCAGAGTGGTTTAGTGCCGCAGTAGACCTGGACGTTGGTTTAAAAGAATTTCGTGCATGTGGGGTGGTTAGCGATCCGCTCCCTCCCCGACGTAACATAGAGAGGCCAGCGCCTCAGCGCGGGGTGAGCTCATCCCTGCCTCGCTCGTTAGTACCTGTTGGGAGAGGGACAATCCGTTGCTTTCGCTGTAATCAGTTAGGCCATTGAGCAGCTGACTGTCCCGCACCAGCTGTCGCATCTACCACCACATCCCGAGTTCCATCATCGGTTGGCAGAGGACGGGAGAGAGCCCGGTCTTCGTCGGATTGGTCCAGAGCAACGACGCCGACAGCGGCCCGTGGTCTGCGGACAGAGCCTGAGACGCCTGCTGGGCATGAAGTGGTGCAGGAGGCTTCTGATAGCAGTGGAGAAGACGCTCCAGTAGACCCTATGGTGAGCGATCCGATACGCCCTTTTGTTATCCCTATCATACTCCGACATCCCCAAACAGGGAGGGTAGTCCAACAACACGCCTTGATAGATTCGGGCTGTACCCGCTGTCTCATCCGGGAAGCAGTAGCAAGAGAATTGGGTTTGCGGACACTAAAATTGCAGACCTCCATTAGGTTTGAACAGATGGATGGGTCCCTTTTGGGTGGTAAACCGGCGACACGAGTAACTGAGCTGGTGTGGTTAGAGATAGGCGAACATTGGGAGAGCATCCGTTTTGTGGTGGTGGATGATATGGTTGAGCCTGTTATACTAGGATTGGCATGGCTTGATAAATGGAGACCTAGAATATGGTGGGAGGGGGGTTTCAGATGGCTCCGCCTAAGCATCGGCCCGGAACCAGAGCCAGAAGCCCATGTAGACCAAGCAGCCGTACAGTGTGAGGTTCCCGATAACCCTTCCCAGCTAGGGTATCCTGATGTATATGAGGATTTAGCGGACGTGTTTAAAGAGGAAGAATGTGAGGTGTTGCCTCCTCATAGAGCCACCGACTGTGCCATAGAGCTAAAACCGGGTGTCAAATTGCCCAAGCCGCGTATGTATGCCATGACCAGAGCAGAGTTGGAGGAACTCAGACGGTATATTGATAAGAATTTAGCTAGAGGCTTTATCCAACCGAGTCGTTCGCACTTGGCCGCTCCTGTGTTGTTTCGAGAAAAGAAGGATGGGGGCCTACGTTTGTGTGTGGACTTCCGGGAATTGAACGCTGTGTGCGTCGAGCATTTATACCCCCTGCCTCTGATGAAAGACCTGTTGTCCACCTTGTCAACTGGGAGAGTATTCACCAAACTGGACTTACGAGAGGCCTATTATAGGGTGCGGATAAAGCCCGGTGATGAGTGGAAAACTACCTTTAACTGTCCCTTGGGAAGCTATAAGTTTCGCGTGATGCCCTTCGGCTTACAGGGTGCCCCGGCCATGTTTATGCAAGTAATAAACGAAGTGTTACACGAGCACCTATACCGAGGTGTGCTCGTTTATCTAGATGATATTCTGATTTATACCAAAACAATGGAGGAACATATAAGTTTGGTGAGACAGGTGTTAATTAAACTACTTCGTGCAA
This sequence comes from Pituophis catenifer annectens, assembly GCF_029215685.1. Lineage (NCBI taxonomy): Eukaryota > Metazoa > Chordata > Lepidosauria > Squamata > Colubridae > Pituophis > Pituophis catenifer. The sequence continues at coordinate 72,151,510 of NW_027256885.1, read as the reverse complement.
AACTGTTCGTGAAACTCTCGAAGTGTGAGTTCCATCATACAGAACTAGATTACTTAGGGTATCGCATATCCGAGGCTGGTATAGGAATGGACCCGAAGAAAGTGGATACGATATTAGGTTGGCAGGCGCCGAAAACACGAAAACAACTACAGAGTTTTCTCGGTTTTGCCAATTTCTACCGTCAGTTTATCCCCGCATTTGCCAATATAGCCCTTCCGTTAACCAAGTTATTACGTACAAAAGCAACGGGCTTAAGAGCACGACCAGGCCAGGTACTGCTCTGGACTCCGGATTGTCAGAAGGCTTTCGACGGATTGAAAACTATGTTTTCGCAAGCTCCTATATTACGACATCCCGACTCCACGTTACCATTCGTTGTGCAAGCAGACGCTAGCGACGTTGCGGTAGGTGCAGTTTTGTTGCAAAAAGATCCGAAAGGCACGTTATACCCATGTGCTTATACATCTCGTAAATTTACTGTAACTGAGAGACGCTGGGCCATCTGGGAAAAAGAGGCTTTTGCGGTACGATGGGCGTTACTTACCTGGAGGCATTTGCTAGAAGGCAGCGGTATCCGATTTGAGGTGTGGACAGACCACAAGAATTTAGAGGCTCTCCAGAACCCTAGGCGGCTGTCACCTAAGCAAGTACGGTGGGCCCAGTATTTCCAACGTTTCGATTTTGATTTAAAATATGTGCCGGGAGGGAAAAACTTTTTGGCCGATGCACTGTCACGGTTACCACAATATGCTAGTAAACGAGAAGAGGTGGTGCAGGCAATGATGCCAGGAAAGCAACAAGTGGGCCAAACATCGCAGACCAACCTGTCCTCCACGTGGAAAGATGAGTTACAACGGGCCTTGGCTGCAGATGAGTGGCTGTTAAAACACCGAACTATGATCACACACCGTAACGGGTTTGCCTGGGTTGGAGATAAATTATACGTTCCCGCGTCATTGCGACAGGCCGTATTGACTAGATGTCATGATGCAAAAACAGCCGGCCATTTCGGCTTTCTCAAAATGTTACATCTAGTACGATGACAGTTTTGGTGGCCATGCATGCGGAAAGAAATCGAACGATACGTGAACAGTTGCAAGACATGTGCCACGGTGAAACCACGGCCAGGAAAACCTCTCGGCCTCTTGCAGTCTGTTGCAGAACCAACAAGGCCCTGGGATGAGATCGGTATGGATTTTATTGTGGACCTTCCGGAAAGTAACGGGAATACTGTGATATGGACCGTAGTTGACCTTTTTTCTAAACAGGCCCATTTTATTCCCTGTCACGGCCTACCATCAGCTCGACGGCTGGCAAAGCTGTTCATTTGGCATATATATCGACTACATGGAGTGCCCCGACGTATCATCTCTGACAGGGGGGTTCAATTTACCGCTAGGTTTTGGAGAGAGTTTATCCGGATGATAGGGTCGTCACAGGGGCTGAGTTCAGGCATCCATCCAAGCACTAATGGGGCAGCCGAAAGGGCTAATGCCATGGTAGAACGATACTTACGCAGTTACGTATCATATCAACAATCCGATTGGTCGGAATTACTCCCGTTTGCTGAAGTAGCGTATAATAATGCGGTCCATGGTAGTACCGGAGCCACCCCTTTCCAGGTCGTGTCAGGAAAGGAGTTTTCTGCCATTCCCGAATTAGATACACAAGATCAAGAACCGGTGTCTCCTGATACGTGGGCCCTTCGTATCGGAAACCAATGGCCACGAATAAAAGAGGCGTTAGAGAAAGCAGCTGAAGCATACAAAACGCAAGCAGATAGGAAGAGAGCAGAACACAAGCCGTTTGCTGTAAGAGATCTTGTCTATCTGTCTACGAAATACTTAAAGATGTGAGCGCCTAGTCGTAAGCTGGGACCCAAATATATAGGACCCTTTCCTGTGATAAGAGTCATTAACCCAGTAACTGTGGAGTTGAAATTACCACCACTGCTAGGCAAGGCTCACCCTGTATTCCATAGTAGCCTATTAAAACCAGTGGATAATGTTCGTGAACAGTTGGAAAGACCTGGCCCGATAAACGGAGACCAATATGAAGTAGAGGAGGTGTTAGATTCTAGGTTTAGCAGAGGTAACTTACACTATCTAATCAAATGGAAAGGGTACCCATTTGAGGACGCATCCTGGGTGGGGGCTAAGGATGTACATGCTAACCGACTTCTTAAACAGTTCCACAGACGCTATCCACAGAAACCTGGTCCCTGGGGTGGGAGTCTAAACCCTTAACCAGATGTTAATATGTTCCTTTGTATCTTCCAGGAGCAGCCTTGGTAGGGGGAGCCGCCTGTCGAGATCCCCTCGACATCATGATCCGTAGCGGCATACATGACTCCCTGGCTGACGTCCAACAACACCGAAGGACCTGACAGGGGGTGGATGGGGGGGGTGATTGGCAATTTATATGCACCTTGGTGGTGGGGGGTGTTCTCCTTTAGGCGGTCGGTCACGTAAGCGGCCGGCATAGGGAGGGTCCTCTTCAACTACCTTCCGTTGATGGGGCTGCAGAGGAGACGCTGCACGCATGCACAGCCACAGCCGGAAGGGCGCTATGGACAGCAGTTGATTGCTTCAGTAGTTTAATCTGTTCGAACAGCGAGCGGTAACAAGTGGTACGAAATGCGATCAGCACAAAGTCGGCGTTAGGAGCAAGTGCCTCCTTACGCTTTTTAAATACTCGCACCAGCCGCTATAACGCCCTTCCGGCTGTGGTGATAAAGGGCACACCCCCCACCACCAAGGTGCATATAAATTGCCAATCACCCCCCATCCACCCCCTGTCAGGTCCTTCGGTGTTGTTGGACGTCAGCCAGGGAGTCATGTATGCCGCTACGGATCATGATGTCGAGGGGATCTCGACAATTGCCTTACATGTTTATATATATATATATATTTAATTTGATTTATATGCTGCCCTTCTCCGAAGACTCAGGGCGGCTTACAATGTGCTCAGCAATAGCCTTCATCCTTTTGTATATTTATACAAAGTCAGCTTATTGCCCCCACAAACTGGGTCCTCATTTCACCTACCTTAGAAAGGATGGAAGGCTGAGTCAACCTTGAGCCTTGGCAAGATTCGAACCCTGCAATAATTGCAGGCAGCTGGTCTTAATAAGCTTAATAACAGGGTGCCTTAAACCCCTGTACTACCAAGGCTCTTTTTTGATATCAATGTGGCGTGATCTTTGACCCACAGCATCAGCCTTTGATATATTAATAGCAGCCATATTATCCTCATAGATATTTATGGGATATACAGGTTCTTCCCACAAATTCATTAAGAGGTCATCAAACCAAATCAGGTTATTGGATGCTTTGGACAAACACACATACTCTGCCTCAGCAGTAGAAGTAGCAATTAACTTTTGTTTTCCCGAGTACCAGTGAATGGGACTTCCATTTAAAAATATGATATAACCTGAGGTACTCTTTCTGGACTTAATGTCCCCTGCCCAATCTGCATCTGAGTAACAATATAAGTTTGGTTTGTCTGATACATCTGGTTCTAACAACAGTGCATGACTTGCAGTGCTCTTCAAGTACCTTAAAACCCGCTTAATCCCATTCCAGTGGTAGTGAGTGGGATTTTCAGAATACCTGGACAATACGTTCACTGATAAACTAATGTCCGGCCTAGTCCAACCTGCAATGTACAGTAATGATCCTATTACGGATTTATAAAGTGTCTTTTGTTCAAAATCTGCACTTTCGGTGTACATGTTCTTCAAAAAATCTGTCTGCATAGGGGTATCACAGGGTTTGGCATCTGTCATATTACATTTTTCAATCAGTTCTAAAATCTTATCCTGCTAAGAAAACTCAAACCGCTTCTCAGTCTTTACAAATTGTACCCCTAAAAATTTATCAATCTGGCCTAGAGGCTTTAAGGTAAAACTTTTGCTTAACTCACTTGAAAACTTTTTACATTTGTCTTCAGACTTGCAGATATATAAAATATCGTCCACATAAACCAGGACTGTTTCCTTGATACCCTGGTAGTTTTTAATGAACACACATTCATCAGCCAATGAGGTCAAAAAACCCATTTGTTTCAAACTTTTGGTAAGACATTCGTACCACCTCCTGCCCGATTGTTTAAGACCATAGAGACTTTTGTTTAGAAGCCAAATATCACTTTCCTGATGGTCTACACCTTGGGGAGCCCTGACATATATCTTCTTATCCAATTTAGTGTGTAAATAGGCAGTTTGTACGTCAAATTGGTACACATTCTCCCCTTGTATGGCAGCTATGGTGAGTGCGGTCTTCACGCTTTCAGGCCGCACTGTAGGCGAAAAGGTATCAACATAGTCATCAGGGAACCTTTGTGAGAAACCCTGTGCGACTAACCTTGCCTTGTAAATAAACTTCCCATTCTCAATGGGCTTCTTCTTAAAACCCCATCTTGTGCCAATTACCTTTTTATCTTTTGGTAATTTTGTTGGTGTGAATACCTCCAGTCTGTTCAGACTATCTAACTCGGTATCCATTGCAGCATGCCAATTTTGTTGTTCTCCATCAGATAGCATTAACACATCTTCATACCCTTGAGGTATGACCGAAACCTGATCAATGGAAGTAACAAAACCTTAATATCTTTTGGGTCTCTTGCCCCTGGTGGATCGAATTGGCCTTTTAACTGTTTCTTCATCCGTTCCAGAACTATCTGATGAGTTATCCTCCTCACTATCACCATTCTGCACCTTTAAAGTGGAATGCCCTTCTTTCCAGGCTATTTCCGTTTTCCGCTTTAAAATTCCCTTTAAAGGTTTAGGGGGCATACTATCTTCCTCGCCCCCAAAACCAGAAGTGTCACTATTGATAGATAGATCTTCCGACACATCTTCTTCTTTACCCAAACTACGAGGGGGGCCCTGAGCCAGGATCTTGTTAGCATGGATCCTGCTCCAGTTTGTACCTTCATAAAAAGTAGCTGACCTAGATATTACTATTCTCCCATTTGAGTCCACAAACTTAAAAGCTTTCAAGCCTGCTTCATAGCCAATGAATCTCAGTTTGGCTGAGATTCTATCTCCCTTTTTCCTAAGTTCCTTAGGGACGTGGACATCGGCCATCACTCCAAATACATGAAGATGCGTTAATTTCGGCTTATGGCCATACACTATCTCATATGGGGTTTTTTGCACCACACTGGACCATACCCGGTTGAGTGTATAATTTGCATATGAAACGGCTTCCGCCCAATATGAAAAATTTAGGTCAGCATCCTCAAGTACACATCTTACCATTGTCTGCAGCATTCCGTTCTGTCTTTCTACAATCCCATTCTGAAAAGCTGAGTAGGGTGCCATTCGCAAATGTATTATGCCTTTTCTTTTCAGCCAATCAGAGAACTGCACTGAATTAAACTCAGTTCCTCTGTCGGTTAAGATCTTTTGAATATTGACCTTATGCTGATTTTCCACCAGGCTGCAGAATTCATTAAATTTAGATAAGACCTGATCCTTGGATTTAATAGGATAAACAAATCCAAACCTACTATGGTCATCTACAATTGTCAGGAAGTAGCAATTACTACCAAAAGAGGGCTTCAAGGGACCCACCAGATCCATATGTACCAACTGGAATATGTGTTCAGAATACCTCTGGGATTTCTTGGGCGCAAGTCTCACCTTGGACTTTGCGCTCCTGCAAATAGAACAGTCCAGGAAAATGTTACAATCTTTAATTCTAGTTCCATTCAAACATTCAGATACCTTTTGTACTATTGGGAAGCTTACATGACCCATCCTGTGATGCATGAGGTGAGCACATTCATCGTGTAATGGCTTGCCAATAGAAACTGTGTTGGCATTCTCAGGTTCTCTTCTTCCTTGTTCCAAGTTAAAATTTACAGACTTTTTACACTTTAAAACATTCCTACAGTTATTATTACAACTCCCCTTCTTACGGGTACCTTCAGGCTCACCATCTGAATCCGATTGAGAATCATCATCACTATCAAAAGTAGTGATATGATTACTAACATCAGATTCCTCAGTCCTTGAAATAGGAGAATAATAGGGTAAACCGCTAATTTTCAACACTTCCCTAACCACACGCTTATCACTGGTAACTATAGCAGTTCCCTCTGTGAACAATACCTCTACCTTAGAATTCTCACTTATTTTCACAGTACTGAGCAAGTTATGATCAATTTCAGGTACATATAAAACATCATTAACTTCCCCAAGCCCGGGGATAAAAACCTTACCAATACCTGTGACTCTTACCCTTTTACCATTTGCAACCTTGACCATAGATTTATATCCCTTCAATTCAGTAAACAACCTTTGATCACTCACAATGTGTTTACTTGCCCCACTATCCAGCAGCCACAATTGTGCACGTTGTTTCCTTGAGAGATCTGATTCAGATGTCTCAATCACAGTAACAAAGTTGTTAGCAAAACCAATTTTGTCTTTCTTATCATCTTTCTTTGGCCATCTACCCCTAGGGTTACCTTGTGGCTTTCCATGTGGGGTGGGTGATCTCTTCCTATATCTACCACCAGAGGGCGCCCTTTGACGTGCCCTAACATTGGCATTGCATGGGCAGTCTCTTTTGTAATGACCCCTGGATCCACAACTAAAACATTCCCCAACTGTATATACCTTATCAGGGCTATTTGACCTTCTTGTTGGTCTTTCCTTCTTGTGAAAAGCCACCCTATCCTTTCTTAAGTTGTCTTCTGCAATCAATTTGCCAGACAAAACTTCCAGGGACATATTCTCATAACTGGTGTTATCCAATTGGGAAACAAAGTTATCCCAGCTAGAGCCTAAAGAATTAATTATGATGCTGATCAAACTCTGTTCAGATACATGTTACCCCCTTAAAATTAACTCTTCTCTCATCTTATTAAGCTCACAAGATGCTCATTCATATCCACCCCTTCCTTCAATTTTGCAGAATGAAATTGTTGTTGATGTTGATGTTTATTAGACTTCTATACCGCCCTTCTCCCAAAGGACTGAGGGTGGTGTACAGCCTTATTAAAACACATATAAATTTACAAAATTTAAAAACAATTTAAAATCGAATATATAAAAAATTTGGCCCACAAATTAAAAACTAACATACACCCATTATAAAATTCATATTAGGCCAGCCTGGCTTGTTGGAACAGAAGGGTCTTCAGGGCATGGCAAAAGGTATGCAGGTCGGGGATCGTACGAACCTTTAGGGGGAGCTCATTCCAGAGGGCTGGTGCCTCCACAGAGAAGGCTCTCCCCCTGGGTGTCACCAGTCAGCATTGTTTGGCCAACGGCACCCTGAGGAGCCCCTTTCTGTGGGAGCGTATTGGCCGGTGGGAGGTTATCGGTGGCAGAAGGCGGTCTCGTATGTACCCCGGTCCTAAGCCATGGAGCACTTTAAATGTGGTAACCAACACCTTGAAACGCACCCGGAAGACCACCGGGAGCCAGTGCAGCTTGCGCAGGAGAGGTGTTACGTGGGTGTGCCGAGTCGCCCCCATAATCACCCGCACGGCCGCATTCTGGACCAGTTGGAGCCTCCGAGCGCTCTTCAAGGGGATCCCCATGTAGAGAGCATTGCAGTAGTCCAGATGGGATGGGACGAGGGCATGAGTGATCGTGCGCAGGGCACCCCGGTCCAGAAAGGGACGCAACTGGCAAACCTGACAAAAATCTCCCCCGGCCACGGCCGTCATATGATCTTCCAAAGACAGCCATGCATCCAGGAGAACACCCAAGTTGTGAACCCTCTCTGAGGGGGCCAAGATCTCACCCCCAATAGTCAGTGATGGAACCAGCTGACTATACCAGGACGCCGGAAACCACAGCCACTCGGTCTTGGAAGGGTTGAGTCTAAGTTTGTTCCTCCCCATCCAGATCCGCACGGCCTCCAGGCATCAGGACATCACGTCAAGGGCATCATTGAGGTGGTCCGGGGTGGAGATGTACAGCTGAGTGTCGTCAGCATACTGGTGGAACTTCACCCCGAAACCACGGATGATCTCGCCCAGCGGCTTCACATAAATGTTGAACAGAAGGGGCGAGAGGACTGACCCTTGTGGCACCCCACAAACAAGGTACCTCAAGGTCGACCTCTGCCCCCCTGCCAACACAAACTGCGTACGGTCGGAGAGGAAGGAGGAGAACCACCGCAGCACGGTGCCCCCCACTCCCAACCCCTCCAATCGTTGCAGCATGATACCATGGTCGATGGTATCAAAAGCCGCTGAGAGGTCTAATAGGACCAGGACAGAGGAGCAGTGCCTGAACTCCAGAGTGCAAAGATCTCCTCGGCTGCTCCTCCACAAAAAACCTTGGGCATGCTCCTGAAACCTCAACCTCAGTTGGTGCAGTCCCAGAGACAGACCCAAAAGCTGGAGGCGCCATAGGAGAGCCCGCCCCATTTACAACAGATGAGGAGCGGGTCGTGGACATTGAGGGTGTATTAATACGGGCCGCTGTTGCACGTTGGGCAAGGAATAACTGAAAAACAGTTCCAAAAAACGCAGTTAACATTTCAATTGCACTTGCAATCTCAGATTCGGGAGGCAAACTTCTTATATTCAAAGCTGTGGCCGCCGTAACTGTATTGGTCGCCCGGGTAAAAGCCCGCCCAGGCAGCATTGGTGGAATCCCTGACGCAGCTGGAACTAATGATGCTGTAGTCGTTGGAGGGATAAAACTTCTGGCTGGCTGATTTAAAACAGTTTGAGCAGTAGGTGGAGCCATAACGTTTGGTGGGAAATTTAAAATGGGCAGTCTATTGTTTCCTACTGTCAATCTGCAGCCAGCATGGGGGGTTACGGGGGAAGGTTGAATATCCCTTACTGGTCTGGCGTTATCCTGGGTTTCAATCCTGTCCCTTGCTATCACCGGCATAGTTGCTGCTTGCATCAAAACACTGAGATCAGCAACCGGATTCTCACATGTTCTCGGGAGGCTGAGGGTTCAAAGTATTATTGACCTCACCTCATCTTCTCCCATCGGGCTCGCATTCGATGCCATAGGAGACACCCATCCACCTTCTATTCCTGCAAGCGGGGGAAAATCACCTTCAGCAGCATGCGTCTCGAGAGCTGGGGCATCTGTTTCAAAATTCGCAGCCTCTCCACTCTCCTGCTCAACTGTTGCTTGAAGTCCTTCAGCTGAGGATATCCTGGCATGCGCTTCCATTGATTCGTCTTGGGACTGTTTGCTTCTGGTAGAAACCCGGGTTACAACTTTCTCCTGTCGCGTTGGTTTAACGGTGGGCATGCTTGCTTAGTGCATTGTGATGTGAATCAGGTCCACAGAACCATCCTCTGCTACCAATTGTGAAGGAGGTTCTGTGCACAATAGACCATGATCTAATTACGCACACAAACGCACTAAAGCATGCAAGTCGAGAGAGGAGTCTTGAGAAACTATTTGTTTTAATAAAAACACATAAAGGCAAAGCCTACAAGAAAACACCAACAGCCAAAAGCTCTCCTCTTAGCGAAGTCCATCAACTCTTCATGGAGTCTTCCCTCAGCATAGGGAGTTCTCGGTCCTTTGTCTGCTTCCTCGGAAGCAAGGCAGTGACTCAGCTCTTTTGCTCCATTGAAGTGACTTCAGCCCTGGAGGCTCTGTGGTGTACGCAAGTCTCTGTCTCTCTCCTCATCTGTGTGAGCCTGTCTCTGTGTCTCACTTTGGGCTGGGAAAGCCCTCCCTTATATACTTCAAGAATGTCCGTTGGAAAAAGCCCGGGAAAAACTTGAAATCAAATACTGTGGCATGATTGGCCAGTTCAAACTTACAAGCTGATAACCAATCAATAGTTACAGCTAATCCTGAGAGAACTTATCTCTCACAAGAAAGAAAGAAAGAAAGAAAGAAAGAAAGAAAGAAAGAAAGAAAGAAAGAAAGAAAGAAAGAAAGAAAGAAAGAATAATCTCCATTCATTTTTATAATTAAAGTGAGTGGAAGAGTAAAACTGAATGGGAAAAGTCAGAGGTCTCATTTGTGCTAATAATTCTCTCCTCTTCTGCCATTCCTTCTTGTTTATTTTAATTTGCTTTACGTAAGAGACACTGTTTGGACTGATTGAACAGCATGAAGCGCAGTGTACAGTTCATGGAAAGGTCATCATGAGAGATTGAGAAAGAAACCAGGGCCAGCTGATGAGCTGGAAAACTCTACTAAATTGAATTAAAGGCTGTCTCCTTTTTAAAATTGGGTATAAAATGAACAGTTCCTAAGCACCCTGAAACTTGGTAGGTCCAGGGGGTGGAGCCAGCTGTCAAGGGGGAAAGCTGTGTAAAACAGAGCTCCGATATAGAGAGTCGCTTTCACAGCAAATTTCAATCGGTTGGCGGACTTTTTGGAGTCCCAGATCCCTTGGAGGGGGATTGGAAGAAAGGGACAGCCTGTTGTGCAGCTCTTGGAGGCTGTTGGAATAGCTAATAGCAGGAAAGCCTCAGAGAAGCTGATCGAGGAAAGAAGTCGGCCTATAATGGTGGTTGCGAAGAAATGACAGCAGACAGCTGGACAACGATAGTGGTGTAATAGCGGGACAACAGAGAGACAAATCTGGGGTAAAGTGATCTTGGCAGCCTCTTGTGAGTGATCCGGGGTGAAAGACCTTCCTGGAGGATTTTTAAAGAGGGAAGAGGAAGAAGGAGGCCCTAGGAAGGAGGAAGTTTCCTCCAAGATATAGTGGCAAATGGCAAGTTCGGGCTCAAATGATATCATTTTAAAGCGAGAGATAACATCGGCGGAGTGAGGGAAAAGAGCCAAGGGGGAATCTTGATACCATTGACAATTTGACATCAAGGAAACAGACAATTTAAAGTTTGAGAGTGAAAGTGCTGATTAATCGGAGGTTACAGACATTCTGAAGAGAGACTGATTGCTGAGTAATATAACAGGGAGTAAGGGTGATACCTACTGGCCAAAGGAAAACCAGAGATAATTTACAGAAGGAAAGTCAATTCAAAGGAACATAAGAACTACTTTTGTGAGTTTGTTGCCGACCAATTTATAAATCGTGGAGAATCTGTGTGTGATTTTGGGTGTGATGAAACTTGTGAAATAGTGTTCATATAGAAATAGAGAAAATTAACTGTATTATATTGTGGTGTTGACATGGGACACCCTTAAGAAGAAACTGTCTTTATGATTACTATTTTTTTTTCTCTTTTACTTCTTACTATTTTGATTACCATTTTGGACTATCTATTGCATTAATTACTGATATCATTAACATCATAAGTGATTTAATTATACATATTGTCACTAATTAATTGATATTCTGGAAGGATAGATTGATATAAGGATGCCAAAACTAAAAGACACCTAATATATATGATATCTAGCGGAAGCTGTAAATTTAAGCACTGAAAATTGAATAGTTGAAATAGTGAAAGCTTGGGTGTCCTGGACGAATATAAGAGGACTATAAGGAAGTGGGGAAGTTGGTTTAAAGTGGCAGCAAAGATGACAAGCATTCCTAATCTGACGAGAATTGACGCAGGAAAGAGGCAGGGGGCCCAAACCATGACAGTGGAACTGAGTCCAGCGGGGCAAAGGTCCATTGAAGAAATAATGCAAAGGGAAGGATCAAATTCATTCAAAGATCTACAACAGATGTTACAAACAATGCAGGATGTTATGCTGAAAAACCATGAGGATTTGAAATGAGAGATAGTAGAAGTAAGGAGTGACACAGGAGAACTGAAAGAAAAGATGAGATCAATGGACGATATTTTTTTTTTTGCTTTAATTTATATGCCGCCCTTCTCCGGAGACTCAGAGCGGCTTACAATGCGTTAAGCAATAGCCTTCATACTTTTGTATATTTATACAAATTCAGTTTATTGCCCCCACAATCTGGGTCCTCATTTTACCTACCTTAGAAAGGATGGAAGGCTGAGTCAACCTTGAGCCTGGTGAGATTTGAACTTGCAGTAATTGCAAGCAGCAGATGTTAATAACAGTGCTTTAGTCCAATGTACTACAGTGCTAAATTTGAATACTTCCAACAACAAATTATGAAAAATGAGCAAAAATTGCAGGAGATGGAGGAGAGAATGGGAAGGGAAGAAAAAAAGAGTGGAGGAGATGGAAGAAAGATTAATTCAAGCTAATAAAGATCTTGAAATGTCGGTCATCCACTTAGAGACAGAAAAGGCAGCCCACTACCTACGGTTTCAGTATGTGAGAGAAGAAAATAGTGAGGACCTTCCGGAGTTAATGGCGGACCTATTGGCGGGAGCACTAGGAATCGGGAAAGAGGAAATGATTAATGAAATGGATGAAATCTATAGGATCCATACTAATTATGCGCATAGGAATAATCTACCCAAAGAAGTGCATATTAGATTCATTAAAAAATCGATTTGTGATGAGATCCTGCATAGGACCAGAGAAGACCCGTTAGAGTTTAGAGGAAGACAGCTGGTGGTGCTCAAACAAATCCCTAGAAGGGTAAGAGAATTAAGACAACCCTACCAAACACTAACATCTAAACTAACAAGAAAAAACATAAATTTCCGGTGGTTGACTCCAGAAGGGATTATGGTATCCTGGGGAAAAAAAAGGTTTAGACTGGACACAGTTGACAAAGTAGAAGAGTTCTACAGACAAAATTTTGGCAGTGAGGTTGAGTTGGAGGAAAGAGAAATAAGGGAAGAAGGAGAACTAAGAGGGCAGTCACCAGATAAGAGGGAATCTCAAATTAAAGAGAAAGGAAATGGGAAAGGAGAGAGTGTGGACAATGGGAAAGACAATGATGGTGGATGCAAAGAATATAAAGAAGTCAGACAAACGAGGGCAACAAGACCTAAGTATAAGTAGAGGCTTACAAGATGAAATAATGATCTTATCTTTAAATGTGAATGGTTTAAATGCTCCAGAAAAAAGGGAAAAAAAAATTCAATAAATTGTATAAGATGAATTTGGATATAATAGTTTTGCAAGAGACACATATAAAAAAGCAACATCAACATTTATTAAAATGTAACAAGTTAGGAAATATGTTTATATCTTCATCATTGCAGAAGAAAGGGGGAATTGTGATGTATGTAAAGGAGGAAATTCCGGCCAAACAAATGTGTAAAGATGAGGAGGGTAGAATATTAATAGTAGAGATAGTGTTGAAGGAAAGAAAAACGATCTTGGTTGGAATATATGCGCTAAATGAGGGTCAAAAATTATTTTGCAAGAAATTACATAACATGATTGGAGATTTAGAATACGATAACATGTACATAATTGGTGATTTTAATGCGATTGTAGATAGAGAACTAGATTATAGAAATGATAGATTAACTAAAGGTGTCAGAAGGATATTACCAAATACATTTTTTTTAAAATGGTGGAAGAATTGAGTATAAAGGATAGTTGGAGGGAAAGAAATGGGAACAAGAAACAATATACATATTATTCTGGCAGACATCAATCTTGGTCTCGAATTGATATGGCTTGGGCATCAACAGAGTTAAATTTAGAAATTGAGGAAATCAATATTGACATAAACTCGTTGTCAGGGTTCCAAGGAACACCCCCAACAAAATAAAGCTCTGAGGCCTGAGGTTCCTCAAAGTTCCAATTTATTAGAGATGTCATGTTGGCACATCTGGGAAAACCTAAATCTGAAGCTTCCAGGTTTTCCCCACCCAGCTAAGAGTTTGTTAAATGTTTCAAGGATCCAGCCCAATAACTCCAGTAGAGCCAAGAGGTTACATCAAAGATCTTTATTTACATATTACTCATCTCTTACAGGTAAACATCTGGAATGCCCCTGGACTCCTGGTCATAGACTTATATACTTGGGAGGCGGAGTCAAGGTAAGGAGGGGTCAAGGGAAGGGCTAGGTGAGGTGGATGGAGTTAACCCTTGCCCTGCCAAGGAAAACACAATGTTGGGCATTTACTTGTAACAAATCCCCCTCTAAATGCCTAACAGTTGGAGCTGTGCGTGTGTTGCATAAATACACCTAATTTTGAAGTTAAGTAAGTGTGTTGCCTGTTTTGTAGGGGTTTGGTCAATATGTCAGTGATTTGTTCAACGGTCTCACAATGTACAGCTTTGATAAAACCAATGTCTGTTAATTGCCTGACATGCTTATGTTTGATATTAATGTGTCTCGACCTTTGACCCACCACGTCTGCCTTGGATATATCTATAGCTGTTTTATTATCTTCGTGTATGATTATCGGATAAGTTGGTTCAGTCCAAATGTTGGAAAGCAGATCATCGAACCATGTCAAGTTGTTTGCTGCCTTCGATAGACAGATGTACTCTGCTTCTGCTGTAGACGTTGCCACCAAGTTTTGTTTTCCGGTGTACCAATGCACCGGGCAGTTGTTGATGAAGAATATGTAACCGGAAGTACTTTTCCTGCTCTTCGTGTCACCTGCCCAGTCAGCATCCGCATAACATGTTAATAGGGGTTCCTTGGAGTTCATAGGTTCTAAACATAAGCAGGCGTCTATGCTATATTTTAGGTATCTTAGTATACGTTTTGCTCCCTCCCAGTGATATGTTTTTGGCTCACTGACATGCCTGGACAGAAGGTTGACTGCTAGGATGATGTCTGGTCTTGTCCAGTTTGCTATGTAAAGTAGGGAACCAATGACAGACCTATAGAGGGTGTTGTCCTTAAAGGGTTCACCTTCCTCGTTCATATGTTTTAGAAAGTCAGCCTGCATGGGTGTTTTGCATGGTTTGGCGTCCTTCATGTTGCATTTGTGTAGGAGTTCCAATATTTTTTCTTTCTGGGAGATTCTGAATCCCTTCTGTGTTCTGTTGATTTGAACCCCTAGATACTTGTTCACCTTCCCCAAAGTTTTTAGTGTGAAGTGTTTTCCTAGCTTATCAGCGAACTCATTGCATTTCTGTTTATGCTGACCACAGTATAAAATGTCGTCTACGTAAACGAGCACATATTCAACAGATGAGCCCTCTTTTTTGGTGAAGAAGCAGAGGTCCGCGGAAGTGGCTGTGAACCCCATCTCTTTGAGGATTTTTGCTAGGCATTCATACCACCTCTTACCAGACTGCTTCAGTCCATACAAGCTTTTGTTCAACAGCCAGGTATCTCCCTTTTGTGTGTTTTTCCCTGGGGGTGCCTTGACAAAGATTTCCTTGTCTAGTTCTGCATGGAGATAGGCTGTCTGAACGTCAAATTGGCAAACTTCGAGATCTAGAATGGAAGCTATTACCAGTGCGCTCTTAACGCTTTCAGCCCTAATCATGGGTGAGTAAGTATCAGTATAGTCCTCGGGGTATTTCTGCGCAAACCCCTGAGCCACTAACCTGGCCTTATATAGAATCTTGTTGTCCTCAAGTTCTTTGATCTTAAAGACCCACTTTGTTCCAATGGATACTTTGTTCGCTGGTACCTTAGAAGGTGTAAACACATTTAGCTCCCTTAGGCTGGCCATCTCTTTCTCCGTGGCATGTTCCCACCTGATCCTCTCTTCCTGTGGCAACCTAAGTACCTCTTCGTATGAGTTGGGTGTTGTCATGTCTGTGTGTATTGATAGCATGTAATCCTCAAACCTTTTTGGAACTTTATTTCTGTTAAGTCTAATGGGTCTGTTGGGTTGTGTTTCTGTGTCGTGCATGTACCTGGCTTCCTTTTCCCTTAGTGTATCTACCTTTATGATGGGGTGGTCTTCTTTCCATCCCTTGGTGATTACTTCTTGGTGTCTAGGTTTGTGTCTCTTGTGTGTATTGGTTTCTATCGTGTCATGCTTACTCTTATCTCTTGTATTGTTGGTGTTTTCTTGCCTGGGAAAAATTTCATTGAGGTGTATTTTGGACCAGTTAGTGTTTTCATGGAATACCGCTGTTCTGGATATGATAAACTTATTGTCTTTGTCAATAAATCTGTACCCTTTTGTTCCAGATTCATATCCCATGAATCTTAACCTTCTTGAGACTTTGTCTCCCTTGCGCCTCAACTGCCTTGGGATGTGCACATCTGCTGTGACCCCAAATATATGTAGGTGTGCTATTTGGGGTTTCCTGTTGTACATAACCTCGTAAGGGGTCTTGCCTATTACGCTAGACCACAGCCTGTTTAGTGTATAATTGGAGTATGTGAGTGCCTCTGCCCAGAAAGATTGCCCTAGCCCTGCGTCTTCTAGTACGCACCTTACCATGGTCTGTAAGACACCGTTTTTTCGTTCCGACACCCCGTTCTGGAATGCGGAGAACGGCGAAGATGTAAAGTGTAACACTCCATGTTTCTTTAGCCAGCTCGAGAAGTCCCTTGATAGGAACTCAGACCCCCTGTCCATCATTATTTGTTTTATTTTCGTGTTGTGTTGAGTTTCTACCCTTTTGTAAAATTCCTTAAATCTTTAAAATACCTCATTTTTGTGATTGAGTGTATACACAAACCCATAACGGCTGAAGTCATCTACTATGGTCAAAAAGAACCTCTTTTTGTATTTTATAGATGGCTTCAGAGGTCCTACTAAATCCATGTGTACTAGCTGGAAAATTGAGTTGGTGGTGCGAGTGGCTTTCTTTGGTTTGGGTTTGGTTCTGAGTTTAGAACATTTACACACAGAACACTCTAGGTAATTTTTACAGTTTTTTACTTTCAAACCGTTTGAACAGTCAGTCATTTTCTGGATGACTGGAAAACTGGCATGACCCAACTTCCTGTGAAGTAAGTGGGCACAGTCATCATGAATAGGCTTGCCAATGGACATTTTCTCTCTGTGTGCTGTTTCTTGAGTGTGTTGTTCTGTGGTGTTGCGTTCTGTCTCATCCCCCTCTGTCTCCTCGGGGGTATCTGCCCTTTTTCCTTGACTGTCTAGGTGGGTATTTATACTTGAGTGGCAGTCCCCTTCAGGTTGGAGGTATGTTAGTCCCCCATTGATAATAATCTTTCCAATGTCTTTGTTGCCTTTGGTCATGTATACCTTTCCTTCTTTGAAAGTTGTCTCGATACCTAGGTCCTTGCTAAGTTTGAGTGTGGCTAAAATGTTGTGGGGTATCTCAGGTATGAGTAATACCCCCTCTATTTTGCCTATCCCATTTATGTAGGTGTCTCCCTTCCCTGTTACTAAAACCTTGTCCTGGTTTGCCACCTTGATGTAGTATTTCTTTTCTATGAATGATGTGAGGATTTTTCTGTCGTGGGTAGTGTGGTTGGTGGCTCCTGAATCTATGAGCCACACTTTCTCTCCCCCTCTATGTGTGTTTTCGGGCTTGTGCTTTCCAAAGCCGTACAATGACTCTGACTGGCTTTCCCTGGAGCTGTCTCTTTGTCCCCTTCTGTCCCTTGGGTTGGGGGAATCCCTGCGTCTATACCTGTTGTCCGGTGAGTGCCTATCTGGGAATCCTGGTTTCCGGCCTTGCCTGTCTCTGCGGTGAGTGTGGTCCCTATCTCTTGAGTTCCTGGGACAGTCCCTCTTATAATGATTCCTGGAACCACACGTGAAGCACTCTGGGGTGTTGTGGTTCCTGGTTTGGAATTCAACTCTCTTCACTGGTCTACTGTCCCTGCGACTCATGGAGCGATCTCTCCTCAGACTATCTTCCGCTATGAGTCTGTTTGTGAGTGTCTCTAGGGTGGGGTGCTCTATATTGAGGCTATCTAGCTGCATTATGAAATTATCCCAACTTGAGTCCAGGGAATTAATGATTATACTTTTCATGCTCTCCTCAGAGACTGCCTCCCCCCTCTGTATCAGTTCAGCCCTGGTAGCATTCAAGTTCAATATGTGTTCACCCATAGGGGTCCCAGCCTTGTGCCTAGCTGAATGGAACTCTCTGGAGATTCTGGTGGTGGTGGCCACGCTTTTGCTATAAAATAGGTTGAATATTTTTTGCAGTATTTCTGCAACAGTTAAATGGTGGCCAAGGCTAGGGTAGATGCTGAGTGAGATACTTGCTATTAAAATGTAATAAGCCCTGTGGTGCAAGCAGTCTACTTCAAAAGTCCAGGGCTTTCTAGGTGGGTCATTGATTAAGTACAGCATATTCTCCCTTAAGAAAACAATCTGGAGTTGGTGATTCCACTCCAGAAGATTTGACCCATCTAGTTTCAGTTTGTGAAAGTCATTTGGTAAAGTCATTGTGTTATGTGGAAAATTACTCACAGTCTGGTGCTGTCCATGGTATTGTAGATGAGGGAACTCGCAATATGGTATTGGGATACTGGTTAAAACTCTGAACTGACTTGTATCTATGTTCGCCTCTTCTCTTCTTACAGATGGTGATTGAGCATGCACGAAGCTCATTCCGCACCTGGGATCGTCGGGTGAGGAGCTCGCTGCTGTGGCTCCAAGGCCTAGGCCTAGGCCTGCCGGTGGGAGACTGGACTCACCCCTGGCGTACCTTGACCCTTCACTGGACGTGGAATATCGTTGCTGGGCGGCTGGATCTCCGGCGAGGAGCGGCAGAAGCTGTGGGAATGAGGTGGTCGCAGGTCGAGGATCTCCGAAGCTCGGCGGCGCGGCGACAGCGATCGTAAGTCGGGGAACTTCGAAGTGCGGCGGCGCGGCGGCGGCGGCTGCGACGATGGGCCTCAGTTCGTGGTCGTTGGGCTCCGGACGGTCGGGAAAGCCTGGCGGAGGTCGTGGAGCAGGTGAGTAGCCGGGTTGCCTTCCATCCCTTGGGTCTTGCGTCGTTGGTGCGCTGGGTGGCGGGTTTGAATCCTGCCGTTGGCTAGTCCCATAGGCGGCCTGGGTTTGGCTTTCGTTTCCAGGGCGTGTCGTTCCCCTGAGGAGTGGTCGGGTCGATGTTTCGTCTTTGATGGCCACTCTGTTGTCTCCTCGGCTCTCGGAGGGTTTGTCCTGGTTTGTGGCTGGCGCGGGGGGGTTGAAAGCGGTGCCGAGTGCTGCCGCTAAAATCCCAATGGCCTTTTCTACTTCGAGCTCGGTAGGCGAGCTCCCGGTGGTTTGGATCCTTTCTTCTTGGTGGTCTTCTAGTTGTTCCCCATTTGTTTTGGGGTTCTCATTGTTTCACGCTGTTTGAATTGAATCTCGGCTCCCCATTGGCTGTTGGCTGTCCCAAGATGGCCGCCGGGAGCTTGGCGCGAAAATGGAATCAGCCATGTCCGGTACTTCTGCCTGGGAATACCTTTCCCTTCCCGGACTGGCAGCCTCATGGTTTCATTCGTGGGTGATCATCGCTGCTCCATGGTCATCTAGGAGGCCTTGGAGTTTCGCGATGAGCTCTCTTTTGTCGATGGGCGCTTCCATCATCTTCAGTATGGTCGCCCTGAATTCGTCTCTTTCTGGTGGTTCCTTTCTTTCGTTGTTGCATGCTTCATCTCTCGGTCTCTCATTTCTGATGGGTGGGTTCGGATTGCAGTCCTGCTCACACTCAATTGTCGCGACTCTTGCTGTGGCGCCTTCCATTGCCAGTAACTTGGCCATTTGCTTGGTGTAGGTCCTCGTGTTTCTCCTGTTTTCTGCTTCAAGATGGATTACTGGTTCTGCCATTATTTTTGGGTTATGGGCCAACCATCCTCTGCTACCATTCTGTTAAATGTTTCAAGGATCCAGCTCAATAACTCCAGTAGAACCAAGAGGTTACATCAAAGATCTTTATTTACATATTACTCATCTCTTACAGGTAAACATCTGGAATGCCCCTGGACTCCTGGTCATAGACATATATACTTGGGAGGCAGAGTCAAGGTAAGGAGGGGTCAAGGGAAGGGCTAGGTGAGGTGGATGGAGTTAACCCTTGCCCTGCCAAGGAAAACACAATGTTGGGCATTTACTTGTAACAGAGTTCACAGCCCTGCCCCCCACACACAAGTTCATCACATTGTCCAATCAACTCTTCACACTCCACCAGATACAATCTTCAGGCAGTCTCCATCAGACACAGGCAAAAGTCTTTGAATACAGAATGTTGTTATGACTAACTTTCTACTGCTCCAACAACAACCCCCTCCCAACTTCCCCAGCTAAAATATGTGGCAGTTTAGAAGCAAAAAGAAAATTGTCTTCCAAAACTGACACTCGTGGGCAGATCACAATCCTACTAAAATTAAGGTTAAAGGGCAAAAAAAGATAAGGAGGTGGACTCTAAAAAAAGCAATTTTGAACCAAAATGTGTTTAAATTAAAGATGGATGACCAAATGAGCCTGTTTTTTCAAAGTAATAAAAAAGAGGATACAAATAATCAAAATTTGTGGGATACAGCAAAAGCTTTTATGGGAGGAATAGCAATAACATATATGGCTAAAGATAATAAACAAAAACGTCAACAGCAGAAAAATTTGGAGGAGGATCTCAGTAAAATGGAGAACGAATTGCAGAAAGAACCAAAAACACGGGAGTTGAAATGACAAATAGATACAATTAAACATAAATTGAATATTATTGAAAAGGAAAGTATGGCACAACAAATAAAAAGTATTAAACAAAATTTTTTTGAGAATGCAGATAAGCCGGGACTCTGGTTGTCTTATAGATTAAAAAAACAAAAGGAAAAAAGTTGAATTAGTAAACTATATAATGATAAGGGAGAATTAATATGTCAAAATGAGGGGAAGAGAAAGGTGGCCTATGAGTTCTTTAAAAATCTGTATGAGGATAAAGAAAAGATAGAGGAAGGCAAGATATTGCAATATCTGCAAAAAATAGGACTGCCAAAAATCTCAGTGGAATGTATAGATTTATTAAATAATGAGATAACAGCATTTGAGATATCCGAGGCAATTAAAAAACAAAAAAGTAATAAAGCACCAAGTCCTGATGGTTTGCCATCAGAAATCTATAAAAATCACCAGGAGATACTAAGTCCATTGTTACTAGAGGTATATAATGATGTATTGAATGAAGCCAGGATACCAGCATCATGGAAAGAAGCAATAATTACATTGATCCCTAAGGCAAATTCCGATTTGACTCATATTAAAAATTATAGGCCGATATCATTACTGAATTCGGATTACAAAATTTTTATGACATTCATGGCAGACAGATTAAATAAATTTCTAGAAAATTTTATTCATTCTGACCAAAATGGCTTCCTGCCCAGAAGGCATATAAGGAACAACATTAGGACTATTTTAGACACAATAGAATATTATGAAGTCCATAATGAAAAACAGATGGCATTGATATTTATCGATGCGCAAAAAGCCTTCAATAACGTCAAATGGGACTTTATATTAGAACAATTAAATTATATGGATTTTGGGGGGAAAATTATAAGGATGTATAAAGCAATTTATTTTAGACAGGAGGCCAAAGTGGTAATCAATGGGGAAACGACGAAGAATTTTCCAATCCAAAAAGGGACAAGACAAGGTTGTCCACTATTACCATTATTGTTTATTTTATCATTAGAGACTTTAATTAGAACAATTCAAGAAGATGCACAGATCAAAGGTTTAAAAATAAAAAAAGAAATTTTTAAAGTACAGGCATTTGTGGACGATCTTGTCTTTATTATCGAAGAATACCTCTGTGTTGTGCACAATGTAATATGAAGTTTCTGCTTTAGATGCGTTGCCATTTTAAAGGATCTCTTGAATTCTTAGAAGAAAGTTGAAAGTGAGATTATACAATCCTCCTCACTGTAAAATGAGAGAGAGGACCATAATAGTTGAAGATGGATTAAGCCCAAGACTTTCATATTTCTTGAGACTATTATATTATTTAATCCTGCACTCTATCAGCAGAATACTTCTTGGTACCAGAGCTAGGAGTGATAAAAGGTTTTGGGTGTTATTGTCAGAATGCAAGTTTGAAAAAAATACAAGGTAGAACTCAGCCCTCTTTCCTCTGTTGCTTTGCTCCTATGTTCTATTATAATTGCTTCAAATACAGTATTAGGACCAGGCCACATAGGGAGATATTACAAAGATATTGCAGCTCTTAAGTATGTGAGGTATGTGAAGACTGTTGTTTCTATATGAATAAATCAGGTGTGGTCAGAGAAATTGCCAAGGAATTGCAGGATAGGGCATCCAAGATAAGTCAGAGGTTACAAACAACTGACAGGTGGTTTCCTTGGTTGCCTGGATCCGGGTGGATTAAACAAATGTTATTCTTGTTGATATGTGCTGTGGCAGGCCTAGTTTTTATTCCTTGTGCAATCCCTGTGCTGAAACAGCTATCTATCAGAGCAGTGAAAGAGATACAGACTGCGAAGGAATTAGTTTTGACAGAGTGCTTTCTTGAAGATAAAGACTCTGAAACAGACACATATGTAGAAATGGAGTCTGAGAAAAGAATGGAGGGAGTACCTCCAAGGATTAATAGAGTGAAGATCAAGAAATACCTATCTCTTGCCTAGATTAGTCATATGTTGTGGGATATTATATGTTAGCTTTGTGTATTAAAGGACATAGAGTGTTGTGTAGGAAGTAATGGAAGTTTATGCATGGAAAAACTTCCACAGGGGGGAAATGATGTGAATAAAGTAGGAATTATAGCAAATAAGAAATAATGTGAATAAAATAGGAATCATACAGAGTCAGATATATGGGCTCTGGGGGACCCTCTCTATTCACATTATTATAAGAGAGGAAAGTGCTTGTTGGAGATTACATTAACAAACAGTTAAACCCCATTAAGTGGTAATATATCTTCTGAGACCTAGATGTCACGAAAGGACTGCCATATGGAAAAACATCTGAGTGACCTCACTATGAATGACACAAAGACCTATATGTTACAAAGAGTTACTTAATCCAATAAACTTACCCAAGGACAGTAGTAACTCTCCCATTAGCAACTCCGAGCACTTAAGAAAAGTTGTGTGGTTAAGATAATTTTATAAACTAAAATTAATGCTTTAAGTAATTAGATGAACTTATTATCCAATGTATGTAACCATATAGGGAAAATCGGATGTATGATCTCATATTAACCATATATGGAAAATGTATGATCTCACTGAATCCTTTGTCTTAGAAATGTATAAAACCGTTGTATCAGAGTTCTCTCCTGGTTCAAAGCTTCATGTACAAAACTGGCTCTGAACCTTGCGCAATAAAACTGTCTCTGGCTGACCTAGGAATGTTGCTTGGTCCTTCAATTCCACAACAAAGTGAGACATTTGTTAAGTGAGTTTTGCCCCATTTTACAACCCTTCTTGCCACAGTTGTTAAGTGAATCACTGCAAGTGTTAAATTAGTAACATGGTTGTTAAGTAAATCTGGCTTCTCTATTGATTTTTGTCATGCCCCAGCATATAACTTTTATATATACCATTGTTGCTCTCTAGCCCCATCTAGTGGCAGGAGGGACAAATACCAATCTATATTGTTTTGAAGCTGACCCAACCCCTTTACCCATCAGCCAGCACTCTCAAAACAAATGCATGCTGGGAAGCCAGACTCCATTTTCCTTTAGTATTTGTTTTTTTTTAATTTTAATTTTCCATTTTTCCAATTTACATAACAATAAGCATTTTTTAACAGTACTGTGTCATGTGTCTCTTACAGTTATCTACATTTATTTCTATACATTTTTGTTTCTCTGTTCTAACCACTTATACCACTTATCCCAAACCTCATAAAATTCTGTTTCTTCCTTGCCTTTTATTTCTAATGTGGGCTTATACATCTCGGCACATTCTAATACCGTGTTGGCGAACCTATGACATGCGTGCCGGAAGTGGCACGCAGAGCCCTGTTGCCTGGCACACGTGGCATCGCCCATTCCTCTTCCGGGTTTCCAGGGCATGCATGCGCACCAGCCAGCTAGTCTGTGGGTTACTGGTGCGCATGCGTGCATGACAACCAGCTGGCCTTTAGTGCGGGTGCGCACCGGCCATGCCATCATTGTCTGCATACAGCCCCAGGATATCCACCCCTTGCCAGCCAGGAGCACTGCCACCAGTCGCTCCCCTATGCCCGGCTGCCTGCTTGCCTCATCACCGCCACCGCCACTGCGAGGAAAGGCCTTGAAGCTGTGCTGCCTGGAATCCACATGGGTTGCCGCAGGGGGAGGACAGGTATGGCTGCCTGGACACTGCCCAGAGCACGAGGGTGGCAGGAGGAGGAGCCGTCGCTGCCTCGTAGCCAGTGCGACCAGCCTGCTGCTGCAGCCTGCTGCCACCCTCTCTCCCCCTCCAGCTGCTCCTGCAACCCTCGCGCTCTGCTGTCTGGGGCTTCCCTGTCTCCCCACCCAAGCAGGCTGTCCAGGGGAAGGGATTGAAGCCCCGGCCCGCTGCTTCTGGCAGCACAAAAACCACCACCACCGGGTGCAAGGGGGTGGTGGGAAGGATCTGCTGTCTGGGGCTTCCCTGTCTCTCAACCTGAGCAGGCTGTCCAGCGGAAGGGATTGAAGCCCCCGCCCGCTGCTTCTGGCAGCACAAGAACTGCCGCCGCCGGGTGCAAAGGGGGTGGTGGGAAGGATCTGCTGTCTGGGGCTTCCCTTTCTCCCCACCCGAGCAGGCTGTCCAGGGGAAGGAAAAAGCTGCTGCCGGTTCCAGACCTGGCGGCCCACAGGCTCAGCCTGAGCTTTACAAGCTGCTGTGGTAACCGCGCAGCCTTGCCAGATCACCAAACAGCCCACCGCGTAGGCACAGCAAGAATCAGCTGGCCCAAACAGCCCTGCCTCGCAATAACGAAGACAATGCCCCCCACCCCCCTTTCCACCTCCTCCAGAAAAGGGCTAAACAGGTCGCTCCCACCGCCCCCCCATTCTTCATTCATTGTGGTGCGAAGGGGGAAAAAAGTCCTGCTCCTGGTGCTGCCAGGGAAGAGGCACTGCAAGAACCACTGTTGCTGGGGGCGAGGGGGTGCCAGCCCCAGAAGCAGTGGGCTGGGGCTTCAATCCCTTCCCCTGGACAGCCTGCTCGGGTGCGGAGACAGGGAAGCCCCAAACAGCAGATCCTTCCCACCACCCCCTTGCACCCGGCAGTGGCGGTTCTTGCACTGCCAGAAGCAGAGGGGCGGGGCTTCAATCCCTTTCCCTGGACTGTGAGGGATCTCACGAAGAACGATGGTTCGTTGAGGGTGCTTCCAAGAAAAGGTCAGCACGCAAGGATGCAATCAAATTAAGTCTTTATTTAGAAGTAAAAGTAGAGTAAAATAAGTTCCCAGGCATGGAGGCATCCATGCCTGGATTGAGCCCATGGGTCAGTCCCATAGGAGACTAGAACAAGAGCAGGGAAAAAGGGTAAAATGCAAAAGGGCAAAAGGCAGGGAGCAGCCCCTGTGCAGGGGTTCTTATAGGGGCCCCTGGCCCCTCCCTTACAAGGTGTGTGAGGGGGCCGGAGGGCCATTAAGTCTCCCCAATGGGGCTGCAGGGGCTGGAGCCCCTTGACCCACCAGTGGGATCAAAGGTGCCTCTTTGCCCCCATCTGGTGGCCTTTGAAGAGACTGCCATGGCTGGCACAAAACACCTAACATGGACAGTCTGCTCGGGTGGGCAGACAAGGAAGCCCCAGACAGCAGATCCTTCCCACCACCCCCTTGGCACGCACTCACGTTATCGCACACAAACAGACACACTTCCGACATGCAACGAGAAAAAGGGTCGCCATCACTGTTCTAATATTTTATGAATAATCCTCTCGTTGGCTGGTATATTTTCAAGTTTCCAACACTGGGCATAAACAATTTGTGCTGCTGTTACTATATGTAAAATTATATGTTGGAGTTGCTTTTTTATCTTTTGATTAATTATTCCTAATAAAAATAATTCAGGTTTAAATTCAATTTGTTCTCCTGTTATCTCCTTGTAACCATCTCCTTATCTGTTCCCAATATTTCTTTGCTTTGGGGCATTGCCACCACATGTGATAGAATGTTCCATCCTTATATTTACACTTCCAGCAGTCCGGTTTAATATTTGTGTACATTTTAGCCAATCTTGCCAGTGTTAAATGCCACCTATAAAACATTTTGTACTGATTTTCTTTATATGCGGTCGTCAATGTTAATCTACAGTTTTTGTTCCATAATTTTTCCCATTCCTCTAAATTTATATTACGGCCTACATTTTGTGCCCATGCTACCATTGGACCCTTCACTATTTCTTCTTCCATTTCTACCTCTAATAGATATTTATATGCTTTTGTTATAAATTTTTCTTCCTTGCCTGTCAATATTCTATCCAATTGTTGTGGTACCCCTTGAATTCCATATTCTTCCATATCTTTTCTATATCTCGACTGTGTCTGTAGATATGGCCACCAGTCTATAATTATACCCTGTTCTTTTAATTCTTCATTTGATTTAAGCTTCCCCTGGCTATCTAATAATTCTTTATATCTTATCATCTTTTTTTTATCTAATGTGTTCGGATAAATCGTTGCCTCCATTGGTGAAACCCAGTTTGGCAATTTCATATAATGTTTCCTTTTAACCTTTCCCCATGTCCATAGCAATGCTTCTCTTATTTGATGTCGGTAAAAATATGAGCGTGCCTTATTAGGTTTATCCCATAGGAAGGCATGCCAACCTGCCTGTAGGTCATGTCCTTCAATCGTTAAAACCCTTTTATTGTCTTAAGGTTATCCAGTCTCTGATCCATAATAGCCCCTCAGCTTGATAATAAAGTTCCCATTTTGGGAGTCCAAAGCCACCTCTGCTTCTACTATCTTGTAACATTTTCATATTTATCCGTGCTTTCTTACCCAGCCAAATAATTTTTTTAATTATTTTATTTAATTCCTCAAAGAATCTCCTTTCCAATTTTATCAGGACTGTCTGGAATAAATATAATAATTTTGGCAATATATTCATTTTAATCACTGCTATCCTTCCTAGTAGTGATAACTGTAATTTTCCCCAAATCTCCAAATCTTTTTTCATTTGTTGTATCAGTTTTTTTATAATTATCATCTTTTATTGAAGAACACCTTACAGTGAGCCAAATTCCTAAATATTTAATCTTTTTTTCAATTTGCAATCCCAAATCTTTTTCTGATTCTTTCTTTTCTTTTTCAGTTAAATTTTTTACTAACATTTTAGTCTTTTCTCTATTCATTTTCAGTCCTGCCACTGTCCCAAATTTTTCTATTTCATTCATTAAGATGTTTCCTGTCTCTAGTGGCTCTTCTATGAAGAACACTAGGTCATCCGCAAATGCCTGTGTCTTATATTATTCCTTTTTTTACCTTTAGTCCTTTTATCTCTCCATTGTATCTAATTTGGGTTAGCAGCACTTCTAATGTCACAATGAAAAGCAGAGGTGACATTGGGCATCCCTGTCTTACTCCTTTGTTTATTTCGAATTTCTCTGTGTTATCCCCATTAATTACCACTCTAGCTTTTTGTGTCATGTATATCGCCTTTATTGTTTTCTCGAACTTCCCTCCTAATCTCATACCTTTGATCTGTTGGAACAAAAACTGCCAATTAAGATTATCAAATGCTTTCTGGGCGTCTAAAAAGATTAATGCCACCTGTTTTTCAGGATATACTTCATAGTACTCTAAGACATTTAACATTTAACATAGTACTCTAAGACATTTAACACCGTTCTTATATTGTTCCTAATTTGCCTTGTAGGTAGAAAACCATTTTGGTCCAAATATATTATTTCATTTAATATTAATTTCAATCTTTCCGCAATTATAGTAGTAAAAATTTTGTAATCTGTGTTCAACAGCGAGATTGGCCTATAATTTTTTATTTGTTTGGGGTCTGTACCTTCTTTTAGAATAAGGGATATATAAGCTTCAGTCCAGGAGTCTGGTAATTTGGCCTTCTCCAATATATCATTATACATTTCCAGTAGTATCATTTCAAAATCCTCATACAAACTCTTATATACCTCCCCTGGAAGTCTGTCTGGCCCCGGGGTTTTATTACTTTTTTGTTTTTGCACTGCTCTTCTTAATTCTGTGGCTGTTATCTCTTTATTTAATATTTCCCTCTGCTATTCTTTTAGCTTCGGCAAACCATTAACCTTTAAGTATTGTTTTATATTCTCCTCGTCTATTTCTTTTTTATATATATAGCACCTCAAAGTAATTCTGGATTATTTTTTTCTTTTTTTCCATTTTGTAATGTAACTCTCCATTTTCATCCTGTAATTCCTGAATCAATATTTTTTCCCTATCCTTTTTTAATTTATAGGCTAGCCACCTCCCAGGCTTGTTTGCATGTTCAAAAATTTTTTGTTTTGCCGCTTTCAATTCCCTTGCCCTTTCTTCTTGCTCCACTATATTTAGTTTATGTTTAGCCAGAACCATTTTCCCTTTAATTTTTTCATCCTGGGGCTCCCGTTGTAATTTAGATTCTAATTTTTTAATCTTCTCCTGCAGTGTATTTTGCATTTGCTTTTTCTCCTTTTTTTTTTTGCTATATAAGCAGTGGTGGGTTGCTCCCAGTTCGCACCGGTTCGTGCGAACCGTTGGCAAAAATTTGGCCAAGGTTGCAGAATGAGGCGGTGGTGGGGGAGGAAGGCGGGCAAGCGGGCCTGGCCACGGGGATTTCCAGGACACCCCTCCGCTGCTCCCGTGCCACTGATGCCTGCAGGAAGGGAGAGACAGAAAGAAAGAGAGAGAGAGAGAAAGAGAGAAAGAAAGGAAGGAAGAAGGGAGAGGGAAAAAGAATGAAAGAAAAAGAGACAGAAAAAACAAAGAAAGAGAAAAGAAGGAAGGAAGGGAGAGACAAAGAAAGAGAGAGAGAGAGAGAGAGAGAGAAAGAAAGAAGGAAAGAGGAAGGGAGAGAAGGAAAAAAGAAAGAATGAAAGAAAAAGAGACATAAAAAAACAAAGAAAGAGAAAGGAAGGAAGGAAGGGAGGGAGAGACAAATAAAGAGAGATGAGAAAGAAAAGGAAAGAGGAAGGGAGAGAGAGAAAAAAGAACAAATAAAAGAAAAAGAGACAAAGAAAAAACAAAGAAAGAGAAAGAAAGAGAAAGGAAGGAAGGAAGGGAGAGACAAGAAAGAGAGAAAGAAAGAAGGAAGAGGAAGGGAGGGAGAGAGAGAGAGAGAAAGAAAGAAAGAAAAAGAAAGAAAGAAAGAAAGAAAGAAAGAAAGAAAGAAAGAAGGAAAGAAAGAAAGAAAGAAAGAAGAGGAAGGAAGGAACACAAACCCTTGCACTAGACATGGCTTCAGAAGACGCTTTGAAACAGGACAACAATCTAGGGCTGGAAGGGACCTTAGAGGCAATCTAGTCCAACCCCCTGCTCCAGCAGGAAACCTTACTGGATTATTTTGGTGCCTCTAACAGAGGAAAATTGTCAGAAAGGAGAAGGAGTTTACTAGGACAAGGCTGCCATGCAGAGAAAGGCAAAGATAGTCCTTGATTTATGACCAGAATTGAGCCCAAAATTTTGGTTGCTAAGCAAGAGTGTTGTTAAGTGAGTTTCACCACATTTTACTCAATCCATGACCTCTGCTGGCTCTAACAGTCATGTGCAAGCTAGGGAAGAACATCTGAAGGCGTGTGTAATGTTCTAAATGTACAGAAGTTATAGTTAAATGTGTGGCAGAAAGTGGACTCTGGATGTGTCTTTCCAAATGTAGTAAGTGAGGTTGAATATGTATAGTTTTAGAAGAGGTGTGTGCGTGTGTATGTGTACACACGCATACAGTATATATAGTAAATAATGTATCTTTTTGTTTGCCTATACACTATACTATGTAATATGGATGTACACATATGGCATATGTACATAGGATTAAATAGTATATTTTGGATGTTCAGTAGTAGTAAATACATAGACAGGGAAATTGTATCTCGTTGAGGCCTTTGAGGCGAGGAGAGGCCAGGCACCCTAACCATAACCCTTGACATGAGTGACGTCAAGCTGGCCACGCCTACCCAGTCACATGACCACCCAGCTACGCCCACCCAGTCACATGACCACCAAGCCATGCCCAGACAGTCACATGACCACCAAGCCACACCCACCAAATAAGCCACGCCCACAGAACCGGTAGTAAAAATTTTTAGAACCCACCCCTGTATATAAGCTATCGCTATCTGTGATCTTATATTGGAGGGGGGTGCGGACCTGGCAGGTATTACGGAGACCTGGTTGGGCCAAGAGGGGGGGGATCCCCCTCGTTGAAATGTGCCCACCAGGTTTTCGTGCATTTCATCAGCCAAGGGCCCAGGGGAGGGGTGGGGTAGTGGCGGTGATTATTAGGGAGAGTCTTTGTCCGAGGGAGACCACTGTTCCTCAGATAGCCGGATGTGAGTCCCTCTTTGTGAAGTGGGGCCGTGGGGTGCAGATGGGTTTGCTGACTGCGTACCTGGCTCCCTGCCACGTGGCAGCGACCCTACCCGAGCTACTCGACGTCATCGCCGGGGTGGCGGTGGATACCCCCAGACTTGTTGTCATGGGGGATTTCAACCTTCCATCCGCGGGTGAGACGTCAGAGGTGGCTCGGGAGTTCATGGCTTCCATGACGGCCATGGACCTGACCCATTTAGTTCAAGGCCCCACTCACATAGGAGGACACACTCTGGACTTGATTTTCATCTCTGGTCAGTGGTTGAATGATCTTGGTAGAGGGGACTTAGACATTAAACCCTTGTCATGGACAGATCATTCGCTCCTTCACTTGGACTTTCCTACCGCTTCCCCCTGCCGCAGGGAGACGGAACCGACTAAATGGTTCCGTCCCAGGCGCCTGATGGATACAGAAAGGTTCCTGACGGAGCTTGGGCCGTTTCCTGAGACTCTGACACACGACTCGACTGAAGAGCTGGTGGCCGCCTGGGAGAGTGCGGCCGCCGGAGCTTTGGATCGTGTCGTGCCTTTGCGGCCTCTGACCTGATGCCGATCTCAATTGGCTCCTTGGTTCTCTGAGGAGCTGAGAGAGATGAAGCATCGGAAAAGATGCCTAGAGAGCATTTGGAGGACTAGTCATTCTGATTCCGACCGGACACAGGTGAGGTCTTATATCAAGACCTACCTAGTGGCGATAAAAGCGGCAAAATCTAACAATTTTTCCGCTCTTATCGCATCTGCAGAGAACCGCCCAGCCGCCCTGTTTAGGGTGACCCACTCCCTTCTTCGGGGGGGAGTGCGGGAGGATCCCTTGCAGGGTCGAGCTGAGGATTTTGTGCAATTCCTGCACGATAAAGTCGCTTGGATTCGGGAAGGCTTGGACTCCGACTGGGTGAGTCCGGGGGAGGAGACGAGGGTAGGTCTTGAGAATATTATCTGGGAGGAGTTTGATCCTGTGGCTCCCGAGGATGTGGACAGGTTTCTGGGTAGGATTAGTGCCGCCACATGTTTATTGGACCCGTGTCCCTCCTGGTTGGTACTGGCCTCCCGGGAGGTTACACGAGGCTGGCTCCAGGGGATTATAAGTGCTTCTCTGAGTGAGGGTGCCTTTCCCGCTGCCTTGAAAGAAGCCTTCCCTGGACCCGGCTGAATTAGTTAACTATCGTCCGGTCTCCAACCTTCGTTTTGTGGCGAAGGTTGTTGAGAGTGTGGTGGCACGACAACTGCCCAGGCACCTGGATGAAGCTATCTATCTAGACCCGTACCAGTCGGGCTTCAGGCAGGGGCACAGCACAGAAACGGCATTGGTCGCGTTGGTGGATGATCTCTGGAGGGCCCGGGACAGGGGTTGCTCCTCTGTCCTAGTCCTATTAGATCTCTCAGCGGCTTTTGATACCATCGACCATGGTATCATGCTGCAGCGGTTGAAGGGGTTAGGAGTAGGGGGCACCGTTTTGCGGTGGTTCTCTTCCTTCCTCTCCGGCCGCTCGCAGTTGGCAGGGGGGCAGAGGTCGACCTCGAGGCATCTCGCATGGGGAGTGCCACAAGGGTCGGTCCTCTCGCCTCTTCTGTTCAACATTTATGTGAAGCCGCTGGGTGAGATCATCCGTGGTTTTGGGGTGAAGTGTCACCTGTACGCTGATGATACTCAGCTGTACATCTCCACCCCAGACCACCCCAACGATGCCCTTGATGTGATGTCTCGCTGCCTGGAGGCCGTGCGGGTCTGGATGGGGAGGAACAGGCTCAGACTCAACCCTTCCAAGACCGAGTGGCTGTGGCTACCGGCGTCCCGATATAGTCAGCAGGTGCCATCGCTGACTATTGGGGGTGAATATTTGCCCCCCACAGAGAGGGCTCGCAATCTGGGTGTCCTCCTGGACGCACGGCTGTCTTTAGAAGAGCATATGACGGCCGTGGCCAGGGGGGGCTTTTATCAGGTTCGCCTGATCCGCCAGTTGCAGCCCTTTCTGGACCGGGATGCCTTGCGCACGGTCACTCATTCCCTTGTCACCTCCCGGCTGGACTATTGTAATGCTCTCTACATGGGGCTCCCCTTGAAGAGCACTCGGAGGCTCCAGCTGGTCCAGAATGCGGCCGCGCGGGTGGTTATGGGCGCACCTCGTTGTGCCCGCATGACACCTCTCCTGCGCGAGCTGCACTGGCTCCCAGTGGTCTTCCGGGTGCGATTCAAGGTGTTGGTTACCACCTTTAAAGCGCTCCATGGCACAGGACCCGGGTACCTTCGAGACCGTCTTCTGCCACCAATAGCCTCCCACCGACCAGTCCGTTCCCACAGAGAGGTTCTCCTCAGGGTGCCATCAGCCAAGTTATGTCGGCTGGCGACACCCAGGGGGAGGGCCTTCTCTGTGGGAGCCCCAGCCCTGTGGAATGAACTGCCCCCGGAAATACGTAAGATCTCCGACCTCCGGGTGTTCCGCTGCGCACTGAAGACCCTGTTGTTCCGCCAGGCAGGGCTGTCAATATAATAATTTTAAATTGGGGTATTTTAATTTTTGGGGTTTTAAATCGGCCAAATCTATTTAATTATTTTAATTTTTAATTATTGTTGTGTCTTGTGTTTTTAAATTGGCTGTACACCGCCCTGAGTCCTTCGGGAGAAGGGTGGTATAGAAATAAAATTATTATTATTATTATTATTATTATTATTATTATTATTATTATTATTATTATTATTATTATTATTATTATTATTATTATTATACCCCTTAGGTACGCTTTAGCCGTATCCCATATAATTTGTAATGATGTTGGTTGTTTTGTATTTTCTGTAAAAAATAATTCCATTTCTTTTTTAATCTTTAAAATAAATTCTTTTTCCTTTAAAATTTGGGGATTCAGTGTCCACCTTCTAACTTTTTTCTGTCCTTTCCAAATTATTTTTAAGGGGTTGTGGTCAGCCCATGTATTTGGCATTATTTCTATTGTTTCTATATCCTTTCCTAAACCTCCATTCATCCATGCCATATCTAATCGGGACCAGGATTTATGTGGGTTCGATAAAAAAGTGTATTCCCTTTTTTTTGGATTCAATTCCCTCCCCTGATTGAATAAATTGAGTTCACATACCATATCAAAGAATGATCTTGGTAGTATTTTCCGTTTCTTTTTATATTTCACACTGCTAACATAGTCCTTTTTTTCGTTCACCACCACATTGTAGTCTCTTACCATGCAAATATTTCCCTGTTCCATTTCTATAAGTTTTTCGTGTAATTTGCTGTAAAATTCTTTTTGATTCTCATTTGGGGCGTAAATTGTCACCAACAACCATGATTTCTGCCCAATTTGTAGTTCTATCATTAAATCATGTTCCTAATTTCAGGAATTCCAAACATTTTCTATGCTGCTCTTTTATACGTACGTCTTGTAGGCACACTATATCTATACCTTGTTTTGCTAATTTTGTTAGTATTTGTTTTCTTTTAGCAGGGGCATTTAATCCGTTAACATTAATCGATATTAGCCTAATTTCTTCTTCCATTGTTCTACTTATATATTGGTTTCTGTCTTCTATTGATTCTAACATGTCTTTGTGGTCTTGTTCTCAAACCCACTCCTTCTCCTTCCCTTTGTCCCTTTTCTTCCTTGCTTTCTATCTTTAGTTCTATTTCTTTTAGCTCCCGTTGCTGGTCTTTCTGACTTCTAGATTCTAATTCCTCTTTGCTACTGCTCTATTCTTCCACCCCCTCCAGCTGATCATAGAGTTCTTGTGCCTTGTCTAGATTGTCTATCTTAATCTTTCTCTCCTGCCATGATACCAACATCCCTTCTGGGATTAACCATCTAAATAGTATATTTCTTTTAATCAGCTGTGCAGCGAGAAACCTATAGTCTCTTCTCTGTTCTCTTACTTTCTTCGAGACTTGTTTTAGTGTTTGTATTTCTTTATCCTTATAAATCATTGGGTCATCTCTCGTAATCTTATAAATTATGTCTCTGACTTTCTTTCTCGCAAATCTTATATGAACTTCTCGTGGCGGTCTATTGCGCCTAGCGTAGTTTGTGTGAATTTGGTACGCGTCGTCGATCTCCAATAATATTTCTTGCCTATCCCTTTCGGCCACCGCATCCGAAATCTCAGAGAAAGCGGCAGCCGCGGTAAGCAGAGCAAAGGGAATCCACAAGATTCACACCACAAAGCAATCATCAACTGAGGATTCCACAGCTGGATCGGAGTCGGAGGAGGAGTCCACTGTCCACAAAGTATCCAGACCCCCAAGGCGGGAAACCGCTCAAAGAAGTTACAAGGGGGAGCGCTGTGCCAGCTGCAGAGGGGACCATGCCAGGGCAACCTGCAAGTGGAGAGATGCGACCTGCAGACGCTGCAACAGAAGGGGTCACATCGCCGAAGCTTGCAGAGCCGAGGAACCAGCCCCAGAACCCTCCAGCCACCGTCCCCGCGAAAATCGAAAAGAGTACCAGAGATCATCCAAACGGTCCTCTGGCCCATCTAGACGCAGAGACAACGAATTTCCCCGGAGCGGAGCGGTCCACCAGACAACCATCGCCCACACCAACTCGGACAATGCCACCAAGTTCCACGTGACCATCCACATGGAGGGATCACCCTGCTCAATGGAGGTAGACTCGGGCTCGGTCTACTCCATTATGGATTGGCACCAGCTGAAGCGCCTGCAACCCAGCATCAGCAAACGAGACCTGAAGCCACTACACTCAAAGCTCGTCGATTTTGGGGGAAACCCCATCGGAGTCTTAGGAAGAGCAAACATCCGAGTCTCCTACGAGTTCCAAGGCAAGCTTCCCATCACAGTCGTGGAGAACAGCCGACCGAACCTGCTAGGAGTGGAGTGGTTTAAGCCGCTGGGGCTATCCATCAGAGGCATCCATCAAATTCACAGGGATGAACTCGACAACCTCATCGAAGAGTTCAAAGAAGTCTTCGATGGTAAACTGGGGAAATTTGTGGGGAGGCCAATCTCCTTTAATCTGGACAAGGGAATCACCCCAATTAGGCTGAAGCCCCGCCGGGTTCCATTCGCCCTGTGGCCAAAAGTAGACGAGCAGCTGGATAAGCTGATCACCCAGGGCGTCCTGGAACCGATCGATCATGCCTCATGGGAGACCCCCATTGTGACCCCACTGAAGCATGATGGGTCTGTGCGCATCTGCGCCGACTATCGTTGTACCATCAACAAGGCGTTGGCACAGAGCACATACCCAGTCCCAGTGGTGCAACATCTGCTGCATTCCCTGGGAACTGGCTCAATTTTTGCAAAACTGGACCTGGCCCAGGCTTATCAGCAACTGCCAGTGGATGAAAAAATGGCGGAGGCACAAACAATAGTCACACACAGGGGGGCATTCAAATGCAACCGTCTCCAGTTTGGAGTCAGCGCTGCCCCCGGCATCTTCCAATCAATGATGGAACGCCTCCTCCAAGGCGTTCCAGGGGTGGTGCCATACTTTGACGATGTACTAATCTCCGGGGATTCACAGGCACAACTCCTTGAAAGGCTCAGGCTTGTCCTGCAGCGCTTCAAGGCCAAGGGCTTGAGAGTCAGGAGAGATAAATGCATCCTAGGAGTACAGGAAGTCGAGTTCCTGGGCTATCTCATAGATAGCACTGGCATCCACCCCACCAAATCAAAAGTGAAAGCAATCCATGAAGCTCCGAGCCCCAAAAACAAAACGGAACTTCAGGCATTCCTTGGATTGCTTAACTTCTATGCAATGTTTCTCAAACAGAAAGCCACAGTTGCTGAGCCACTCCACCGCCTGCTGGGGAAAGCGGCTTCCTGGAAGTGGGGCCAAGAAGAGGAAGCAGCATTCCGGGCCGTGAAAGGACTTTTAACTTCCAAAAGCGTCCTCATCCAGTACAATGAGATGCTCCCCATCAAGCTAATCTGCGATGCGTCACCTTACGGGGTGGAGGCAGTCCTCAGCCACGAACTGCCCAATGGCTCCGAAGCCCCAATAGCCTACTTCTCAAAGACCATGTCCGGCGCGGAACGCAACTACAGCCAGCTGGACAAAGAAGCCCTGGCCATCGTTGCAGGAGTGAAACGCTTCCATGAATACCTCTACGGGAGGAGTTTCACCATAGTAACCGACAACAAGCCACTCCTGGGGCTCCTCGCAGGCGACCAACCCACCCCGACCTTCATGTCCCCGCGGATGACGAGATGGGCCATCTTCCTAGCCGGCTACTCCTACAGGCTCGTGCACCAGCCAGGCACAGCCATAGGAAACGCCGACGCACTGAGTAGATGCCCATTGAAGGATCCGGGCCCTGCGCCGCCTTTTCGCCACCCATGGACTGCCGGATGTTCTGGTCTCCGACAACGGCCCCCAACTCACATCCCTGGCCATGGAGGCATTCCTGGCAGGACTGGGCATCCGCCATGCCCTGTCCGCCCCGTACAGGCCGGCTGGGAACGGACAAGCGGAACGAATGGTGAGACTCACCAAGGAGGCACTCACCAAGATGGGCACGGGCGACTGGCAGGAAAGAATAGACAACTTCCTCCTCACCCAGCACATCACGTCGCATGCCACCACCCACAAGAGCCCAGCTGAGCTGTTGATGGGCAGAAGGTTGAGGTCACCATTGGACCGGCTGCACACCCAATACAGCCCAGAAGTGACCGCAACGGCCAGCCGTCCGCTTCGCGCCTTCAGCAAGGGAGATTCGGTTTTCGCGCTAAACTTCAACGGCTCTCCTAAGTGGCTGAAGGGAAAGATAGACAGCACAACCGGCCCGAAGTCCTACACCGTGGAGCTGGAAGATGGACAGGTCTGTAGACGTCACATCGACCAGCTCCGGAAAAGGTGGGGGGGAGCGCAAGAAAACCAGCCTGAGGAGGGAGGCCTGCAACACCCTGACGAGGTAGGCCTGCAACACCCCGACGAGGTAGGCCTGCAACACCCCGATGAGGTAGGCCTACAGCACCCCAGCGAGGTAGACCTACGACACCCCGACGAGGTAGGCCTACCACACCCCGGCGAGGCAGACCACCGCCACCCCGACGAGGCCAGCCAAGCACACTACCAGGCGCTAACACACCGACAGTCCAGAGCGGTAGACCGGGGCCAGCCGCATGGGGGATGGTAACACCAACCCAGCGAGGTGGGTACCCGGCACGACAGGGCGAGGGACCACCAAAACAGCCCACGAGTAGACCGGGACATACCCCGAAAGGGAGCATCGCACCCATCCTGCAAAGGCAATCAGCGACAGCCCTGCCAGGGAGACCTCCACTACAGGCAAGTAGACCGGGGACCATCCGAGGTGGGCACACCACAGCCCATGGGTGAAGGTGGCACACAACTCCCCGGCGAGAGGGACCCCCACCCAGCACAGAAGACAACCCGGCAACAACAACCCAGCCCAGATGACCCCAGCCACCAACCTGCGGTAGACCAGGGACTAGGGCGAAGGGAAAGCCGACAACAACCCAGCCAGGGAGGCCTGCGCCACCCCGGCAGGGGAGACCTCCACCGACCCGCGGAGGTAGCCCCACAACGACATCCCGACCAGGTCGACCACCGCCGACCCAATGGGGTAGGCCAACGCCAGCCCGGCCAAGGGGACCTGCGCCACCCCTGCGAGGTCGGACAGCACGACCCGAGCCAACACCATCCACCGCTGGCAGACCGGACCCGAGGGCACCGATCCGAACCACCCCCCAGACGACAACGAGCCGAACCGCAGCCGAACCGCAGCCGAACCGCAGCGCCCGGGAGACCGGGGAGGAGCAAGTGACAGCCGGGGACTTACCGAGACTCAGACGCTCTTCCCGGGTCGGAACCGAGCAGCCTCAACGAGACGATAGATCCACAGGCCAGGAGGAAGACCACCAGAACCAGCCATCCAAGGTCTGCGGTCCGGCCGGGGGCGCTGAGGGTGACCACGCACACTCGCCAGCCGAACCGAGCCCGGTTCCGGGGAGGGAACCAGGAGACACAGGAGCCCCATCCGTCCGGGTCGGGGACGAGGAAGAAGTGAGACTGCGCAGGTCAACTAGGGTGCCGAGGCGTCCTACGTACCTGCGTGATTACGTGACTTTTATTGATGAACATTGACTGTTTTTGGACTAAGAGGGGAGGAGTGTTATGTCCTTATAAGGACATCCGCCCGGATTGGCTGCCAGCCATTGGGCGGGAAAGTTTGAATCACGGTCAGGGGCGGTGCGACTGCCGGAGCGAATATAAGGAGAGCTCCGGCAGCGCGCAGCCAGTCTTGCTACTGTTTCTAAATAAAGTTATTAATGTAACGAGCTGGTCGCGTCTTCCATTTCCTGCGCCGATCTAACAATCATCCTGAAAGCTATAGAGCCTGGCAATCTTCCTTCCAAAATGCCATCAGAGGCTTAGATTGTTATGTAGTGAAGAGATAGATTTAATAGTTAAATGGCTTGGAATTGAATCTGCTGACCATGCAAAACAAATCAGGACAATAAACATAAACTACCCTGAAACAGGCCTTAAAATGATCTGGGACAGACTTGATGAGTGCTATGGCTCAGCAGAAGCAGTGGAAAATGCACTGTTCAAAAGACTTGATAGCTTTCCCAAAATACCTAACAGAGCCAGAAACTTAGGGAACTTAGCAACTTACTGATGGAACTTCAAGTAGCTAAGTCAGAAGGGGACTTGCAAGGACTTGCATTCCTTGTCACAGCCAGAGATGTCAACCCTGTTGTACAAAAGTTACCTTATAACTTACAAGAGCAGTGGATCACACATGGCTCCAAATACAAAAGACAGTAGAATGTTCCATTTCCCCCCTTCTCTGTTTTTGTGGACTTCGTGTGCCATGTTAAATCGAAGGATCTAGCCCAATAACTCTCATTACAACAAATTGCTAATAAAACTTATTTATTGATAAGTGATGGCATGGTATAGGCCCAAGCATATATGTATCTGACCTTACATCTTTGCTTTACAGTTATTCAACTGGATCTGAGGGAGGTTCCCTTGGTGGATGGACTTTTATACCTGGAGGGAGGAGTCAAAGGTAAGGTGGGATTGTGGGGATGATGGGTGTAAGTGAGTTAACCCATGCTGAACCATAGTGTGGGGATCTGTACAAGAGTTAGACATTTTATTTGACAAAACCCCCTCTAAATGTCTAACTGATGGTAGACCTTGAGCATCTATATATATACACATATATATGTTTCACATGTACACACATAATTTTGACATTAGGTAGGTATGTTGTTTGTGTTGCAGTGGTTTGGTGAGAATGTCTGCTGTTTGTTCCTCGGTTTCACAGTGGATGGCCTTGATGAAACCAATTTCTGAAAGTTGCCTGACGTGTTTGTATTTAATGTCTATATGGCGTGACCTTTGGCCAACAGCGTCGGCCTTGGATATTTCGATGGCAGCTTTGTTATCTTTGTGGATGACAATGGGGTATGACGGTTCTGCCCAGATGTCATAGAGTAGGTCGTTGAACCAGGTTAGGTTGTTAGCAGCTTTGGACATGCACACGAACTCGGCTTCGGTGGTGGAAGTGGCCACTAGCTTTTGTTTGCCCGTATACCAGTGTATGGGGCTATTGTTGAGGAAGAAAACATATCCAGATGTGCTCTTTCTACTTTTGATGTCTCCTGCCCAGTCAGTGTCTGCGTAGTATGATAATTTTGGTTCTTTAGAGACATCGGGTTCAAGACATAAGTACGCATCAGAGCTGTATTTTAGATATTTGAGTAGGTTTTTTTTTATTTTTATAAAAAAGTTTTTTTAATTTTATAAACAAACAAACAATACATAATCAATCATTATATCTTCTGAATACATCTTTTAAGTCTTCTTTTTGCTCCTCCAATATTTATCATATCTTAATATTGTCATTCCCTTTAATATAACATTTCCCCCATTTTTCTTACTTCTCTATTAATACCTTAATCTATCTTTTAATTATATTAAGAATTAGACAACCATTTTATCCCCACACAACCTTCTACCCCCCTCTCCACCCCCACCCCCGACTTCCCAGAGCAAAAACAGGGTATAGCATTAAACTAAACATAAGCTAAAATATAGATATTTGAGTAGTTTCTTGATGGCATCCCAATGGTAAGTGGTGGGTTGGCTGACGTGTCTGGATAAAAGGTTGACTGGTAGTGCAATATCAGGCCTTGTCCAGTTTGCTATGTATAACAGTGAACCTATGGTGGATCTGTACAGTTTGTTGTCCGTGAACGGTTCCACCTCATTGTATATGTTTTTTAGGAAGTCCGGCTGCATGGGGATTTCGCTAGGCTTGGTTTCCGACATGTTGCATCTATGTAGCAGTTCTATGATCTTCTCCTTTTGGGAGAGTCGGAAGAGTTTGTCTGTCTTGGTGATATGGACTCCCAAATATTTGTCAACTGTCCCCAGGGACTTGAGTGAGAAGTGTTTTCTTAGTTCAGCAGCAAAATCATCACATTTGGATTTCTGTTTTCCAATATACAATATATCGTCCACATAAACAAGAACACTTTCAATTGAACCGTTTTCCCTTTTTACAAAAAAACATTTATCTGCTGGGGTAGCCATAAAACCCATTGACTTAAGGGTCCTAGCTAGGCAGTCATACCATCTCTTGCCGGACTGTCTAAGGCCATACAGGCTCTTATTTAGGAGCCATGTTTTGCCGTCCCTGTCCTCAATTCCTGGTGGGGCCTTAACATAATTTTTTTTATCTAATTTAGTGTGTAGGTACGCTGTTTGGACATCGAATTGGTATACCCCAAGTCCTAAGACTGAAGCTATCACTAGGGCGCTTTTAACGCTCTCGGCCCTGACCGTGGGGGAGTAGGTGTCGGTGTAATCATCTGGGTATTTCTGTGCAAAACCTTGGGCTACTAATCTCTCCTTGTATAGCACCTTGTTGTCTTCTAAAGGTTTAATTTTATAAACCCACCTTGTCCCAATTGGTGTTTTGTACTTCGGTGCTCTGGCTGGTGTATATACCTGTAAGTCCCTGAGGCTACTCATCTCCCTTGCCATGGCTTGTTCCCACTTTTTCTTTTCCTCCTGGGGTAGTTTGAGTACTTCCTCATATGAGTTAGGGGTGATGTTGTCTGTCTGTATGGAAATAATATAGTCTTCAAATCTTTTGGGTGTTTTGTTCCTATTTGCTCTGACTGGCCTGTCTGGTGGTGTGTCTGCCTCATGTAGGCATTTTGCTTCCTTATCTGTGAGCTTATCGAGCCTTAATGTTGGGTGCCCTTCTTTCCACTCCTTGATCTTAACTTCGTGATGTCTTGCTCTACGTGTTTTGTGTTCTCTTGCTTTGTCTATGTCCTGGTCCCTCTCTTCCTGTCTGTCTTTGGACTGGTCTTGTCTAAAGAAAATATTGTTTGAGTGTATTTTTGACCAGTTGGAGTGCTTGTGAAAGTCTGCTGATCGTGATACTATGAATTTATTATTGTTGTCTATGAATCTAAAACCCTTTGTCCCTGATTCATATCCCATGAACCTTAGTCTCTTGGAGACCTTGTCCCCTTTTCGTCTTAATTGCTTGGGTATGTGGACATCGGCGCCGCCGCCGAATACATGCAAATGGGCCAGGTTGGGTTTCTTTTCATACATCATTTCGTATGGTGTCTTGTTATTTGTGCTGGACCATAGTCTGTTTAGCGTATAGTTGGAGTAAAGGAGAGCTTCTGACCAAAAAGCCTGACCCATTCCTGCATCTTCTAAAATGCACCTCACCATAGTTTGGAGGATTCCATTTTTGCGTTCTACCACCCCGTTCTGGATGGCTGAAAACGGGGAAGTGGTGAAGTGTAATACACCACGTTCCTTTAACCATTTTGAGAAATCCCTAGACATGAACTCAGAGCCGCGGTCTGTCATTATTTGCTTGACCCTGGTGTTGTGTTGAACCTCTACCCTCTTGTAAAACTCTTTGAATTTCTGAAATGCCTCGTTTTTCTGTTTAAGGGTGTACACAAAACCGTAACGGCTAAAATCATCTACAATGGTTAAAAATAACCTTTCTTTGTATCTGATAGAGGGCTTCAGTGGGCCTACCAGGTCCATATGTATTAGCTGGAAAATGGAGTCAGTGGTGCATCCTGACTTCCTTGGTCTCAGCTTAATCTTAAATTTTGAACACTTACAAACAGAGCATTCGAGGTAATTTTCACAGCTTTTTACTTTTAAACCTTCTGCACAATCAACCATTTTTTTGACAACTGGGAAACCAATGTGACCCAACCTTCTGTGGAGGAGGTGGGCGCAGTTGTCATGAACAGGTTTCCCAATGGAAAACTTATCATCCCTAGGCAACTTACAATCATTATCAACATCCTTAGCAGTTTTCTGATTGACCCTCTCTGTTTCTCTGTTCTCTCTTCTCTCATCCTTGTGTGCTGCTGTGTTCCCTTCGTTGGTTAGGTTTGCATTTATACATTGTTGGTCGCCCTTGTTTGATATAAAATATGACAGGCCACCGCTCACTAAGACTTCTCCGATGCTTTCCCCATTATTGGACATGAACACTTTTCCACAATCTCAACTTTGGTGTCCCAGCTTAGCTTTATGGTGGCCAGTACATTGTAGGGTATTTCAGGTATGAACAGTACCCTCTCTATTTCACCTATCCCTGGTATGAATACTTTCCCTTTGCCTACTACCCTGGCGTTGTTCTGGTTTGCTACCTTTATCATGAAATCCACTTCAGTAAAGGAAGTGAATAGTTTGGCATTGTATGCAGTATGATTGGTGGCTCCTGAATCTATGAGCCAGATGTTTTCTTTCTCCTCCTGGTTGAAAGTAGACTCCCTGTTCCTAAAGCCGTATAAAAAACCCATGTTACTATCTCGGGAGTTGTCCCTGCGTTCTCTTCCCCGTCTGGGGCTAGGGGACCCTCTACGTCCTTGTCTGCCTGTGGGTCTACGGTCTGGTGAATGTCTCCCTTGATACTTTTGTCTGGAATCAGATCTTTCCTTGTGTTGGTTGTACCCTCTATCTCTGATGTTTCTAGGGCAGTCCCTTCTGAAGTGGTTTCTAGAGCCACATAGGAAGCATTCGGGTATGCTGTTTACTCTATCCTGAAATTCCACTCTCTTGGCTGGCCTGTGGTCTTTACGGGACAGGCTGTGGTCCCTACTTAGGTTGTCCTCAGCGATCAACCGATTGGTGAGGCTATCTAGTGAGATATTCTCTAAGCTCAGGCTATCTAGTTGGGTGATAAAATTGTCCCAGCTGGGGTCTAGTGAGTTGATGATGATGCTCATCATACTCTCTTCTGTAATGGCCTCACCCCTCTGTAGCAGTTCAGCTCTAGTGGCATTTAGTTTTAGCAGATGTTCACTCATGGATATCCCAGGCCTAAGCCTGGCAGAGTGAAAATCCCTTGAGATCCTGGTGGTGGTGGCCCTGCTCTTACTGTAAAACAAACCATAAGTTTTTGCATTATCTCAAATACAGTCATGTGATTACCAATACTAGGATATATGGCAGGTGTGATACTTGCCAATAACAGACAGTAGGCTTTGTGATGTATGCAGTCAGTTTCAAAAGACCATGGTTTCTTTGGAGGTCTTGAGATCAGGAACAGTACATTCTCCCTCATGAATATGATCTGAAGTTGTTGGTTCCACTCTAGAAGGTTCCTCCCATCCAGTTGTAGCTTGGGAAAACCATTTGGTAAAGTCCCAGAATTATGAGAGCTGCTACTCACAAATGGCAGCTGTCCGTGGTCCTGAATGTGAGGAAATTCACAGTAAGGGACTGGTATGCTAGCAGTCAGGTTAAAAAAACCGGCTGCTATTTTTTTTTCTTCACTCTCCATAGGAAGGTACTGCGCATGCGCGGAGCTCATTTTTCGTTGGAAGCCGTCGAGTGAGGAGCTCGCAGCCGCGGCTCCTGAATTTAGGCCCAGCCCTGCTAGGGGAAGGTTGGACTCACCCCTGGGGTCTCAGAACTGCGCGGTGGAGGTCTGGATTTG
Source organism: Pituophis catenifer annectens (assembly GCF_029215685.1). Lineage (NCBI taxonomy): Eukaryota > Metazoa > Chordata > Lepidosauria > Squamata > Colubridae > Pituophis > Pituophis catenifer. The sequence goes on along the minus strand of NW_027256885.1, from coordinate 72,107,485 downwards.
GGCCTGAGTCGCTGGATCATTGTTGTGCATTGGCAGGAGGCCCGGGAAGCTCGCAGTCGCCGGATGAGGCTGCCAGAAGGCCGGCTGGGCATTCAACATGATGGTTGGCTCTGAATCGGAGGCATCGGTCGTGGAGCGAGTCGTGAAGCTTGATGGAGGCTGCGGCGCCGGTAAGTAGCCTGCTTGGCTTCTGGGTCTCGGGGCTTGCAGCGGTAGTGAGGTAGGCGGGAGGTTTGATGAGCGTTGCGGGATTGGTGTCGGGGCTGCAGTCGGCGCTTCGGTGGTGGTAGGTGCTTGGATGTTTCCTCTGTCCTCGGATGTCTTTTGCACGTTCGGAAGGGGTGCTGGTGGCTTGAAATCAGGGCCGAACGCTGCTGTGAGAGTCTCTATGGCTCTCTTGATTTCGAGCTCGGTAGGCGAGCTCTTGGTGTCTTGGTTTTGTTTTTTGTTATTATTTTCGGGGAATCCCTCGTCTGTTTTTAGGTTAGGGCTAGTTCGCACCGAGGAATTTGAATCCAGGTCTCTCATTGGCTGTTGGTCGGCCATCTTTTGTGGCTGGTCATTTAAAGATGGCTGCCGGGAAAAAGGCGCGAAATTGGGTTCTGCTGCCTCTGGTGTGTTAGGGTAAGATGGCATCTCCCTTACCGGTCTGGTGTTCAAGTGGGTTGGTTCTTGCCCTTCTGTCACTGTTCCATGGCTTATGAGTAGGCTCTGGAGGTCTGCAATGAGGTCCTTGCTAGTGGCAGGCAATTCTAGTATTTTTAATACGGCTAGCCTGAGGTCATCGTTTTCTTGTGTTGTGGTTTTGGAGTTGTCCTTTTCTTCTTCCTGTTGTTCCTCATCTTTGGGTGGGGTGTATGGATCGGGTGTCCGCTTGCTTCCAGATGGAGTGGTTTTTGGAATGGCTCCGGTGGGTGATAGCTGCGCTGCCATCTGTCTTGTAAATGCTCTAGTATTCATTCTGGTTTTTTCTGCTGAGTGCTCAGTTGACTCAGACATGATTTGGAGTTATGGGCAACCGACCTCTGCTACCAATTTGTTAAATCGAAGGATCTAGCCCAATAACTCTCATTACAACAAATTGCTAATAAAACTTATTTATTGATAAGTGATGGCATGGTATAGGCCCAAGCATATATGTATCTGACCTTACATCTTTGCTTTACAGTTATTCAACTGGATCTGAGGGAGGTTCCCTTGGTGGATGGACTTTTATACCTGGAGGGAGGAGTCAAAGGTAAGGTGGGATTGTGGGGATGATGGGTGTAAGTGAGTTAACCCATGCTGAACCATAGTGTGGGGATCTGTACAAGAGTTAGACATTTTATTTGACAAAACCCCCTCTAAATGTCTAACTGATGGTAGACCTTGAGCATCTATATATATACACATATATATGTTTCACATGTACACACATAATTTTGACATTAGGTAGGTATGTTGTTTGTGTTGCAGTGGTTTGGTGAGAATGTCTGCTGTTTGTTCCTCGGTTTCACAGTGGATGGTCTTGATGAAACCAATTTCTGAAAGTTGCCTGACGTGTTTGTATTTAATGTCTATATGGCGTGACCTTTGGCCAACAGCGTCGGCCTTGGATATTTCGATGGCAGCTTTGTTATCTTTGTGGATGACAATGGGGTATGACGGTTCTGCCCAGATGTCATAGAGTAGGTCGTTGAACCAGGTTAGGTTGTTAGCGGCTTTGGACATGCTGATGGACATGGATGATGGGATGACATGCCAACAAGCTAAAACAAGAAATGATCCTAGCTTTGACTTCACATTGTCATGTGCTGCTCCTTCAGAACATAATCCTCATAAGCCTCCAGTAGCAGTCCACAAAACTAATGTGACTCCTCCAGATTCCCTTCACAGGTCTGCCAGCTCCTCTCACATAGAAACTGAGATCAGAGGCGACTTCCGGTTGGCGCCGCGGGGATCCAGACGGGGAAATAGCGGGCTCTTTGGAGCCCCGCGAAAACCCCGTCTGCTAAGCCCCCGCCAGCAGGTCTTTGGACCTCCCCTGTCCTGTAGGGACAGGGGGCATGGAGAGGGACCCCTTGGTTGACCGAGAGGAATGGGCAGGTTCCTCGGGGCCGGAGGCTTGCTCTCTGCGCTGGCGGCGGCAAAGCGGCAGCCATGGCGGCTGCCCTGAAACCGCAGCAACTGGGACACAAGAATGCGCAGAAGGAGAGGAGGAGAAGCGGAGAACAGAGCCAGGAGTTTATTCACCAGGTGAGTGACCATCAGCCCAGGTGGGAACTGCCCATGGACTCTGGATTAAGATGAGTCTTTGCCCCAGCCTTAACAGCAGCTGTGAACTATTGGGGCATAAAGGCAAAAGACCTGTTGGAGAACAACGTGAAATAATGATTTTTTGGAAATGGCTGCATTACAGTGTTGGATATGATTTTTTTTTCTTTGTATGGAAAAATGAGATTGGACTATGTTAGAGAGAGAGGAAGGAGAAGAGGAAATAACTATGCTTTTAAAAATAAAGAAAAAAAGAAGACAAATGGAAGCAGAGAAAATGGCTGCTAATTGGCAAGTGAAAGTGTGAACTTCAGACTGACTGCTTGTTACTGATTTACAGACTGCCTACTTGTTACATAAAGGGAGAAACTTTGTTACTTATTTCTTTAAACTTGACTAATTTGGGGAAAAACCATCATTTTAATAATAAGCCTCACCTCTAAGACTACCTATTAATGACTGTATCAGAAAAAAGACTAAGGGAGGGACCGGAAGTTGGCGCCGCAGCGAGACGCACAGGGTTTCTAGGGCTCTTGAAACTCCGCCGAGAAACTCCTCTGCTGGACGGTCCAAACTGGACCACACAGTCTTGCTTTGACTGTGGCAGTGGAGGGCATGTCCTGAGGCTCCCAGGGATATCGCTAAGTCCCTGGTTGAGCCGGGAAAGCCCTTTTTCCAGCAGCGGAGCAGCAGCCATTAGGCTGCGGAGGCTGTGGCAACTTCAGGAAGGAAGATCGGAACGACAGTAATTAGATCAGTGAGAAACTTTTACTTTCTTTTCTACTAAGAACACCCTTATTAATGCATGGGACTATGATGGGCAGTAAATGAAGAGGAGGGGCAAACCTATTTTGGATTGATTTTATTTTTCCCAAGTACATATTTTAAAAGACTTGAAATTACTTAATTGTCTTATTTCCGTTTTGGATAACTGGACTGGATTGAAAGCAGGAAAGCAGAATTGGGACACTCTTGAAATTTTTGGAACTTGTGGATCTTGGTTTATAATATCTCTTGAGTTGATGCATTTGGACTGTGACCATTTCTTTTATTTTTGGGCTATTTAAAAGAAAGTTTTTCTTTTCTCTTTTTCCTTTTTTTTCCTTCCCTTATAAGGATAGGAGAATTAGGGGAGTGTGTAGTGCTGCCACCCACTGGAAGAGAAATTTTGTTGCAGAAGAAAGGATATATTGTAGTCAAAACAAATACAGAGACTGAAGAGTTACTGAACGCTGTTTACACAGGTGCTCTTCTATTTAAGTTGTTAAAGCCTGGGAATATACTGGAAGGCCCTGAATTTGTTTTCTATTTTCTTTTTACTTCTTTGTTGAGTAACTATCTTAACTCCAGTGAGATGTGTGGCTTGGAAAGAGGCAAAAGGAAAAATCACTCCCTGTAGATTCTCTAGACATAAAGGATTTGAAGAACTATTTTTTTTTCCTCTTTGTTGCTATTGGTTTTTTTTCTTTTTTCCCTTTTTCTTGATTTATATACAAATATTGGATTAAGGCACTCAAGAGCCTGAAGAATTATTGTTAATTTTTAATTTTAATTTTGATTTTAATTTTTTTTTTGACTTTTTATTTGGAGGAGCATTTCAATTTTTTGTCTCTTCCTATACATGTGTGTATATATATATATATATACATATACATACATATATATATATATATATATATATATATATATATATATATATACACACACACACACACACACACATATGTGTGTGTGTGTGTGTGTGTGTGTGTGTTTTCTGAGGTTTTTGCGAGTGTTTGTATGTAGGGCTTTGGTTATTCGGGTTTTCTCCCACGTAAAATTGGAAGTGTCTTGGCGACGTTTTGACGAAGTTTCATTCGTCATCTTCAGGCTGGTGTTTTCGGCTTCGTGCTTCTGATCCGTTGCTGCTGCTGCTGCTGCTGCTGCCGCCACCACAGAGCCCAAGGACCCTCCATCCCTCCAGGGTCCCTTCTCCGCCCGGACTCTCTTCTCTTCCTCCTCTTCCTCCTCCTCCTCCACCGCCACACACCCGCTGCCCGCCAGACACTATGGTGGAGAAGGGACCCTGGAGGGACGGAGGGTCCTTGGGCTCCGCGGCGGAGAGAAATGGGAAAAATAGACAATACACTTTCTACTTGGACAGACATTTATCTTGGTCCAGACTGGACATGATATGGGCAACAATGGAATTGACTTTAAATATTGAACAAGTGAATATAGATACTAATACATGGGCGGATCACAATCCAGTGACTGCTATTTGGAAAGGATGAAAAGGCAGATCTAGATGGACATTGAACAATACAATATTAAAAGAGAAAGACTTTATACAGAAAATGAAACGAGAATTGGACTTTTTTTTCAAGGAGAATAAGAAAGAAACATCGATACAAAACCATTGGGATACAATGAAAGCCTTTGCCAGAGGATTAATTATTGATTATACAAGGAAAAGAAATGTGAAGAAAAGACAAACCCTTAAAGCTTTGAGAGATGATCATAAAAGACTTGAAAAAGAACTCCAGAAAGATCCATATAAGAAAGATGTAAAAATTAAAATGAATACTATAAAGCACAGAAGGGATCTACTGGAGAAGGAAGAATTAGCGCAAAAAATAAGAATTGCTAAACAGAACTATTTTGAAAATGCAAATAAACCTGGCAGATGGTTAGCTTATAAATTGAAAAAAGAAAGAGAATCAAGGAAAATAACGCAATTAATTGATCATCAAGGACAAAGTAGATTTGGAAACAAAGAGATGGGGGAAATAATACAGGAATACTATACACAGATATACAGATATACAGAGCCTGTAGTACAGTGGACTAAAGCACTGTGATTAACAACTGCTGCTTGCAATTACTGCAAGTTCAAATCTCACCAGGCTCAAGGTTGACTCAGCCTTCCATCCTTTCAAAGGTAGGTGAAATGAGGACCTAGATTGTGGGGGCAATAAGCTGACCTTGTATAAATATACAAAAGTATGAAGGCTATTGCTTAACGCATTGTAAGCCATCCTGAGTCTCCGGAGAAGGGCGGCATATAAATTAAAGCAAAAAAAAAAAAATACACAACTATACAAGAAAGATGTGATAGAAGAGGATAAAGTGGCAAGGTATTTACAAAAAGCTAAATTCCCAAAAATTCCCAAAGAGGTTGAGGAGTTATTGGATGGAAATATAACGATGATGGAGCTAACAGAGGCAATTAAGAAACAAAAGAATGGAAAAGCACCAGGCCCAGATGGACTGCCAGCCAAATATTATAGAACTCTACAAGATTCACTATTGATCCCAATGCTGGAGGTTATGAATAAAGTAATGATAAAAAAAGAAATACCCAAGATATGGACTGAGGCATACATTACTTTGATTCATAAGGAAGAGACAGACCCACAGCAAATCAAAAACTATAGGCCGATATCCCTGCTAAACGCAGATTATAAAATCCTTGCTATGATATTGGCAGAAAGACTTAAGAGATATTTGAATAATTTTATACACTCCGATCAAAATGGATTCTTACCTAAAAGACAAATCCGAGACAATATAAGAATAATCTTGGACACTTTAGAATACTACGAAGCGCACCCTGAAAAGCAGATGGCCTTGATATTCTTAGATGCACAAAAAGCCTTCGACAATGTCAATTGGCGGTTTATGATGTTACAGATGGAGGAGATGGGCTTTGGGAAAAAATTTATTCCGGTCTGGAACCGCGGCGCCACAGTCGGGGAATTAGCGGGCTCTAACGAGCCCGCAGAAATCCCAACTGACAAACCGCTGTCCGACCGGTCTTCGGACCGACCCCCATCTTGTAGGGATGGGGGGTGAAGAGGAGCACCTCGGAGGGCCAATGTCGAGCCCCAGCTGGGTCTCGCCACTCACGGGACTGGAGGGGAGGAGGTTACCAGCTGTTTGAAAGGTCCACATGAAAGGCGGCTTGTCACACGGTCTCGGGGCGTCGCAGCACAGCACAGAGGACAGCGTGGAGCAGAGACCGAGGACGCGGCGCTCTCCTATGACATCAGGGAAGCGCTGGCTTTTTCACCGCCGAACTGCTGTTGGGAGAGGTTTTGCCTTTAACTGCCGGATGGTGGTTAGAGTGGGGAAATATGTATAAATAGCGCCACACAGTGGCTGCATGTAGCGCTGACTTTACACTTATGATCCAGCTTGTTCTTTTCTGCTGGCTGTGTTGCTGAAACGACCAAAAGTAAAAAGCATTGCAAATCGCTCTTTCGTCTGGTTCTTTTGTTGCAATCCAGGCTGGCTGGGTGACGAGCCGAGAGAAAGTCAGCGCTACCCTCTTCTTTCTAACTTTTTGACTAACGGTTGGAGCATGGCTGAAGGGACGGTGCCAGGAGGGTTAGAGTCGGAGCTGGCGTTTGAGGCTACCGCAGAGGAGGTGCTTGCAGAGGCGGAGGCACCGCAGGAGACCATAGAGCAACCAGCTGTTAGACCCAAACTACGCATACCATGTGGGGATGACGGTCGTGGGACGGATGGCATGCAGGGTCAGGACCCTGGCCGCCTTGGACAGTCAACTGGTGGAGACTGGTGGCCTAGCTCTACCCTCGTAGGTCCCAAGATTCCGACCCCTCCCCCCAACATCAGCGGTGGAGAGGTTTCCTGTGGTGTCGGGAGACAGTGACGACGAGGAGCCAGAGGACCCAATGGTGAGTGACCCTGTTTATCCCTTTGTTATTCTGGTGGTATTGAGAAACCCACGTTGTCCTACTGGTCTCCAGTATGGGGCTTTGATCGATACTGGGTGTACCCGGTGCCTTATCCGTAAGGCTGTAGTGGATGCTCTAGGTCTGAGAGTGAGAAGACTAAGAGTCCCGGTCAGGTTCGAACAAATGGACGGCACATTGTTGGGAGGGGCGCCCGCCACCCATGTGACAGAGATGACATCATTGGAGATAGGAGGTCACCAAGAAACCATTCGTTTTATTGTGATTGAGACGATGATCGAACCGCTCATATTGGGGCTGACATGGTTAGACAAATGGCGGCCTAACATTTGGTGGGAGGGGGGTTTTCGGAAGCTCAGAATACCACTCGATTCAGAATCGACCACCCCGAGCCCTATCCCATCTACGCCCCTGGTAGCAGGGAACAAGAACAGTAGCAGTGTCTCAACAGAGTCTTCAAACACTAAAGGATTTCCTAGTGTGTACGAGGACCTGGCAGCCGTGTTTAGCGAGGAGGAGTGCGAGGTATTGCCTCCCCATCGGTCCACTGACTGTGCGATCGAGCTTGTACCTGGAGCCAAATTGCCAAAACCGCGAATGTATGCCATGACACAACCAGAATTAGCTGAGTTGAGATGGTACATAGATAAGAACTTGGCCAGAGGTTTCATCACCCCCAGTAGGTCCCGTATGGCAGCCCCTGTTCTCTTCTGGGAGAAGAAGGACGGCGGGTTGCATCTCTGCGTTGAGTTCCGGGGTTTGAACGGAGTGTGTGTGGAACATTTATATCCTTTCCCTTTGATGAAAGATCTTCTAGCCACATTATCAACTGGTCGCGTCTTTACAAAGCTCGATTTACGAGAAGCTTATTATCGTGTTCGCATTAAACTGGGGGATGAATGGAAGACCACTTTCAACTGTCCTCTGGGTAGTTATCAGTTCCGGGTTATGCCGTTCGGCCTCCAGGGCGCGCCGGCTGTGTTCATGCAGCTGATTAATGAGGTGCTGCATGACCATTTATACAGAGGGGTTTTGGTGTACTTGGATGATATCCTAATCTATACCCGCGACATGGAAGAACATACCGCTTTGATACGCGAGGTCTTGAAAAAACTACTGGCTGCTAAATTGTTCGTAAAACTCTCTAAGTGTGAGTTTCACAAAACAAAAATCGACTACTTAGGATATAGGATATCAGGCGACGGTGTAGAAATGGATCCGCGAAAAATACAAGTGATAGTGGATTGGCAAAGCCCTAAGACGAGAAAACAACTCCAAAGCTTCCTCGGGTTTGCAAATTTTTATCGTCAGTTTATCCCTGCCTTTGCCAGTATTGCTCTACCATTGACAGACCTTTTACGGACTAAACCAGCAACAGCAAAACCAAGGCCGAGTCAAGTGTTGAACTGGACCACGGAGTGTCAAGTCGCTTTCGACCAATTGAAACACCTGTTTACAAGGGAACCGATTTTTAAGCATCCCGACCCTGCGCGGGAGTACATCGTTCAGGTGGACGCTAGCGATGTCGCTGTGGGGTCGGTGCTACTGCAAAAGGATGAACAGGGCTGTGTACAACCATGTGCCTATACCTCCCACAAATTGAGTCCCACGGAGAGGAGGTGGGAAATTTGGGAGAAAGAGGCATTCGCTGTCCGATGGGCGCTGATGACGTGGCGTCATTTCCTCGAAGGGACAACTCTCCCATTCGAGGTGTGGACGGATCATAAAAATCTAGAAGCCTTGCAAACATCAAGACGATTATCCCCAAAACAGCTAAGATGGGCGCTATACTTCCGTCGGTTTTCGTTCCGACTGAAATACGTCCTGGCAGGAAGGAACTTCCTGGCGGATGCTCTGTCCCGTATGCCACAATACAATAGCAGGCGAGAAGATGTAGTAGAGGCTCTTATACCGCCCGGTCGCTTTGTTCAGACTCTATCAGCAGCAATTCGATCAGAACCATCTTTTCTAACTGAGCTGAAAACAGCCGTCCAACAAGATTCATGGTTAGCACAGAATCAGGCCTTGATAACCATGCGGGACGGCTTAGGGTGGAATGGAGACCGGTTATATGTTCCGGAAAGTCTTCGGGCGACTGTTCTTCGTCGATGTCACGATTCCAAACAAGCAGGACATTTCAGGTTTTTAAAAACGCTTCACTTAATCAGACGGCAATTTTGGTGGCCACGGATGCGAGGTGACATCGACCAATATGTAAAAGGATGTCCCATATGTGCAGCAGCCAAACCATGGTCTGGAAAACCGATTGGGTTATTACAACCAGTGGCTGACCCCAGCCGACCATGGGAGGAGGTCACTATGGATTTCATAGTAGACCTCCCTACCAGCAACGGTTACACTGTCATATGGATGGTAGTGGACTTATTTTCAAAGCAAGCCCATTTTGTACCTTGTCGTGGTTTGATCACGTGACCATGGGGATGCTGCAACAGTATAAGTGTGAAAAATGGTCATAATTCACTTTTTTCAGTGCCGCTGTAACTTTTTTCCCCAAGTTTTTTATTTTTTTATTTTTTTACAAACATATCAAATCAATGCGTGAACAGTGTGGCACCTAGGTGTCATACATTCTAATACAAATAAAACTAGTAGAGTTAATCATAGTTATTACATTCAATCAACTTATATATTTCTAATAATGATACATATTTATATTAATTTGCAATCTGTCATTATTCAGTTATTCCATGTTTTCTCTTGTTATTACTTTTATTTTATTATATAGAAGTATATACACTAATATTCCCCCTTCTCTTATTTTTATTACTTATTCTAACTTTTAATCATGTCACCCTTTATTAAAAGACTTTTTCTTTCTATCCTACCTAACTTCTAGTCATGTCACCTACCTACAAAAAAGAAAAGAAAGAGAGAACAAAGGAAAAGCAAATCAGTACAACAAAAAAAGAAATCATCTATCCATCGTCTCTTGCCCGCTTCAATACTTTAATTGCTATGCTTTTTTTGACTTGCCTCCCAAATTCTCTTGAATCTTTATCTCTGTCTGCATATGTTTATTGGTTTTTCAGTCTAGGTATTTCCCCCACCTCTACTCTCTTCCACTGCCTAGTTTCCAAAATTTCTGCCCAGGCCCCTGTCACCCTTTCAAACATATCTTCCAACTCTCTTAACATATTTTCCCCCTGGTTTGATTCATCAATCACTGTTATTTTCATTGTTGTCTCCTCTTTGTCTTCTTCCTTCATTTCTTCTGTTGACTCCTCCCTTTCCTGGGCGCCTTGGTCTTTACTCATCATCCCTTGTATGGTATTTTCCATTTTTTCTGTGATCTCCTTAAATCCTTTCTCCATGATGTCTTTTGTGTTATGAAAAAGTAACACCATCTCCTTCAAAATTCCACTCATTTCTTCCTTGTACAGCATCTTATTTTGTTTTTAAAAATTCAACTTTTGTCCAGCAATCCAAGAATTACTTATTCAGTCCTTAAGTTGCCCTTTAAGGAGTGTACTAGTCCCAGTTCTTTATATCCCATAGGTAAACAATCAGTTCCATTTAGATAATCCCAGAGGTTATCAAAAGCCTCTTTACATCCCCTTTACAGGTTCAATCTTCTAGCATAACATTCAGGTGTCTCTTTAATTAAATAGTTTCCTTATTTTCATATTTGGGTCTCCAGTAGTCATAGGGTAGCTAAAAATAATCCAATAGATATTTTCACAGTCCTTCAGATAGGTATTCCCAGAATTGTAATTTTTCCTTTTGTCAGCAGGTGGCACTCTCCACTTAAATTTCAGTATTGCCACTAGTCAATTGTCATTTTAGTTATAAAACAATTGTAAAAGCAGAATAGGTTTTGTAAGTAAATGATTCCAGCATTTTAAAATGCCTTCCCAGTACCATGTCTTCCCAGTTTAAGAATCCAATTTTCTGTATATTTCAAAATTTATTATTTTTCTCTCTTGCGCCTTTTATTTCCGGTCTAGTATTTTCTCAGAATGCTTAAACGTCGCTTTAACACCTATCTCAGGCGTCCATATGCCAGGTAATCAAACTCAGAAACAAGGTTATTTGCTGTAGGTTTTAATGCGGCAGCAGTCCGGCATGACTGAGTTGTAACAGATACAAAGTCAGCGCTGGGAGCTATTGCCTACCAGCACTGTAAATAGCTCTGAATTAACATAGGCACCCCCATGGCCCAGCCCACCCCCATAGCCAGCATCCGGCTGTGTTCATTCCTCCTTCCGGGTCTCCTGGGCTACCCCAGTGCAGCCGCAGCTGTTAGGAACTGCAGCAGCTAGGAAATGGCGGTTCACAGTCCTCTGCCCATCAGCTGTGCCACCATCAGCGCTGGTCAGCTGATGGAAATGGGCACGCTGGCCGAAGGAGCAGGAAGCCGTCGGGAGCACCTGGGACGCCAGCTGCTGAAGCCACGCCGCTCCCGCAGCCATCATGCCGTCCCCACAGCAGTTCCCCCCATCCCCCCTGGTATGGCAAGCTGGGACTTGACAACCTAGTTCTGAGCAAATAGTTCTAAATTGTTCCTTGGGGTTAAATTTAAAGCAAAAGGAAATCCTCTACCCCACTTCCAGCACAGTTCACCTAATTCTCTGCAGCACCAGTCTTAGTTGTTCTTCGGTTGTCCCAGCTTTGTGGCAGCCATCGTTAGGCTGCCTGTTCTTCCTGCCGTGACTGAGAGGGAAAAAGAACCCCGGGTCAGACAGGAGAGCTGCAACTCTCCTCAACCTCACAGGGTGCCCCTGTTTGCTTCACCGCCCCTACAGGGCGGCTTTGGCTCCTCTCGGAGCCCACAAACAGGGAGAAGTCAGCACAGGGAATGGAGCCCAGTTTCCTGTGTCTGATATTGCTGCAACATCAACCGGAAGAGTGCCGCTGTAACTTTGAACGGTTACTAAATGAACTGTTGTAAGTCGAGGACTGCCTGTATCTAAAGTCTGTTTCAGTACTTTAAAAACCATCTAGATTTTTTTTTTTTTAATTTTACAAGAAATAAAGCAGCCAGTTTAAATATAATGCCAGGAGATATTTCAGTGTTTGGGGTTTCAAACATACCTTGGTTTACTGGACCATTGATAGGAAATCATGAGAAGAGGACTTCCTGTCTGGCTTCCGGCGCCGCCAGACGGTCCTCCGTGACCGCCGCCCCATTGCCTGTAAAGAGCCGCCTTTACACCTGAAAGGCGGCTCGAAAAACTCCATTTCCTGACGGAAATGTGAGTCTGAGCAGGCGAGGGCAGGTAGAGCCCTCTGCGAAGTCCCCAGAGGTTTTTTTTTAACTCTTGGGGACGAGCAGGTTGAGGCTCCCTATTTCCCCTTGCCGTTGCTCCGGGCATCGGGCGCACTCTGCCTTTTTGCAGAGCTAGGCGCTGGAACTGGATTAATCAACGAATCTAACAGATGGATTTATTAAAAAAGATGAGACTTGGACTTGGGACCCTAAATTGCAAGTATCCTTAATGAATTTATAAGCATTTCAGAGTGAAAGAGAAAAAAAAAAAAATTAAATGGCGACCGCTGAGGCTTGGGAAGTAGAAGAAAGCCGAAAGTGAGAGTCCTTCCATAACAGATACAAAGTAGCGGAATATATAGTGCTGGCTACAATTTAGAAGAAAATTAGTTATTTTAAGTTCCTCTCTTCTTGGAGATTTGTACTTGATCTTGTTTGGGGGGAAAAAAAAAAGTTTGCTGGTAGGATGGCGTTACTAATAAAGCCTGATAGACAAGAAGGGGGGGGTGCTCCCCCACTCACAACTGGTTGAACAAGCTCTGAGCTTACAGACTCTGCAGAATGGTTTTAATTTAAAAGAATTTATTCAGGAGGAAATGGCAAAATATCATGAGACTGTGAACCAGAAATTTGAAAAATTAAGGCAGGAAATTAAAGAAATGATACAACTAAAGTATGATAACTTGCAACAAAAGATTGTAACAGTGACTAATGGTTTTTCAGAAATTGTTATAAAGTTGGATACAAATATTAAATTGCTAGAGTCTAAAATGGAGAAAATTGATGATAAGATTTATAATTTGGACAATAAAATATTAAGAATTGAAAAGGATTTAATAAATATTCAAGACAATAGTTTAGAAGTAAAGTCTAAAGAGGAAGCTGGTCATGAGACTTATAATGCAGAAGATATAAAGCAAGGAATTGAAAGAGAAGTTGTAATGATGCAATACAGGCTGACAGAATTTGCGATCAGAATCAGAGGTTTACAGGAAAATAACAGTGATGATCTAAGAAAAACATCTGCTCAAGTTCTGGCTGGGATCTTAAAGGTTCATCCTGAGGAGGTATTCTGTAAAATTGATAAGGCCTATAGAGTAAATTCTTGGATTGCAAAGCAAAGGCAACTGCCTAGAGATGTGGTGATTTATTTTATAGATAAAGAAATAAGAAATGATATTGTGCAAAAATCCTTTAATTCTATTCTACAATTGTATGGGAGAAAAATTTGGATATATAAAGAATTGCCGCCTAAGATGTTAAGAGATAGAAAGAAATTTGGACTTTTGGTGACTGAGCTAAGAAAACAAAATATTTCATTCAGGTGGGATGTCCCAGTGGGTATAATATTGAGATATCAAGGAGTAAGATATCAGTTAAATACTGTTGAAAAAGCGGAATAATTTTACTACAAGGTCCTTAAAAAGCAAAATCAACAAGAGACAGAAACTCAAGAAAAGCAGAAGGAGATGGAAGTAATGAAGAAACAACAAGTTATAGAGGTCTCCACAGATGAGCCGCTTTTGGATTCTCTCTCAGAGGTCTCAGCTGAATTATTTAATATAAGAGAGGTGGTTCCGGATCCTAACGCAATGATTTATCAAGCCACAAACCAGCATGGAAGTCAATCAGTTGATATACAATTTACAGAACCAGAAAGATTTCAGCCACAAAAACAAAACCAACAAGATCAAGTTATAGATCAGCATGAAAATCAAACAGTCGATACACAATCTACAGAAAGGAATTTAGGATGGAGATCCAACCCACAAAAAGTTAAGAAAAGAAGAAGTAGGTCTCACAAAAAGAAAAACTTCTAAAATAAACAACAGTGTAATGCCAATTACTTATGAGAGGACTGAATATACAAAAAGATAATGGGCAAAGTATTGGTTTATTTTATCCTGAGGAGAGTGACAGATCTCTGCAGTGCTGAATTTTTTTGGGATGTGAAAAAGGCCTTAAATCGAATGGTTGGAAATATCTTGTTTGTTTTTTGGATTTCTTGATAAATACAATACGTGTATGCTGAGTTACATGGCAAGAGATCTACTGGATTGGGGCACGCAGAAGATCTGGTTGTTACCCTATTATGGTGGTTGGAATTAATAATCTGGATAAAAGACACCTCTATAGACATTATATGGAATATAAATATAAAGTCACTCGGGTGGTTGTTGTGTTTGTTTTTTTTTCTTTTTGCAATATGAAGATATTTGTTACTGATGGGGGCAGATGGTAATTGAAGATACTGAAAATACTGTTGGAATTAGGATGCGATGTTACCCTAACATGGGCGATGGAGTTTATCATCCAGTTGAAAGACATTACAGAAGATATCATATGGATTACAAGCCTAAAGTTTTTTTCTTTTAGGATTTTATTTACATAAGGGAATTTTTTTCTAGTGGAGTGGGCAGAAGAATAAAGATATTAAGAACAATCATGGTAGTTAGTTTTGTAGGAAAGTGGGTGGAGATAGGTTAGGTTATTGATTGTTTAGTTTATAAAAAAAAGGGATATTATGTTTAGATGTGAATATATGTAAAAGATTTGAGCTAAGAGACATAATGATGGGGGGGAAGGAAATGGGTAGCTGAACTGAATAAATGTTAAATTAGGATTTATTGTATAGTCTTATAGTGGAAGTATGTTCTGAAATGTTATATCGTATGGGGGGTAGTAAAAGGGTAGATCATGAGTGGAAATCGTTAAATTGGGAGATATAATATTATTATGTTAAATTAGGAGTTATTAGACAATGTTATAATAGAATGTCACTTTGAAATGTATATTATAGTATAGTATAAGGGGGATATGATAATTTTATTAGAAAGAAAGGGTCAGCATATGGAGATGGAGTAAGTGGATGGTAAAGTATGATATAATCTGTTATGAATTTGGGTTTTACTATGAAGAAGTCAAAGGGGAAGGGGAGGGGGAGGGGGGTTAGGGAGGAGGGGGGGAAAAACGGGGGAAAAATTTGTATTTGAAAAACTTTTTCAATAAAAAAAAAAAAAGGAAATCATGAGAAGAAAATAGGGAACAGAACAACCTCCAGACCTCTTAGTCATGTAAAAAGATCCTGATAAACACTACCTCTTCTTGTTCTTTGTTTCCTCCTTCTATAGAAACAGGGGGAAATTAAAAACTTCATTTCAAGGAAAAAAAGGTTATGAGGAACAGGAAGAAGATGCCATTGTAAAGACACGTCCCTCTTAAGATTGCATTATTTAATTTTAAAAGAAGAAAAAATTCAAAGATTTAGATTAAACCTGTAGCAATTGTCTAAGAGAGTACATAAATTACCTGCCTTTTCATTCTCACTTTCCAGATTCCACAATGAATGCAGCTCGGAGGTCAGCCAGGATAGATTCAGAAGTGACAGAATCCCAGATGGAGCCCTCCATCAATGCCACTGAGATGCCCACCAAAGAAAACATTTTTTCAGACATGAAAGATAAATTCATGAACAAATTGGGGAAACTGCCAAGTAGGTGGAATTAGACTGTTTCTAATCTCAGATTTCAAACTGAAGGGTGGATCCAATTGAAACTACCAAGGCTGATTTATTTGAATCAAATGACCTGGAATTCTCAATACTTTATTATACATAGCCTTATTTTTAATACTGATTATTTGTAAGGCTATCTTTTGTAATTCCACAAAAGTTATTTCCTAGGCCACAAAAGCTAAGTAAACTACAGGCTGTGCAGTTGTTGCAATACCAGGTTTTTTTTCTTCCTTTCCTTTCCTTCTTTCCTTCCTTCTTCTCTGACCATCTGAGTCAATGATTCTGGGCAGCTTCCAATTCAAACACTGCACATTTTTCATGAAGCACGGCTAGAAAATGCACAGGTTATGACCAATTAAATGTTAAAGGTCAATAAACCAAGTGGTTTGCGTGCTGTGTTCAGACCCTTATGTGATACTTCTTAAATACTCCATTTCCACTGCACATAACATATGTTTATGTTTGTTTTAATATACCCCTCTTTTCCTTATAACAAATAAGGCAGAACTTCTTTTGTCAAAAGTTCATTCTTTGTGGGAGACCAACTACTATCCATTGACCTTCAGCCAACATTTTTACATCTTTTTACCATTTAATTATAACTTGCAATGGTTCACTCCATTTCCCTGTCAAGCAGAACGACCTTGGTCTTCTATACTTCTAGCTGCAGCATATAGCTAATATTTGCTATAGATTCATTTAATTTCTCAATCAACAAGAAGATATTACTGCATAAAATGTGGGATTCCACAAATGTCCCAAAGGTGCTTTTTTCAAGAGGCAACTGGACTTTCTGGTTTTTCTTTGAAGAAATTTCGCATTTCATCCAAGAAGCTTCTTCAGCTTTGACTGGATGGTGGGGAATGGAAGGATTTACATTCCTAATGTCAACTCGCAAACCATTCCTGACCTGCTCTCGAGTTGCCATAGGCAGGGGGATGGGAAAACTGAGCCTCGCAGCTGCATCAAGGAACTTGCATTTCAGTCAAAATAAAGCACATTCCAGTGGCAACGTCAAGGTCATCTCCAGGGGGACCCACAGTGGCTGGAGGGACTTCTACAATCCGTGAAATTGCTTCGTTGGGGAAAGTGACAGATGGCACACCTTGGGGGGAGGGGGAAACAGGTTCAAGGCGTGAATTAAGTGAGGTCAGAGTTGGCTTCACTTGGATTGTGCCGACATGAAGCTCCTAATAAATAACTGGATTTCTTTTGAAGTGCTATGGACATCTTTACCAGAGCCATGGTGAATACCATCGCCGGGGGGCTAGAGGGAGAAGCAAAGGAATGGCTAGCAGCCCTCCATAAGAGGAGAGCCCCCCAGCTGCAAGACGTTGACGACTTCCTACAAGAGCTAGAAGCCAGATTTGAGGAGGTGGAGGAGGATCAGTATCCGGAGGATGAGCTTCGAAACCTAAAGCAAACAGGGTGACCCATTAAGGAACACATCCGTGAATTCAGGAGATCTGTGGGGAAGCTACCCCCTTTGCTGGAGCGGCTATTAGTTCACTTTTTCAGAACGAGCCTAGACAAGCAAATTGCCCAAGTAACTACCTATCGGGACATCCCAAACCGACTCTCTGAGTGGTTCTTTTTTTTTTTTTTAATCAAGTTTTATTGATTTTTTTTCCTCCCCCCCCCCCCATTCACCCGCATATTTTATGAACAGAGTATTGGCCATATCATATCTTATACAACTTATCATATCCAAATACATTTTACTTAGTTACAATTTCTGCCAAAATCATCTTTTTCCATGTTTTTTAATCATATCTTAATATTTCTATGTTTATTTATATGAACAACATCTTCATTCGCCCTCAAATTCTAATTTCTCTATTTTTACTCATATTTATTCTTTTTTACTTTTTAATAATTCATTCTTTATCCTAATACATTTACACATGTTCAGGGTTACCTTTCTTCCATTTCATCTTTTTTATTGTACAGCAATCTTTCTTCTCATTCTCTTCCGTCTCCCTCGTTTTATCCTTCCTACTTTCTTCTTTCCTCCTCTCCTACTCCTTCCCTACTTCCCCTTCCTTTCTCCCCCTCCTCCTCTCTTTCTCCCTATCTAAACTTCTCTCCTACTCTTATTTCCCCTCCCTCCCTCCCTCCCCTCTTCCCTTTCTTCCATTCCTCTCTCTCCTTCTCCCTTCCTTCCATCCCTCTACTCCTTCTTTCGTCTCTCTCTATTGCTGTATTCATTTTTAATTTACTATTTTCCACTATGGTGTCCAGACAAACCTGACTTTTCCTCCATTTATTAAATATATTTCTCAAAATTCCCCTCCTTTTTTAATTATTAACAATATATTTCAACTTATTCCATTTTTACCTTAAAACCTTTGCTGAGTTGGCCTTCCAATCCTTAATCTATTTTACCTTTAACAATATCTTTCTTTTATTTTACTTCTTACTTATATTTCATTTCATTCTTACTTACATCATTTACTAACATTTCAATTTTGTTCAATTTTACATTTCAATTTTTCATCTTGATTTCAATTAATTCCTTTGTTCGTCTCCATCTTTAACACACTCTTCTTTACCATCCACTATTTTTTCTCTCCAATCTATACATCTTCAAACAACAAAACATATAACCCATTCTGTCTTTCATATTACATCTACTGTTCTATTTTACATTAAACAGCATCTTTCTTCTTTTTTACTTCTTGCCCACATTTCATTTCATCCTTACTTATATCCCTTTTACAATAATCTATATTTTTCTTCTAAATTACTTTTTACATACAGTTTCTACTACTAATATCCTTCTCTTAAATCAACATACTGATATTTTAATTTCCTTTCTGCTATCCCTTTTTTAACCATTTTCTTTTAATCTCTCCACAATTCCATTTCTTGATCATTTCCACCCTTTCTCCCATTCTCTTATCTTCTTCTTTTTCTTATATCTCCCTTTCTGCCTCCTTTCTCTAATTTTTACTCTTTTAATTTTCCCTCTCAATATTTCCCCATTTTCTTGTCTTCTCTTCTTTTTTGAGAGATATTCCCCTTATCCATTTTCATACGTTCACTGTCAATCCCAGTGTAATCATCTGTATCTTTATTTTCAATCGTTTCCTTTTCAATATTGTCTTCTTGGTTCTCTTGCTTCCCATTCATATTTTCTCTTTCATTTTTTTTACATTCTAACCAGTCCTCCACTTCTTTGCTTCCCTTAAACGCTTCTCTTATCTTTTGAAACATCTTCCTTAGTTTCTCATATTCATCCTCCCAATTCTCCATGTTATCAATTTAAAGGGCAAATATTTTTAAATTCATTATTTTCGTTTACATATAATTCAAATTCAAGTCCATATAGTGTCTCTTTCTTCTTTTTTCTTTCCAAATAGTATCCAATTCAAATATAGTCTTTGTTCTTTCCACTTCTTTTGAAATCGTGCTCCAGCTGTTTAAACAAACACTCCTCCAAAATCTTCTCACGATGGTCCAAATAAACTTAGTGCGATACTTTCTTTTCACCAGTAGATGTCTCTCTCCAATTCACAAATCCCCCGACAACAAAGTATCAATTGTAAATCCACAAAAATAATTACTTCCTCTTCTCCAAATTAAGTCCTTTTGTTGTTTAAAGAATACTTCTCTATTTTCTTTTTCTTATCTTATTTTTAATTTCTTCCAAGTCCAATTTTAAATCCAAGTGGAAGGTTCCTTTAGGGTTTTAGTTTTAAAGTTCCTTTTTTCCCCCCAACTGAGTTCCAATTAGCTTCTAATTATGCGTTAGGACTTCTTTCAAGCTTTAATTTTTTTTTTCTTCTTACCTGTGAGTTGGCCAATCACTCACCCGGTAACAATACTCTGTTCAATCTCCACTCCTGCTCTTCCTCTTCTTGTTTGTGGCCGCTCCTGATTTTGACAGCTCCATGGCTGCCTTCCCTCACCGCTGGGTCGGAGACTAATGCCAGCACTTCAGGGAACTTGCTCTTTCCCTATCTGTACCAGCCTGTGCCTCCTTTCTTCACTGTCGCTACAGGACAGCTATGATCCCTAGGGATCCCCAAAATCGGCTGGGATATCGGTGTTCTCCCAGAGGTCCAGAATCCACACCGTACCGCCCGACGCTGGCCACGCCCTCTCTGAGTGGTTCTGAGTAGCCATAAAAGTTAACTGTGGGACTTCCGGCTGATGTCGCTGCAAAATCAGAAGCAGGGAACGGGTCTCCGCGTTCCCTGTGCTGAGTTCTCCCTGTTTATGGGCTCCAAGAAGAGCCAAAGCCACCTTGTAGAGGCGGCAAAGCTAAGGAGGGGCACCCTGAGAGGTCGCAGGAGAGATCGCAACTCTCCTGCTGAACCCTGGGCTTTTTTCCCTCTATGCCAAGGTGAGGAGAAGAGGCAGCCTAAAGATGGCTGCCATGAAGCTGGGACAGCTGAGAAACATCTAAGAACTGTACTGGAGCTGAGTTGGTGAACAGTGTCTGGAACTGTGTGACAAGAATCCTTTTTATTTAAAACTCAACCCCAAAAGAATATCCAGGAAAAGAGAGGCTCACTGCTATTTTTAAAAACAGCATTTTAACATTTTGAGAAGAATTTCAAAATTGAAGAAAGGCAAAAACCTTTAAAAATACAAAAAATTGGATTTTTAAATTGGACAGGCATTGTTTTGGATAGGCATTTTAAAATGCTGGAAAAACTAATACTTAAAAAACTAATATCATCTTTATATTTTGGATTGTTACCATTAAAATTGGATAAAACTGGTTAATATTGAAATATGACCTAAGAGTGCCACCTGCTGGCAAAAGGAAGGCATAACACATTCCCAAAATCTTGGAAATACTTGGCTATTATTTATTGGTTAATCTTTAGTGAGATTCACAGCCTTTGAGGCTGGTTAATAGCTCAGCAGCTCGAGTCCTAACCAAGGACCTGATCTGTCCCCGTCCCCACACACACACACACAGCCAGTCGAGGGTTAAGGAAACACTTTGGAACGCACCCAGTTCTTATCTCCGACTTGGCAGCGATAGACACACCGTCTGCCAAGGGTCTTTATTTTCACAAACAGACAGATAAGATACGAACGTTCAAGAAAGTCCAAACAGAAATAATATTCCTCCCAGCAGTTCCGGACGAGGCTTTAGTGACTGTCCAAGGTTTTGCTTTGTTCGTCACAAAAGATCCTTGACCACCACTCTCTATTATATAGTCTCTGGGGTGTGGTCTCTGGGGTGTGGTCCAGTGACTCAGTTCTAATCCCTAGCACGCCTCCCAAGCTGCTGCAAACGTTTATCACGCCTTCGGAGGCGTGCGTCCAGGAATGATGTGTCATTATCACTCTGATCCGAAGCAGCTGTTTCCTCTCCCTCGGCCGGCACTTGAAACAATGCCAGAGGGGAGGGGCCTGGAGAGGGAGGCCTGGCTGACTCCTCTTCCTCATGCTCGGAGCTTTCTTCCTCCGATGGGACAGGCTCAGAGGGCGGGGCCACAACAGGACCTAGGAACTGTTAAGGTATCGTCGGAGGATGTAAGCTGTTCCGAGTAAGGTGGTTTTTTGTAGAGTCAAAATGTTCAAGTCCGGCAAATTTAGAATTTCTAAATAGCGGGGTAGCCCTTTGGGTATTGCTCCGAGGGCTCCAATTACAATCGGGACAACACACAATTTCTTTTTCCACAGTCGCTCAACTTCAATTTGTAAGTCCCGGTACTTTGTGATTTTTTCTTGCTGCTTATCTTCAATTCGTGCATCACCAGGTATTGCAATGTCAATGAACCATACTTTTTTCTTTTCAACTATTGTTATGTCAGGTGTGTTGTGGATCAAGTGCCTGTCAGTCTGAATCCTAAAGTCCCACAAGATCTTGAGTTTCTCATTCTCTAAAACTTTCTCAACCTGATGTTCCCAGTGGTTTTTGCTGTATTCAAATCCAAACTTCTGGCACAATTTCCAGTGAATGATTTTAGCAACACGGTCATGACGTTGTAGGTAGTCAGTTTGTGAAATTTTGCTGCACCCACTGATCAGGTGGTCAACTGTCTCTTCTTTTTCATTGCAGAGGCGGCATTTGCTGTTGGTGGTAACATGTTGAATTTTTGCCTTCATACAGTTTGTGGCTAGGGCTTGTTCTTGAGCTGCCAAAATAAAGCTTTCTGTTTCTTTTTTCAGTACTCCTGATCTTAACCAGTTCCAAGTTAGTTTCTGGTCAGCTTTGCCTTCAATACTTTTCAAGTATTGGCCATGCAGAGCTTTGTGTTTCCAATTTTCAGCTCGCTGCTCAATTACTTCTTTCTTATATTCTGCTTTTGTTTTAGTTGTCTTTAAAAGGCCTCCTTTATTTACTTCCTTAATCATTGGTTCTTCACTTTTCTGGATGTAACCATTCAAGCTGCATTTTTCTTCTTCCACAGTCTGCTTTACTTGTAGGAGTCCTCGACCACCCTCTGCTCTTGGTAAATATAATCGGTCAACATCACTTTTAGGGTGCAAGGCATGATTCATTGTCATAAGCTTCCTTGTTTTTCTGTCCAAATTGTCTAACTCCATCTGGGTCCAGTCAATTATTCCTGCAGAGTATCTAATGACAGGTATAGCCCAGGTATTTATGGCTTTTATGATGTTTCCTCCACTCAATTTGGACATTAATATCTTACGAATTCGTCAAATGTACTTGGCTGAAGTTAATTCCTTGACTTTATTATGCATTAAGTCAGAGGCTTCTAAAATCCCCATTAAGTTACCATTAAAATTGGATAAAACTGGTTAATATTGAAATATGACCTAAGAGTGCCACCTGCTGGCAAAAGGAAGGCATAACACATTCCCAAAATCTTGGAAATACTTGGTTATTATTATTATTATTATTATTATTATTATTATTATTATTATTATTATTATTATTATTATTATTATTATTATTATTATTATTATTATTATTCCAGCCTGCTGGAATAGGAATGTTTTGAGGGCACGGCGGAAAGTGCGCAGATCCAGGATCCTCCATATCTCCGGGAGGAGCTCGTTCCAGACGGCAGGTGCCCCCACAGAGAAGGCTCTCCCCCTGGGGGCCACCAGTCGACACTGTTTGACCGACGGCAACCTGAGAAGCCCCTCTCTATGGGAGCGTACTGGTCGGTGAGAGGCTACTGGTGGCAGAAGGCGGTCTCGTAGATACCCCGGTCCTAAGCCATGGAGCGCTCTAAAGGTGGTAACCAAAACCTGGAAGCACACCCGGAAGACCACCGGGAGCCAGTGCAGCTCGCGCAGGAGGGGAGTCACATGGGAGTGCCACGTCGCTCCCATAACCACCCACGCGGCCGCATTCTGGACCAGCTGGACCCTCCGGGTGCTCCTCAAGGGGAGCCCCATGTAGACAGCATTACAGTAGTCCAGGCGGGAAGTGATGAGGGCATGAGTGACTGTACTTAACGAGTCCTGATCCAGAAAGGGACGCAACTGGTGGATCAGGCGGACCTGATAAAAAGTCCTCCTGGCCACAGCCGTCAAATGCTCTTCTAAAGACAGCCGTGAGTCCAGGAGGACACTCAAGTTGCGAGCCCTCTCTGTGGGGGCCAACGACTTGCCCCCAATAGTCAGAGATGGCACCAACTGACTATATCGGGATGCCGGAAACCACAGCCACTCGGTCTTGGATGGGTTGAGCCTGAGTCTGTTTCTCCCCATCCAGATCTGTACAGCCTCCAGGCACGGGACATCACTTCAAGGGCATCATTGGGGTGATCCAGTGTGGAGATGTACAGCTCAATGTCATCAGCGTACTGATGACTTCACCCCAAAACCACGGATGATCTCACCCAGCGGCTTCACATAAATGTTGAACAGAAGGGGCGAGAAGACCGACCCCTGTGTCACCCCACATACAAGGGGCCTCCAAGGTCGACCTCTGCCCCCCTGCCAACACAGACTGCAACTGGTCAGAGAGAAAGGAGGAGAACCACCGCAGCACGGTGCCCCCCACCCCTAACTCTTCCAACCGGTGCAGCATGATACCATGGTCGATGGTATCAAAAGCTGCTGAGAGGTCTAATAGGACCAGGACAGAGGAGCAACCCCTGTCCCGAGCCCTCCAGAGATCATCAACCAATGCCGTTTCTGTGCTGTACCCAGGCCTGAAGCCTGACTGGAACAGATCTAGATAAGCCGATTCATCCAGGTACTGAGGAAGCTGTCGCACTACCACACTCTCAACAACCTTTGCAACAAAGCGAAGGTTGGAGACTGGACGATAATTAGCCAACACTGCCGGGTCCAGGGAAGGCTTCTTGAGGAGAGGCCTCACCACCGCCTCTTTCAAGTCGGCAGGGAAGACACCCTCACTCAAGGAAGCATTTATAATCCCCTCGTGTAACCTCCCGAGAGGCCAGCACCAACCAGGAGGGACACGGGTCCAATAAACATGTGGCCGTGCTCAGTCTGCCCAGTATCCTGTCCACGTCTTCGGGAGTCACAGGATCAAACTCTTCCCAGATAATATTCTCAAGACCTGCCTCCATCATCCCCCCTGAATCTACCCAGTCAGAGTCCAGGTGTTCCCGAATCTGAGCAATTTTGTCATACAGATACTGTGCAAAATCCTCGGCCCTACCCTCCAAGGGGTCCTCCCGCGCTCCCTGGTGGAGCAGGGAGCGGGTCACCCTAAACAGGGCAGCCGGGCAATTATCTGATGATGCAATAAGAGCGGAAAAATAATTACATTTTGCCATTTTTATCGCCACCAGGTAGGTCTTAATATGAGACCTTACCAGTGTTCGGTCGGATTCAGAACGGCTAGCCCTCCAACTGCTCTCCAGGCGTCTTTTCTGGCACTTCATCTCCCTCAGCTCCTCGGTAAACCAAGGAGCCAGGCGAGACCGGCGCCAGGTCAGAGGCCATAAAGGCACGACCCGGTCCAAAGCTCCAGCGGCCGCCCTATCCCAGGCGGCCACTAGGTCTTCAGTTGACCCATGAGCCAGAGCATCAGGGAATGGCCCAAGCTCCATCTGGAACCTATCCGGATCCATCAGGCGCCTGGGGCGGAACCACCTCATCGGTTCCGCCTCCCTGCGGCGGGGTGCGGTGGTTCGAAGGTCAAGGCGAAGGAGGGAGTGATCCGACCATGACAAGGGCTTGATCGCTATATCCCCTATCTCAAGATCACTCAACCACTGACCAGAGACAAAAACCAAGTCCAGCGTGTTTCCCCCCGTGTGAGTAGGGCCATGAACTAACTGGGTCAGGTCCATGGCCGTCATGGAAGCCATGAACTCCCGGGCCACCTCAGATGCCTCACCGATGGATGGCAGGTTAAAATCCCCATGACCATAAGCGTGGGGGTATCAACCGCCAGCGCGGCTATAACGTTGAGCAGCTCGGGCAGGGCCGCTGACACGTGGCAGGGAGCCAGGTACGTAACCAGCAAGCCCATCTGCACCCCATGACCCCACTTCACAAGGAGGGACTCACATCCAGCCGTCTGAGGAACAGTGGCCTCCCTCGGGCCAAGACCTTCTTTAATGACAACCGCCACCCCCCGCCCCTCCCCTGTGACCTCGGCTGATGAAATGCGCGAAAACTGGGTGGGCACATTTCAACGAGGGGGACCCCCCTCCTGGCCCAACCAGGTCTCTGTAATATCCACCAGGTCCGCTCCCCCCTCCTGAACAAGATCGCAAATGAGGGGGGCTTTATTTACCACGGACCTGGCGTTGCATAGCATCAGCCGAAGGCCCAGGGCCTGAGGGTCTGTGCAACCTGGGGAATGAGAGGAGCATTGGAGGCCGGAGCGCGCCACCACTTGGAGACAGCGAGCGCACACTCCCACAACATGATATGGCCCCCTGCTCCGGCCATATCTGCCCCTCCCACCCACAGTACTGATATAATGTCCATCAACAACACAAGCTCTAACCCCCTCCTTGACCCCGAGTCCCACACCTCCCGTGCTGCGCTCCTCAGCCGGACCAGGCCCCCTCCCCCGCGGGTTCTCCCCCAAACCCACACAACCCACCCCCCTCCCAGAACCCTTGGCAATTTAAATGTGAGAATAAGAAAGACACTATTATTAAAGTGGACCCCTGAAGGCTACAACACAAGACTGAATTTATAGAAGGACTTATGAAGGTTCTGGAAAACGTCTTGGGACTATCCAGAGGAACAGGTCAATCAGCTTTGGGATATAAAGATTCATGAATATTAAACTTTTTGAGAAGTGACTTTAGGTTTGAATATATGGTTTTTGGACTATTGGTCAAAAGAGGGACAAAATAAAACTAAACAAGATGCTCCACCAGCAAGAAAGGAGTGGAATTTGGGGAGAAACGGCATCGTTAATTCAAAGTATTAAGGATACTTTGACAAGAAGCTACAAGGAGATTATGAATAAAATGCAGAGTATAGATTGAGAGCTGGAAAACATGATACAAAGGACAAGGAGTGACCATGACGCCCAGGAAGAGGAGGAGCCAATTGAAAGAGTAGATGAAAAAACAGAACAGATAAACCAACAAATAAAATGACATGACAAGAAGGAGATAACTACAAAAACAATAATGACTGATGAAATAAGATGAGGGGAGAGTATTTTAAGGGAATTAAAAAAAGAACTGGAGTTGCAGGAATATTTTTTTTGGAAGAGACATAGGGGCAAGAGTAGATATTTTGAAAATTAGAGAATGGAATAGGGCAGAGAAGGGAGAAATGTTTAAAATGATTGGTCAAGATAGAGACAAAGATTCAAGAGAGGAAAATGGGAGGCAAGCTAAGAAAAAAACAATTAAAGCTTTAAAGCGGGCAAGAGACAATGGATAGAAAGGGAAAATTTTTAAATATAATAGTGGCATAATTAAAAGTTAGAATAGGGATGCAAACTAGAGACAGGGGGATTAATGGAATAGACCCGTGATGGCAAACCTATGGCACGCGTGCCACAGGTGGCACGCGGAGCCACATTAGTGGGCAAGCCAGCTCAGTTCTGGGGCGCATGCGCACGCCGGCCAGCTGATTTTCGGGCGTTCTGGGCCCACCAGAAGTAGGGAAACAGTCTGTTTCCTGCCTCTGGAGGGCCTGGGGGGGGTGGAGAAGGCCCGTTTTTCTTTCTTACCTGGCTCCAGATCCTCTCTATGCATCTGGGAAGGGCGAAAACAGCCTTTCCCACTCCCTTGGAGGCCATACGGAGGCTGAAAGGGCCCATTTCCCGACTCCTGGTGGGACAGGAAGTGATGTTTTTTCCTGTCCCCAGCCTCCAGAGACTCCTAGAGAGGCTCCTAGAGACTCCTAGAGAGGTTCTGGAGGCTGGGGACAGCAAAAAAGTCGCTTCCTGTCCCACCGAGAGTTGGGAAATGGGCCCTTTCAGCCTCCATAGGGCCTCCAAGGGAGTGGGAAAGGCTGTTTTCGCCCTTCCCAGATGCATAGAGAGGATCTGGAGCCAGGTAAGAAAGAAAAACGGGCCTACCAGGCCATCATGTGCCAGGAGCAGGGGTGGGTGGGGTTGCGTATGCATGCGCGTGGGCACATGCGCGCGTGACCCTCCCCTGCCCCCCCCTCCTAGGACGCGATGGCAAAAAGGTTAGCCATCACTGGAATAGACATTTTGTCACGAGTGTTTCCAGGATTGCTGTGGCTATCTGCCTACTCACAAACAGTATGGTTTTAATCAAGCCATCTGCTGTTGGCAATTACCTGCAAGCCTTCCCCGCCCTAGTTAATTGCAGGTTAACTCCCTATATAAGCAAGGACCTTTTGCTTGCTACTCGGGCCTAGTCTTCTAGGCCTAAAAGCACAGCTCCTGCAGGAAGCTTGGTGCCATGCCGCAGATGGGAGAAGAATGCAGATAAGGACTCCAGATGTTACAGAGAGACTCCCACAGATGCTTGCCTTTTGCTGTTTTATAGCACGCAAGCTATCATCGGGACTGCTGTTGCTGGATCTTCTTCCTCCCACAAGCTTCAAGCAATGTTTGCTGTTTTGAACTGATTTTATTTCAGGTGACTTTCAGCTGTGAAGCTCGTGCTGCTCCCACCATGATGGCCTTGATGATGTATCGACGCTGAAGCTGCTTACCTTCATGCTAGCTTTATTCTTTTGTGAACTGTTTCGGTATTGTGGAGAGGGATCTAGGGAGATAGCCTTGCTTCACATACCCAGATAAGACTTTGTTTTTAATGTGTTTTCTTAAAGACATAGTGCTTTTTAAATGTTTTAAAGTAAATTATATTTTTTACACAAGACGCCTCTGTTAGAATCATTTCAGTCTCAGTGTGTTTACTCATGAGCTGGTTCACGGTCCGGGGTACCCCTCAACCCCATTTCGTCACAGTTGGTAGCAGAGGATGGTTTAACGAACTTACGCTCATGTGGTAACACGCTAGACTGGAATGTCTGCAGTTGAATAGATGTTGACTAGGGCAGCAGCAGCAGCAAAAAGTATGAAGTCACAAACTGGACTGTCTGGGGCTCAGGCCAAAAATGTTTTGGCTGAAAAACCCCAAACTCTAATTGACTTAGAGAATAGTGGAGCTATAAGTTTTGGAGCAGAGGCCTCAAATTCTGAAGGGCCTAAGATAGTGAATGAACCATCATCACCTAAAGAAGTAGAGACTGGAAGAACGCCACTTCAGGTCTTGAAAACAAATACAGAGGTGGATGATGAGTTTAGGAAGGCAATCCTTCAGTTTTTAGGTTTGCCCACAGTAAGTCAAAACCCGACTACTGATTCTAGCGGATTATTAAAGAATCCAGCCGTGAAAGAAAAGAAGATCGAAGTCCTAGAAAACACCAGATTGGTAAGAGACTTTCAATCTTTTCCTAAAACCCCCACCTCAGACCATAAGTGGAGAATGGGGGATAACAGACTGCCTGATTCAAATGTTCCTGCTTCTTTGTTAAACCAGCATGGCCAAGTTGATATTGCGCCACCTGCTGTTGAAGCCATCATAGATCAGGCTATAAAGACTTTAGCTCCCTTGATGACATCAGTGACTTCTGCTAAAAATTTAACAGACTCTCATGTTGAGCGTAAGGTTGCAAGTGTGATAGAAACTTTGGCAACCATTTTAGGCGATGGTTTGCAGGCACCATTGGCTCAGCAAACAGTAGCTGCACATACCAAAGTACCCCTGATGTCTGCGACTAATTCAGAGCACGCCATGAGTGGGATATATCCATCCGTGACGACATCGACATCCAGGATGGTTCCGGAGGCTACCTCAACAGAAGATAGGAATTTGGGAGCGCGTCCAAAAATTCCCAGAGATGTGCACCAGAGAGGACCCTCGAGTTTTTGTGATCAAGCCAGGATGAGTTTTGCATCCGCACAACCTGAAGTTTTAATCCCTCCCATTGGGGAGGAACGATCGTCAGAATGCCTGATGGAAGACACTGTGCTGTGTGCTTCCATTCCAATGCCTTATTGCCCATTCCAGGACGGACCACATTTTGAACATCAATTAATGTCTATTTCCATGTTTAATAATGTACAGGTCCTTCCTCCTAATTTTAAAAGTTTAAGTGTGGGTGGAGGAAATTTTAAGGAATGGGTTAAAAGTATTCAAGTAATTTTAATGAAAGAAAATGTTTTATCATTGCTGTTAAAACCCCCACCTAGACCATGGTCCTTAGAGGTTGATATTTTACACCATAAGGCCTTTTGTATTTTATTGATGTCCATTGACCCTGCACTATATCCCAGTTTACCTAGTAACCTGACTGTAACAGAAGTTTGGGTGAAACTCCATAAGCTATTTTGTTCAAAAAGCTCCCATGTTACAAACAGAGTTTATAGGGAGTTCTATTCCGCAAGGTTGAAGGCGGGAGTAGATATTAATGAACACTTATGTGAGTTAAACAGGTTAAGGCAGGAATTGATGTTGAGGGGGGAAACAGTGTCTGAACAAACCCTCATTACTGTTATACTCAATTCCCTTGATCCTAGCTGGGATAATTTTATATCGCAATTGGATAATGTTAGCTGTAATAACTTATCCTTAGAAGTGTTATCTGGCAGATTGATTGCAGAAGATAACTTGCGAAAATGCAGGGCGGCTTTTCATAAAAAGGAAAAACCTTTAAGAAGGCCCGATAGTTCAGATAGAGCATATACTATCGGAGAATGCTTCAATTGTGGTTCAAGAGAACATTATAGAAGGGATTGCCCACAAAATGTGAATGCTAGGGCATGTTCAAAGGCACCTTCTGATAATAAATGTAAAAGGAGGCCATTGCCTCCTGGTAGAAAGCCAAGTATAGATGTTCCTAACCACAGAAGGGGTAAAAAGCCAAATAGAGGCAACAAAGGGAACAATCCCAGGTTTAATGATAGCTCTGTAGGTATAGTGGAAACTACTGAGTCAGAGCTTACAAGGGAACAGCGAGAGCAACTATGGTTAATGGACAGTGGAGCCAGCAACCATGTTGTCAGTGACCGAAGGTTGTTTGTTAATATGAGAAGGCATCAATCCATGGTCAAAGTTGCAAACGGTAAAAAGGTGAATGTTGTTGGCATTGGAGATGTTTATATTCCTGGAATAGGAGAGATTCATGGAGCATTGTATGTACCAGAGATAGATCATAATTTGCTAAGCCTAATGAGGATATGTGAGAACCCTAGAATGGAGATTCTGTTCTCAGGAGGAACAGCTGTGATCAAAAACAACAAATGTGTGATTGGGGAGGTTTTGAAGATAGGTGGCTTGCCTTATTATTCCCCCAATACGAATGCTGAGTCCTGCAGTGATAGCAATTATGCTATCTCATTTGGTAGTAACAATGAATCACAGTTAGAACTAGGTGATGAGGATCAAGACTTTCACCAGAGGAAGCCTTGTAAAGACAAATGTAAAGTTAATAAAAAGTTTTTAAATTTTAACTTAGAGTTAGATAGTAGGAAACCTGAAAATGCTAATGCAATTGCTACAGGTGAGCCGTTGCACAATGAATGTGCTCACTTGATGCATCGTAGATTAGGTCATGTGAGTTTTCCTATAGTGAAGAAGGTAACCGAACACTCAAGGGGAACCAAGATCAATGACTGTAACACATTCCTAGACTGTTCAATTTGTAGGAGTGCAAAGTTGAAGGTGAAATCTGCGCCCAAGAAGTCTCAGAGGTACTCTGAACACCCATTTCAGCTCGTCCACATGGATTTGGTGGGTCCATTCGCACCTTCCGTGGGTAAGAGACGGTACTTTCTTACCATAGTAGACGACCATAGCAGATTTGGATTCGTTTTTCCCCTAATGTCCAAGAGTGAAACGTTGACTAAGTTTAAGGAATTTTGTAACTTAGTCCAGAACCAGCACAAGATCAGAGTTAAGAAGATCTTGACTGACAGAGGAACTGAATTTAATTTGAATCAGTTCTCCAGCTGGTTAAGGAGTAAGGGTATAGTCCACTTACGCACCGCGCCTTACTCTGCGTTTCAAAATGGCATCGCAGAACGACGCAATGGCGTGTTACAAACTATGATGCGGTGCGCCCTAGAAGATTCCGGATTAAACTTCGTGTATTGGGTATAAGCAGTTAGATACGCGAATTACACCCTGAACCGTGTGTGGTCTAGTGTGGTGCAGAAGACCCCATACGAGGTGCTATACGGCCATAAGCCTAGCTTGGCACACCTCCACGTTTTTGGAGCAATGGCCGATGTTCATGTCCCGAAGGAGCTCAGGAGAAAGGGAGACCCAATCTCTGTTAAACTGAGATTTGTTGGTTATGAGCAGGGCTCCAAGGCATTTAGGTTTGCCTACCCTAACGGGAAACTAATGATATCAAGGTCTGCCACCTTTCACGAAGGGGCCAATTGGAGTAAGATCCATGCCAATGAGATTCTTACTCAGAACCCTTCCCGTAGTTGTCATAGGCGAGCGGAGGATGTATCGGAAAACCTATCTGAGGATAGGGATACATCTGGTTCTGGGAAGCGTGCATCCCAGGCACCCTTGAAAGGGGTGTTGAAGCGTAAGATGGGGGTAGCCAGGAAGGATAGGCACCCAGCTTCTGAGACGCATAGTGATAGTCACGAGGTAGATGACTCATCGGACGACTCTGATGTGAGTGACTCTCCTAAAGGCAGACCAGTTAGGGTTACTAGGGGCAATAAGCCTAAGAGGTACAACGACTTTGTTACCTCAGTCGACCAGGTTTTGGCCACCCCTCAGAGATATGACGATGTGTTGGCCTTACCTGACCATGAACGGCAGAAGTGGCTGGCCGCTATGGATACAGAATTAGATAGCCTGAGAAGGCTCGATGTATTCATGCCAACAAGATTGCCCAAGGACAAGAGGGTGATCGGCACCAGGTGGCTTTTCAAGCAAAAGCCCATTGAAGGTGGGGGCTTTATCTATAAGGCGAGACTAGTGGCGCAGGGATTTTCGCAGAGATTCCCTGACGATTATGAGGACACCTTCTCGCCCACGGTGCGCCCTGAGAGCGTGAGAACAGCTCTCTCTATCGCTACCATGCGAGGCGAACATGTATATCAGTTCGATATTCAGACCGCGTACCTGCACGCCCAGTTAGACAAAGAGCTGTACGTGGGGATTCCTCAGGGAGTAAGCCATCGGGAAGACGATGTGTGGTTGTTGAACAAGAGCCTATATGGCTTAAAACCATCTGGTAAGCGATGGTACGAGTGTCTCACTAAAAGCCTGAGAGAGATGGGCTTTTTACCATCATCGGCTGACGAGTGTGTTTTTGTCAAGGAAGATCAGGGCATTAGGGAAACAGTACTGTTGTACGTCGATGACATACTATATATTTGCAGATCAGAGAACAGGCATAAGAAGTTCTCTGAGGACCTAAGTAAGAGTTTCGCCTTAAAACCATTAGGTCACATTAGCAAATTTTTAGGGGTGCAATTCGTAAAAACCGAGAAGGGGTTTCGGCTCTCTCAGGAAGATAAGATTCAGGAATTGCTTAAAAAGTGTAGCATGGTAGAGGCGAAGCCATGCGATACCCCTATGGCAACAGACTTCCTTAAGAATATGTACACTGAGAGCACGGAGTTTGAGGATAAGACCCTTTACAAGTCCGTGATTGGGTCGTTGTTGTACATTGCAAATTGGACTAGACCGGACATCAGTCTAAGTGTAAATGTGTTATCTAGACATTCTGAAC
This sequence comes from Pituophis catenifer annectens, assembly GCF_029215685.1. Lineage (NCBI taxonomy): Eukaryota > Metazoa > Chordata > Lepidosauria > Squamata > Colubridae > Pituophis > Pituophis catenifer. The sequence goes on along the minus strand of NW_027256885.1, from coordinate 72,074,715 downwards.
ATCCCACACAGTACCATTGGAGCGGAATTAAACGACTCCTGAGATACTTAAAGGGTACTGTGAACTATTCATTGTTATTGGAACCAGAAGCAACTAGAGAATTAAGATTGAGTTGTTTTTCGGATGCCGATTGGGCAGGGGATGTTAGATCTAGAAAAAGTACCTCGGGGTACATTGTATACCTAAATAATAGCCCCGTGTATTGGTACTCTGGGAAGCAGAAGTTAATTGCAACTTCCACAGCGGAAGCTGAGTATGTCAGTTTGTCCAAAGCTTCCAATAACCTAGTTTGGTTTGACGATCTTCTGGTAAGCTTATGGAGGCAGCCCATGCAACCTATAAAAGTTTATGAGGATAACATGGCTGCCATTAACATATCGGAAGCCGATGCTGTAGGCCAGAGATCGCGCCATATTGATATTAAAATCAAACATGTGAGGCAATTGGTGAAAACAGGTTTCATTAAGACTGTGTATTGTGAAACCAAGGAACAGGTAGCGGACGTGTTTACCAAACCGCTGCCCCGTGACCAACACCTCTATCTTCTGGGTAAAATGTCTATGGCTATGTGAACGTACTTACCATTGATGTATATATGTACCCAATGTAGAATGTATGTTTGTTAACCAGTCAAATAGCCGCAGAGAAGGGGATTGTCACGAGTGTTTCCAGGATTGCTGTGGCTATCTGCCTACTCACAAACAGTATGGTTTTAATCAAGCCATCTGCTGTTGGCAATTACCTGCAAGCCTTCCCCGCCCTAGTTAATTGCAGGTTAACTCCCTATATAAGCAAGGACCTTTTGCTTGCTACTCGGGCCTAGTCTTCTAGGCCTAAAAGCACAGCTCCTGCAGGAAGCTTGGTGCCATGCCGCAGATGGGAGAAGAATGCAGATAAGGACTCCAGATGTTACAGAGAGACTCCCACGGATGCTTGCCTTTTGCTGTTTTATAGCACGCAAGCTATCATCGGGACTGCTGTTGCTGGATCTTCTTCCTCCCACAAGCTTCAAGCAATGTTTGCTGTTTTGAACTGATTTTATTTCAGGTGACTTTCAGCTGTGAAGCTCGTGCTGCTCCCACCATGATGGCCTTGATGATGTATCGACGCCGAAGCTGCTTACCTTCATGCTAGCTTTATTCTTTTGTGAACTGTTTCGGTATTGTGGAGAGGGATCTAGGGAGATAGCCTTGCTTCACATACCCAGATAAGACTTTGTTTTTAATGTGTTTTCTTAAAGACATAGTGCTTTTTAAATGTTTTAAAGTAAATTATATTTTTTACACAAGACGCCTCTGTTAGAATCATTTCAGTCTCAGTGTGTTTACTCATGAGCTGGTTCACGGTCCGGGGTACCCCTCAACCCCATTTTGTCACACATTTTTATATAATAAGGTGAAGTAATAACAAGAGGGGAAATCAGAATTTGAATGGTGGTATTATCAAGTATGCTTGAATAATATGGTGATTGGCATAAAAATAACATATTGAAATAGAATAGAATTCTTTATTGGCCAAGTGTGATTGGACACACAAGGAATTTGTCCTGGTGCATACGCTCTCGGTGTACATAAAAGAAAAGATACATTCATCAAGAATCATAAGGTACAACACTTAATGATAGTCATAGGGAAACAGTCAATATAAATCTTAAGGATACCAGCAACAAGGTTACAGTCATACAGTCATAAGTGGGAGGAGATGGGTGATAGGAACGATGAGAAGATTAATAGTAATGCAGACTTAGTAACTAGTTTGACAGTGTTGAGGGAATTATTTGTTTAGCAGAGTGATGGCGTTCAGGGAAAAACTGTTCTTTTGTCTAGTTGTTCTGGTGTGCAGTGCTCTATAGCATCGTTTTGAGGGTAGGAGTTGAAACAATTTATGTCCAGGATGCGAGGGGTCTGTAAATATTTTCACAGCCCTCTTTTTGACTCGTGCAGTATACAGGTCATCAATGGAAGGCAGGTTGGTAGTAATTGTTTTTTCTGCAGTTCTAATTATCCTCGGAAGTCTGTGTCTGTCTTGTTGGGTTGCAGAACCAAACCAGACAGTTATAGAGGCGCAGATGACAGACTCAGTAATTCCTCTGTAGAACTGTATCAGCAGCTCCTTGGGCAGTTTGAGCTTTCTGAGTTGGCGCAGAAAGAACATTCTTTGTTGTGCTTTTTTGATGACGTTTTTGATGTTGGGTGTCCATTTTAGGTTGTGAGATGGTAGAACCTAGAAATTTGAAGGTCTCTACTGTTGATACTGTGTTGTCTAGTATTTTAAGAGGTGGTAGTATGGGAGGGTTTCTCCTAAAGTCCACCACCATTTCTACAGTTTTGAGTGTGTTCAGTTCCAGATTGTTCTGGTCGCACCACGAGGCTAGTTGTTCAACCTCCCGTCTGTATACAGATTCATCATTGTCTCGAATTAGACCAATCACTGTTGTGTCATCTGCGAACTTCAGTAGTTTAACAGATGGATCGTTTGAGATGCAGTCATCGGTATATAGAGAGAAGTGGAGAGAGCACACAGCCTTGTGGGGCCCCTGTGCTAATTGTACAGGTATCAGATGTGATTCTGCTTAGCTTCACCTGCTGCTTCCTGTCTGTTAGGAAGCCTATGATCCATTTACAAGTGTGTTCAGGTACCGCTAGCTGGTTTAGCTTAGTTAGAAGAATGTCTGGAATGATGGTGTTGAATGCTGAACTAAAGTCTACAAACAGGACCCTTGTGTAGGTCTTTGGAGATTCAAGATGTTGTAGGATGTAGTGCAGAGCCATATTAACAGCATCATCTGTTGATCTATTTGCCTGGTATGCAAATTGCAGGGGGTCTAACAGCGGATCTGTGATGGTTTTCAAGTGACACAGCACTAGCCTTTCAAAGGTTTTCATAACTACAGATGTTAGAGCAACTGGTCTGTAGTTGTTCATGTCCTTGATGGTGGGCTTCTTCGGCACTGGGATGATAGTAGAGCGTTTGATTTATTGAAGATATGGGTGAAGATGGGGGCCAATTGGTCAGCACAGACTTTTAAGCAAAAAGGAGTTATCTTGTCTGGGCCTGGAGCTTTTCCTGGCTTTTGTCTGTGAAATAGGTCTTGCACTTCCTTTTCTGTGATCACTAGGGGTTGTGAAGCCAATGGGATGGGGTCAGTTGTAGGATGTTTGGCTGTTGTTGGTGTGTCTGAGATGGGGTCAGTTGTAGGAGGCTTGGGTGTTGTTAGTGTGCCTGAGATGGGGGTTGTGGAGGTAGGTGGCTGTAGTTTCCTTTCTGTTATGTCCTTATAAGGACATCCGCCCGGATTGGCTGCCAGCCATCGGGCGGGAAAGTTTGAATCACTGTCAGGGGCGGTGCGACTGCCGGAGCGAATATAAGGAGAGCTCCGGCAGCGCCCGGCCAGTCTTGCTACTGTTTCTTGTTCTAAATAAAGCTACAAATGTAACGAGCTGGTCGCGTCTTCCATTCCTGCGCCGATCTAACACTGGCAACGAAGGACTAGAGAAAGAGACGAACCTCGTGGCGCCAAGCCAACAAGACCAAGACTCTGGCACCTGGAACCACAGTAGGCATTTCCGAAGGCATGGCATCCGCTGAAGTCACTTTGCCAGCCCTTGCTCCATTCCGCCCAGGGAAGGACAAGTGGAAATCCTACGTGGTCAAATTTCGGCAATACCTGAGAGGCAACAACATCAGGGATGCCGATGATGACCGAAAAAAGGGCATCTTCTTGGCCAACTGCGGCTCCGAAGTCCTTGATATGGCAATCGATCTCGTAGCACCACGAGACATCGAAGAAGTGCCATGGGCAGACCTGCTGCAAATCCTGGAAGACCACTATGCCCCAACTGGAACACCAGTGGCGAACCGTTTCACCTTCCATCAGAGGGACCAAAAGGAAGGTGAGACCATCAAAGAATTTGTGGCCGCCCTGCGCCAGATCGCAGCCAGCTGTGAGTTCGACCACGTGGACAACGCCATCGCTGACCGCGTGGTTTTCGGCATGAGGGACAGAGGCCTGCAAAAGAAATTCCTGAGCAGGAAGAAACTCGTGCTCAAGGATGTGGTGGAGGAAGCCACCGCATCCGAAATCTCGGAGAAAGCAGCTGCAGCAGTAAGCAGAGCGAAGGGAATCCACAAGATTCGCTCAACGGCGCAATCATCAACCGAGGACTCCACAGCTGGATCAGAGTCGGAGGAGGAGTCCACTGTCCACAAAGTATCCAGACCCCCAAGGCGGGAAACCGCACAAAGAAGCTACAAGGGGGAGCGCTGTGCCAGCTGCAGAGGGGACCATGCCAGGGCAACCTGCAAGTGGAGAGATGCGACCTGCAGACGCTGCAACAGAAGGGGTCACATCACCGAAGCTTGCAGAGCCGAGGAGCCAGCCCCAGAGCCTTCCAGCCACCGTCCCCGCGAGAATCGGAAGGATTACCAGAGATCATCCAAACGGTCCTCTGGCCCATCCAGACGCAGAGACGATGATTTTCCCCGGAGCGGAGCGGTCCACCAGACGACCATCGCACACACGAACTCAGACAATGCCACCAAGTTCCACGTGACCATCCACGTGGAGGAAGCACCCTGCGAAATGGAGGTAGACTCGGGCTCGGTCTACTCCATCATGGACTGGCAACAATTGAAGCGCCTGCAACCCAGCATCACTAAGCGAGACCTGAAGCCATTACACTCCAAGCTCGTCGACTTCGGGGGAAACCCCATCAGAGTGTTAGGAAGAGCCAACATCCGAGTCGCCTACAACGAGTTCAAAGGCAAGCTTCCCATCACCATCGTGAAGGACAGCCGACCGAACCTGCTAGGAGTGGAGTGGTTTAAGCCGCTGGGGCTTTCAATCGAAGGCATCAACCAAATTCGCAGGGATGAACTTGACAACCTCATCGAAGAGTTCAAGGAAGTCTTCGATGGTAAGCTGGGGAAATTTGTGGGGAGGCCAATCTCGTTTAATCTGGTCAAGGGAATCACCCCAATTAGGCTGAAGTCCCGCCGGGTTCCATTTGCCCTGCGGCCTAAAGTAGACGAGCAGCTGGATAAGCTGATCGCCCAGGGCATCCTGGAACCGATCAATCATGCCTCATGGGAGACCCCCATTGTGACCCCACTGAAGCATGATGGGTCTGCACGCATCTGCGCCGACTATCGTTGTACCATCAACAAGGCGTTGGCACAGAGCGCATACCCAGTCCCAGTAGTGCAGCACCTGTTGCATTCCCTGGGAACTGGCACAATTTTTGCAAAACTGGACCTGGCCCAGGCTTACCAGCAACTGCCAGTGGATGAAAAAACGGCGGAGGCCCAAACTATAGTCACACACAGGGGGGCATTCAAATGCAACCGTCTCCAGTTTGGAGTCAGCGCTGCCCCCGGCATCTTCCAATCAATGATGGAACGCCTTCTTCAAGGCGTTCCAGGGGTGGTGCCATACTTTGATGATGTGCTGATCTCCGGAGATTCACAGGCACAACTCCTTGATAGGCCCAGGCTTGTCCTGCAGCGCTTCAAGGCCAAGGGCTTGAGAGTCAGGAGAGATAAGTGCATCCTAGGAGTACAGGAAGTCGAGTTCCTGGGCTACCTCATTGATAGCACTGGCATCCACCCCACCAAATCTAAAGTGAAGGCAATCCATGAAGCTCCGAGCCCCAAAAACAAAACGGAACTTCAGGCATTCCTTGGGTTGCTCAACTTCTATGCAATGTTTCTTAAACAGAAAGCCACAGTTGCTGAGCCACTCCACCGCCTGCTGGGGAAAGCGGCTTCCTGGAAGTGGGGCCAAGAAGAGGAAGCAGCATTCCGAGCCGTAAAAGGACTTTTAACTTCAAAAAGCGTCCTCATCCAGTACAATGAGACGCTCCCCATCAAGCTAACCTGCGATGCGTCGCCCTACGGGGTGGGGGCAGTCCTCAGCCACGAACTGCCCAACGGCTCGGAAGCCCCCATAGCATACTTCTCGAAGACCATGTCCGGCACAGAACGCAACTACAGCCAGCTGGACAAAGAAGCACTGGCCATCGTGGCAGGAGTGAAACGCTTCCACGAATACCTCTATGGGAGACGTTTCACCATAGTAACCGACCACAAGCCACTCCTGGGGCTCCTCGCAGGCGACCAACCCACCCCGACCTTCATGTCCCCACGGATGACGAGATGGGCCATCTTCTTAGCCGGCTACTCCTACAGGCTCGTGCACCAGCCAGGCACAGCCATAGGAAACGCCGACGCGCTGAGCAGATGCCCATTGAAGGATCCAGTAGAAGACCCAGCCCCCACGCTCCACCTCTTCCACATAGATGACGACGCCAGCTGTCCAGTATCGTCTGCAGATGTGGCCGTCCACACCCAGAAGGACCCCACACTCCGCCAAGTGAAGTCCTGGATCCTCAGGGGGTGGCCAGCGCAGAAGACGGAGGAGAAGTTCAGCCCGTTCGCCAGAAAGCAGAAGGAGCTGTCCACCATGAAGGGCTGTTTACTATGGGGAGACAGGGTGCTGATCCCAAGCACTCTGCAACGGCGGACTCTAGAGACCTTACATAAAGGGCACCCAGGCATCGTCCGCATGAAGGCCCTGGCACGGAGTTACGTCTGGTGGCCCTCACTGGACAGAGACATTGAAGAATGGGTCTCCAGATGTGACCTGTGCCAAGAAGTTCGCCCAGCGCCGCCACAAGCCGAAACAGCGAAGTGGGAGACCCCCAGCAACCCCTGGTCGAGGATACATATCGACTTCGCGGGTCCGATGCAGGGGCGCCACCTCCTCATCGTGGTAGATGCCTTCTCCAAGTGGCTCGAGGTGGTACCCATGGCATCTACCACAACGGAAGCGACAATCTGGGCCCTGCGCCGCTTTTTCGCCACCCACGGACTACCGGATGTGCTGGTCTCCGACAACGGCCCCCAACTCACATCCCTGGCAATGGAGGCGTTCCTGGCAGGACTGGGCATCCGCCATGCCCTGTCCGCCCCGTACAGGCTGGCTGGGAACGGACAAGCGGAACGGATGGTGAGGCTCACCAAGGAGGCACTCACCAAGATGGGCACGGGCGACTGGCAGGAAAGAATAGACAACTTCCTCCTCACCCAGCACATCACGCCGCATGCCACCACCCACAAGAGCCCGGCCGAACTGTTGATGGGCAGAAGGTTGAGGTCACCATTGGACCGGCTGCACCCACAATACAGCCCAGAAGTGACCGCAACGGCCAGCCGCCCGCTTCGCGCCTTCAGCAAAGGAGATTCAATTTTCGCGCTGAATTTCCACGGCTCTCCTAAGTGGCTGAAGGGAAAAATAGACAGCACAACCGGCCAGAGATCCTACACTGTGGAGCTGGAAGATGGACAGGTCTGTAGACGTCACATCGACCAGCTCCGGAAAAGGTGGGGGGGAGCGCAAGAAAACCAGCCTGACGAGGGAGGCCTACAACACCCTGACGAGGTAGGCCTGCAACACCCTGGCGAGGTAGGCCTACAACACCCCTACGAGGTAGGCCTACCACACCCCGGCGAGGCAGACCACCGCCACCCCCGACGAGGCTGGCCAAGCACACTACCAGGCGCTGACACATCGACAGTCCAGAGCGGTAGACCGGGGCCAGCCGAATGGGGGATGGCAACACCAACCCAGCGAGGTGGGCACCCGGCTCAACAGGGCGAGAGACCACCAACACGGCACACGAGTAGACCAGGACCTGCCCAGAGGGGAAGCACCACACCACGCCAATGAAGGCAACCCACATCAGCCCTGCCAGGGAGACCTCCACTCCAGGCGAGTAGACCGGGGACCATCAGAGATGGGCACACCGCAGCCCAGGGGCGAGGGTGGCACACGACTCCCCGGCGAGAGGGACCCCCGCCCAGCACGGAAAACAACCCGGCAACAACAACCCAGCCCAGATGACCCCAGCCACCAAACTGCAGTAGACCAGGGATTAGGGCGAAGGGAAAGCCGACAACAACCCGGCCAGAGAGGCCTGCGCCACCCTAGCAGGGGAGACCTCCACCAACCCGGGGAGGTAGCCCCGCAATGACATCCCAACCAGGTCGACCACCACCGACCCGACGGGGGAGGCCAACACCAGCCCGGCCAAGGAGACCTGCGCCACCCCTGCGAGGTCGGACACCACGACCCGAGCCAACACCATCCACAGCTGGCAGACCGGACCCGAGGGCACCGATCCGAACCACCCACCAGACAACAACGAGCCGAACCGAAGCCGAATCACAGCGCCCGGGAGACCGGGGAAGAGCAAGTGACAGCCGGTGACTTACCAAGACTCAGACGCTCTTCCCGGGTCGGAACCGAGCAGCACCGACGAGGCGAGAGATCCCCAGGCCAGGAGGAAGACCACCAGAACCAGCAATCCAAGGTCTGCGGTCCGGCCGGAGGCGCTGAGGGTGACCCCGCACACTCGCCAGCCGAACTGAGCCCGGTTCCGGGGAGGGAACCAGGAGACACAGGAGCCCTGTCCGTCCAGGTCGGGGACGAGGAAGAAGTGAGACTACGCAGGTCAGCTAGGGTGCCGAGGCGTCCTACGTACCTGCGGGACTACGTAACATTCATAAATGAACGTTGAATTTTTTTCGGACTAAGGGGGGAGGAGTGTTATGTCCTTATAAGGACATCCGCCCGGATTGGCTGCCAGCCATCGGGCGGGAAAGTTTGAATCACTGTCAGGGGTGGTGCGACTGCCGGAGCGAATATAAGGAGAGCTCCGGCAGCGCCCGGCCAGTTTTGCTACTGTTTCTTGTTCTAAATAAAGCTACAAATGTAACGAGCTGGTCGCGTCTTCCATTCCTGCGCCGATCTAACACTTTCAAACCTGCAGTAAAACATGTTCAGGTCATCTGCCAGTTGTTGATTTCTTTCAGCCTGGGAAGGAGGTTTGACATAACCGGTTATATTTTTAACAGTTTTCCACATGTTTGCTGGTTCATTTGTTGAGAACTGATTCTTTAGCTTTTCAGAGTAGCTTCTTTTTGCTGCTCTGATCTCCCTTGTTAATACATTTCTGGCCTGATTGTACAGCATTTTATCACCTTTTCTGTAGGCTTCCTCTTTGGAACGATGTAGCTGCTTAAGTTTAGCTGTGAACCAAGGTTTTTTGTTACTGTATATTCGCAAGTTCCTGATCAGTACACATACTGAATATTGAATATTGAAATATTGAATAATTAAATAATGGAAGATTATAACTTAACATAAATATGTGTACTATTACCAGAATTATATAAGCTTGTCAAATGTAGTAAATATGATTAATATTATTTTATTTGTACTAAAATGAAAGACACTCAGGTGCCACACTGTTCACGCATTGATATGTTTGTAAAAAAATAAAAAACTTTGGGGGAAAAAGGTTGACTGTGGATTGCGTGCCAATGACATGCAGAAGCAACTGGATACCAAGGAGAGAGGACAGCCAGACCGGAGGCCATTTGGCCGACGGGAGGCCACGGCAGCACAGCCAGCCCCAAGGCCAACCCTCCCACGAAGCCAGTTTAAATGCTACAGATGGGGAAGGATGGGCCACATTGCATCGGCATGCGTGACCCCAGCTCTGAAACCCAAGCCAGAGCCACCACCCAGGGCATGACCAGAACGAGGCCCCAGGCATGCCGCTGACATGTCCCAAAAAGCCCTCCAGGCTGTAGAGGTCTCTCCCCACCCAGCTGAAAGCGGGGAGGGACCCCATTCAACGACAACCAACCGCTGGATCCCTATGACAGTGAGGATGAAGGTGAAAATGACCCAATGGTGGTTGAACCGATCCACCCCTTTGTCCTCCCAATATGCTTCACAGCCCCAAAAACAGGGACCCAGGGTACTTTTCAAGCCCTAATACACTCAGGCTGCACTAGATGCTTGATTAACCTAACCATGGTCCTGAAACTGGGGATTAGAGCGAAGAGACTGGCCCACCTGATCAGATTCGAACAGGTCGATGGGTCCCTATTGGGGGGAGCCTACACCACCCATCTAACTGAACCAGTGAAACTCGAGCTAGTGGACCACTGGGAAGCAATTCAGTTCATAATAGCCCCTAAAATGACAGACACAGTCATACTGGGGCTCTCTTGGCTAGACAAGTGGGGCCCGACGAACTGGTGGGAAGGAGGCCCCACCAGAACAATTGGCAGCCACCTTCGACAAAACGCCAGAGGTTGAGCAGATCCCCAAAGAATATCAGGACCTTGCGGAAGTGTTCAGTGAGGCTGAGTGCGATGTCCTACCCGCCTCCCCCCCCCCAAGACGGACTGTGCCATTGAAATCATCCCCGAGGCAAAACTACCCAAACCCAAACTGTACACAATGACGCCCTGGGAAATGCAGGAAATGCACAAATACATAGACAAAAACCTAGCAAGGGGTTCATCAAGCCAGCCAAGCCACGGGTTGCAGCCCCAGTCCTATTTAAAGAAAAAAAAAAGATGGAACTATGAGATTATGCATGGATTTTAGAGGTAGACACTGTCTGTGTGTACACAACCTATATCCCCTCCCACTCATGAAGGACATGCTGTCCCACCTAGCCAAGGGAAAAGTCTTTACTAAATTAGACCTCAGAGAAGCATACTACTGAGTCCGCATCAGGGAGGGAGATGAATGGAAAACAGCATTCAACTGCCCCATAGGGAGCTTCCAATTCAAGGTAATGCCTTTCGGACTGCAGGGGCCCCTGACGATGTTTATGCAGTTAATAAATAAGGTGCTGTACGAGCACCTCTATAAGGGGGTCCTTGTCTACCTGATGACATCCTCATCTACACTGAGACCATGGAGGACCACATACCCCTAGTCCGCCAGGTAGTGGAAAAATTTCTGGCGGCAAATCTGTACGTCAAGCTGTTAAAATGCAAATTTCACCACGCACGGATAGACTACCTGTCAAATGAGGGCATAGAGATGGACCCAGCCAAAGTACAAGCTGTCCTAGGCTGGCAACCCACTCGCACTCGCAGACAGCTACAAAGCTTCCTAGGATTCGCAAACTTTTACAGGCAATTCATCCCCTCCTTCGTGAAGTTTGCCAAACCCATGATGGACCTCCTAAAAACAGGGGGCCCAGGGATGAAGCCCCACCCGGGACAGCTCCTACAGTGGGACCTAACCTGCCAAAAAACAATCGAAACACTAAAAAAACTTTTTGCAAAGGAACCGATGCTGAAGCATCCTGACCCTGAACAACTCTTCGTCATCCAAGCAGATGCCAGTGATGTGGCAGTGGGAGCACTGCTACTCAAAAGAAATAGCCAAGGAAAATTACAGCCCTGTGCCTACACCTCCCACAAACTCAAGGACACAGAGAGGCAATGGCCACATGGGAAAAAGAGGCTTTTGCAGTAAGATGGTCACTGCTAACCTGGCACCACCTGCTGGAAGGGGGGGGGGAACCGTTTGAAGTCTGGGCTGACCACAAAAATCTGGAGGCCCTTAGGACCCTTCAGAAACTATCGCCCAAACAAGTCCTCTGGGCTCAACACTTCAACTGATTCAATTTCGTGCTAAAGCACATCCCAGGGGGGAGGAATTTCCTAGCTGACACCCTCTCCCGCATGCCCCAATACAAATGCGAACAGAAGGAGGTAGTAGATGCCATCATCCCCCCTACCCAAACAGCAGCCCAAGTAACCACCAGACGACAATGCTGTGACCGGCAAGACCGACCCGCAAGCGATCTAACCACAAAACTCAAACTGAACTGCTAGCAGACCCCTGGTTCCGTGACAACCAACATATCTTGACAAAAAGGGAGGACCTAGCGTGGAAGTGGACGAAACTATACATCCCGGAGTCCCTACACACCTTAATCCTCCAGAGGAGCCACGAGGTCAAATCAGTGGGCCACTTTGGGTTCCTAAAGACTTTACGCTTAGCGCAGAGGCTATTCTGGTGGCCCGGCATGAAGAAAGATGTGGACAGTTATGTGAAATGTTGCACCATCTGCGCCACTATGAAAAAGTGACCAGGAAAACCCCCCAGACTGCTGCAACCAGTGGCAGAGCCAACGAGGCCATGGGTGGAAATCACAATGGACTTTATAGTGGAGTTGCCAAAGAGCGGGGGGAACACTGTGATCTGGACTGTGACTGACCTATTCTCCAAGCAGGCACACTTCATACCCTGCAGCAGACTACCCTCGGCCCACCAGAAGTTCTCATTTCTTTCTATAATACACCTGATACTAATCGATACCCTATCTCTCAACTATGTAAAGCCTATGCATGTTTACTTGGCAGTAAGGCTACTCTCTTTCAGTGGGATTTACTCCTAATAGATACACATGATTGCAGGCAGACAGCTAGCTCCGTTGTTAAATAGGCTGTAAGTAAAATTTCTACATTAACAAAATTTATACCTAAACAACAGAATATAGGAGCAAAAAATCATAGCAATAGTCTGAGCTATGCTTTTTTTCTTTAAATGGAAGTACTACTCATTTTAACCAGACATTAAGACTCATTAGTTTGGAATACTAGTATGGCTTGCACTGAACCTTGACAGTACTTGTTTTCCTTCCAATCTAGCTCAACTTTGTTTCCTTTAAATCTTGCTTTCATTACACACCGCCCGCTTCGGACCAAGAGCTCTGTTTTTAGGGAAAGAGAGTGGACTGGAGGGGGGGGGCCTTTGGAAATAAAAGCACAGCAAGAGAAAAGGGGAAAGGCGCGCTCTGGATTCCGGAATCCGAGCCTTCCCTGAGCCGAGAAGCCTTCCTCGTTCTCATTCTTCCCAATCCCGGATCCTTCTCCCCCTCCCCCCTCACTTCCTTTTGCTTGAAACTCCTTTCAGGGTGGGAGGGAAAACCAAATAAGAATGGGAAGGAGGCAAGGACAGAAAATGGTGCATGGAGGAGGGCATTTTTCAGCCGCTTTCTGGGACTGAAAAGTTGAGGGGACCCAAGGAAGCAGCAACCAGCAGGGACTAAGACGCCCCCCCGCTCCCACCCACCACCATCCCGCACTGCCTTCTTTTTCTCTCCCTGCCCCCGCTCTTCTCTCTCCCGGGAAGAAGGGGACTAACCTTAAAAAAAAAAAAGATCTGCTGCTGAGCAGAGAAAGCAGTAGCTGGGAAAGATGTTGCTACAGAGTTAAAACAACGAAAAAAGTGCCCTTCCCCTATTCCTACCCTCCCTCTTTTTCTCCCCACCAGTTTCTTTTAGCTTTGGCTCCGATGCCAAAAGAGAAAAATCTCTTTTGTTTGTGAAGTCCCCCTCCTTTTTTCCCCGCCCAGCTGGAGACAGACAGGAGAGGGCTGCTGCTGCCCCTATCAGTCCCAGCACAGCGGCTGCATGCAACGCCGGCAGCTTCGGGAGGCGCTGGCCGGCAGGGAGAAGGGAGCCGGCACAGCAACCTTTATAGCCACACAGTTGCAAATCTTGCCGAGCTCGCCCCCATCCCCAGCCCCTGCCCCACCTGCCACCCCAAATTGCGCCCCACTGCGAGACGCGCATTTTACCGGAGAGTGGCAGCTCCAGGTCATCTCTCAGCCGTTGTGTGCAGGGAGTGCGAGGCAACTAACTTCTCACACTCAGAAATTTTTCTTTAGTTTGCAAGGTTTTTCCCTGCACACAACGGCTGAGAGACGACCTGGAGCTGCCAGTCTGCGCTCTGCCAGGCGAGCAGCAGAGCGAGTAAACCAATGATCTGCTAACTTCCTGTAATCTGCAGTTTACTCGTGAACACCATGCTCATGAGTAAACTGCAGATTAGAGGCAGGCAGCAGATTGCAGGCAGCGAAAGAAACCACAGCCTCCTGCCTCCGTGCATCGAGGAGGCCAAGCAGCAGCAGGAAGAGCATGGGATGGGAGGCACAGGAAGTGGCTGCCAGCGATGCCCTCAAGTGAAGATGTTGTGGGCGGGGAGACTCGACCCCCCCCTTAGGAGCCTCAGTTTACTTGTGAGCACCATTGGCCTTTCTCTCTGCCTCTCCCGGCCAATGGTGCTCACGAGTAAACTGCAGCTAGGATCTCCTGCGTGCTTCCCTCACAGGCCAGGCCAGCTGGGGGAAATGCACGGGAAGAGCTCCGGTGCCACGATCTCCCGTGCACTCCCCTCCCTCCCCGCGCGCATCGGTCTACCACCCACTGCTGGTATCACCCCTCCACCAGCTCTCCCTCCCCCGCCCACCCGGGCCCTTCAGCCTTACCTTTGCCAGCAGTGGTGAGCAGAAGTACGGGGCTAGATTCTGCAAGTAGTGGCTGGGCGGGGCGGGCAAGCATCGGGCGAGCGGGATGAATGAGTGGGGACCGGTTCGGGGGTGTGGCCAGCCAAAGGTCACTAATGGTTCGGGGAACCACATCAAATTTCCACTAATGGTTCTCCTGAACCGGTCCGATCCGGTAGCAACCCACCTCTGGTTGTAGGTGTGAAAAACAGTCAAAAGTCACTTTTTTCAGTGCCATTGTAACTTTGAATGGTCACTAAATGAACTGTTGTAAATCAAGGATTACCTGTACAAAAATACAACAAGCTTCTTTGCTTGCAAATAGCTGCCCTAAATACCAATCGTTAGATTAGAAATGGGAGAATACACACTGAAGATCAATGACAGTCACAGCCATCATGGAAACCTAAACCATTCTGTCTGAATACCTTCCTTTTCATCAGCAATACCTGCAACCTGGAGTTACAAATCAGGCAGGGTGCCAGAGCACCTTGAGGAATTAAAATAGTTAACATGCAACAATAACTATCAGCAGCCAACTCTTGTTCATAAAGTGAAACCCTTTAGCAGAGAGGTCATTTAAACTCTCCAGAAAGTGGGTGGGCACACTTTGGCTACAAAATGCCCAGCTAAAGAGACAAATTAACAAAGTATATAGGGGACCCAGGTTCAAGTCTGCCCTCCCAAGCTTGTCAGGATCACAATAAAATTAGTACATGCCACAGATATCTAAATAAACTTCAAGCCTGGTGCCATGTTAATAAGCCTTATTATCATGAGAGAAAACTAAAATGAATTGGAGGAAGGATCCACATCCCTACCTCCTATTTTTTTTAATCTTACTATCAGTAAGCAATCATGTGCCTTGGCCACTCTGAAGCAATGCAAGAGACTCTTGTCCCAAATATGTTTTTTCAAGAGGCAACTGGACTTTCTGGAAACCAAGAAAGTCCAGTTGCCTCTTGAAAAAAGCACCTTTGGGACAACCATGACCTGGATGACTGAAGAATCCTCATAGACAAGAGACTCCTGTGCTCAGTGAACTGACAAAGCACCCTTTCCCACCCAGGAGAAGCAATCCTTAGATCCATTTGCACCACTTAAAGATACCAGCTGGTCTCACTCACCTCACAAGATATCCTAAGGAAATCATCCAGATTTAAGGAAAGATCACATGCCCCCAGAAAGGCAGTAAAAAAATCAGACATAGTGCCAAGCTTGCATCTTGCCTCTCAGCCATTGCTTAACTCGATCAGGCAGTGGTGGTCTGAAAAGCTTTCCCATGGTGGGGGGGAAGACCTCCCAAAACCCTTTTTTTTGGTAAGAAACAAACAAAAAAGCCAAAGACTAACCAGATTGCTCCATTTAGAGAAGATTACAGATCTAGGGAAGGAAGAGGCCTGTGATCACCCCCTCCCACCCCTAATTGGGATGGAGGAGGCAAGGAGTGGCTGGGAGGGGATTCAGCCATGTTGGAAGTACACCCCAAAAGGACAGTGCCTGGAACCACTAAAGCAGTGTAAAAAGCTTAAAACAACCCTTCCCCTTTAGGAAAGTCAAGCCCCGGAATAAAAGTACCAGCAAAGGAAGAAAAGAAACTCCAGAAAAGCGGCTCAGGCTATAGAAAGTCTGGGCGTACTGCCAAGAACCATTAACGGCTGTTACAATGTAACAAGGCTTAACCGCAGAGGCAGTTTTGGAAAATACTTAAACAGGGCAATAAAGATAAGCAGGATTAGACTAGAAACAACACACAGAGGCACCCCAGAATGCCTCCTTCCTGCCTTCCTTACAGGATTAACTCCGTAAAGTGGGAAAAACAAAAGGCTGTTGATGGAGATTTCTTCCAACAGCCAGTTCGCCGAACTGCTCAGAAAGTTAGCTACTGGTTCTCCTGAACCTGTGTGAACCAGCTGAATCCCACCACTGGTTGTAGGCCATCTATATCAGAATTGAAGAGCCCTCTCTCAACAGAGGGGGAGAGATACGACATCATCTATCTCCAGTCTACAACACAGTCCTTTCAACAGTTCCAAGAAGGCTCTACACCAATTCGCGCCACTCAGGTGACTCTGATAATACAGATAAACCTCCAGGTGGCCTTAACTTGCTAAAAGAACGCAAATGACCAGCTTCTCTGCTAGGAGTATAAATCCTTCCATTCCCCACCATCCAGTCAGAGCTGAAGAAGCTTCTTGGATGAGAAGCGAAATGTCTTCAAAGAAAAAAACAGAAAGTTCAGTTGCCTCTTGAAAAAAGCACCTTTGGGACAACCATGACCTGGATGACTGAGAATCTCCATAGACAGATTCCACAAATGTTAAAAAATTTCTCCCTTCTGCCACATTAAGAACTATACTTTCATAATACATTTATTATTTATTATAATAGTCATGCAGTCAGCTAGATGTTTAGACTGACATTTCAAATAAATTAATAGATTATCATTATTATATATACAACTTGGTGAAGTCACAGCTGCCAATTCTTGACCTTGTGTTGGCCACAATACCCATCCTTATATTAACCAGTTCTGACCCTATTAAGATCAGCCAAAGTCCATTAGATATTCCTAGTGATAATTAGGAAAAGTCATATTTAAGTAGTATGTCATATAACATGAGGCAACCTCTTTGCTCCAGAATCTGTGGAATCTCCTTTCACTGCTCTCCTTTTCTGTCCACTCTAGTACCACCATGGGCTTTGGCCACCATTCTCATTGTTGCCGGCCTCTTGCTTCTCTGCTGCTGCTTCTGCGTTTTTAAAAAATGTTGTGGCAAGAGGAAGAAAGGGAAAGACAAAGTCAAGGCACAGATCAATATGAAGGTAGTGAAGGAGTTGGGCAAAAGCTACACTGATAAGATGAGCAGTGATGTTTTTTTCCTACAGCTCCCCAACCTGAGGATCTATGTATCTTGCATAAATGAACCTCCCTGACTTAAAAACCATTTATTAATGATTAGAGGTTGCATGTTTGGGGCTGATCTTCGTAAAAGGTCAGAGTTTGTCCTTCAAATGAGCCTGTTCCCACCATACAGAGGCAGGTTCTTGTTTGACTTCAAACTGTGCTGTAAAACCAATACCTTGAGAAGCGGGTAGCAGGTCAAATACAGAGTCTTAAATTTGCACAAAAAAGTGGAAACATGTTTGCTGTTTTCCAAATATCTTCCAGACTTAAGTATAGCACATTTGAGGACTTTTGCTTGCAACATAGAGAAAACACCATGGTCTAGGGGAATATCACAAGGTCACACATTTCATTGCTAGTATTTCAAGTTACTGTGGGTAACAGGGGGAAAGAATGTTAGCTGTGATTGTCCTACCAGAAAAGCCATAGTGGAGCAGATGCATCTTGGAGCTGTGGTATAAAATAGGGTAAGTAGGTATCAAATGCTGGTATAATTACAGTATGCAACTGTTGAAACAAATGACAGACAATAACCTGGTTTGGGGGCAAGATGAAGAACTATAATTCCAGGGAGAAGGGGGAGGAGAAGAAGAGGCTGTCCAAAGCCCTTTCCCTCTGGAAACAGCACTAATTCTTGACTCAAGCAGAATAGTTTCAATTAAATGAGTTCCGTAAGATGTTACACAAGGAGGCGGTCTTGAGATAAAGCAAATTGGATTCAGAATTGTGAAGGAAGGAAACTGGGCCTTACTGGAAATAAAAACTAGGCAGATGCAAGGTGGAAGAATGCTCACCATTTTTCTTGGAAGTCTGGCCTTTCCCCCATCTCAAATCTGAAATCATAACATTGTAGAGGAGGCTGCCATTAACAGGTAGAATCACCTGATTCATGGGTTTTACTTAGTGCAGATCCATTTGTAAAAACAAAAGGATAAACTCGGAACATGAATTGTAGAGGTTTTTGCAGGGTCAAACCACTGAAAAGAAGGAGCTGTTTAAGCCTTCTCCATAATATTTTCTCAGTCTCACACCATTAGTTACTATATTTACAAGGGGAGAATTACAGGCCTAATATTACAGAAGTGTTTCTCAACCAGCAGCTTTGAGATAGGTGGACTTCCATCTCCCAGAATTCTTCACACATCTTAAGTCGCTGAGGTTGAGAGACACTCATATAGAGGATAGGAAATACAGCTCAATTTTGAGGATTCTTTTGCCCAGAAGGCAGCTAACTGGTGATTGTAAGTTGTTAAACTTGTGAATGCTAGACAGTACAGAAAAGCCTCTTCTGCCATAGAAGAAAAGCATAGAGTAAAAGACTAGAATGCTAGCATCTTGAAAGTTCTATTTATGTTAAGCCAAGCTGACTCTGAGGGGATCAGGGAAGCAAAATGTTTATTCGAGCATCCCCTCCACCATTTTATTTGCATTGCTACCAGTGACAAAGTAATTCTTCCTCCATCTTTTATTTGTTCTGATTCCTTCAATGAATTGCACTAATTCATCCGATCAGTGTTAGTATGAATATTAGGTTGCTCCCTCCATGTGTGAGGTCCCAGAGTATATTTTCTCATTGCTCCCAAGACTCTCATACCAAGTCTCTTTTTTCATCAGAATTTAGAGGAAACTTGCTGTCCATGCAGGAGAACGGGCACTAAAATATTGAAGGGTTTGGCATCTAAATAACATCCATTTGTTAAGATCAGCATTGTCTGATAGATTTATGTATGATGGAAGGGAAAATTCACAATGAGTGGAGTTTATGAGGATGTAGGAGCCTATACAAGTTGATGTCAACCTAACACTGGCTGAACACTTGTATCAGTGCCCACATAACATCTGATCAAGCTAAACCAGCTTTTCCACATCCTTGATGCCTTTCAAGGACTATAGCCATCAGAACTGATAGGCAGGATGGCACTCAGATTCTGGGATGTGTCATCTCATCATATATGGAGGATTAAAAGTTGGATAAAGAATGAGAAAGGGCGAACAGATCATGTGGCCTTGCAGAAGTTTTTCATCTACCTTATTCCTAATGCTTCTCTGTTGATTACTTTGACCATTTCCTTCTTTCCTTCCTTCCAGGTACAGCCAGAGGTCGAGGATTTAGATCCATCATTGTTACAGGAATCCAAAGTGGAGAAGCCAGAGGAGAAGCTGGGGAAACTCCAGTACTCTCTTGATTATTTATTTATTTATTTATTTATTTATTTATTTATTTATTTATGTATGTAATTTATTTATTTATTTATTTATGTAATTTATATGCCACCCTTCTCCCGAAGGACTCAGGGCGGCTTACAAAGAAAACATTCAACAATTTGAAAATTACATAAAAATTAAAATCCAATTAAAATTTATTAAAATTATTTCAATGTAAAAATCCCCCAACGGATCAGCCCATTTGATAAAAGAACCACATCTTCAGTGGCTTCAGTTCGCGGCAGAAGGAGAGGAGGTCGGGGGCTGTCCTAAGCCCAGTGGGCAAACCGTTCCAGAGGGTCGGCGCTCCCACAGAGTATGCTCTCCCCCTGGGGGCCGCCAGCCGACATTGTCTGGCTGACGGCACCCTGAGGAGGCCCGCTCTGTGGGAGCGCACGGGACGATGGGAGGATGGCAGGAGATGATCCTGCAAGTACCCTGGGCCTAGGCCATGTAGGTGAGCACCAGCACCTTGAAACGGACCCGAAGGACAACCGGCAGCCAGTGCAGCTCGCGCAGGAGAGGTGTTACACGGGAGTAACGAGAAGCCCCCGTAACAACCCGCGCGGCCGCATTCTGGACTAGCTGTAGCCTCCGGGTGCATCCCAAGGGCAGCCCCATGTAGAGGGCATTACAGTAGTCCAACCAAGAAGTAACAAGGGCGTGAGTGACCGTGGTGAGGGCATCCCGGTCTAGGAAAGGGTGCAACTGATGCACCAGGCATACTTGTGCGAAGGCCCTCCTGGTCACGGCTGTCAGATGATCTTCTAAAGATAGCTGTGAATCCAGGAGGACACCCAGATTGTGAACCCTTTCTGAGGGAGTGAGTACCTCCCCTCCTATCACAAGTGACGGGACCACTAGATCATGAGATGCCGGCATCCACAGCCACTCAGTCTTGGATGGGTTGAGTCTGAGTCTGTTTCTTCCCATCCAGGCCCGCACCACTTCCAGGCAGCGGGACATCACAGAAAGGGCATCCCCAGGGTGGTCCGGGGTGGAGATATAAAGCTGAGTATCATCAGCATATTGATGGTACTTCACCCCAAAACCACGAATGATCTCACCCAGTGGCTTCATATAGATGTTAAAGAGCAGGGGGGAGAGAACCGACCCCTGAGGCACCCCACATGTGAGGGGCCTCGGGGAGGATCTCTGTCTCCCCCGTTCATACAAACTGCGAGCAGCCCGAGAGGTAGGAGGAGAACCACCGTAAAACGGTGCCTCCTACCCCAACCCCCCGAGTCGCTGCAGTAGGATACCATGGTCGATGGTATCAAAAACCGCTGAGAGGTCAAGAAGGACCAGGATGGAGGAGCAACCCCCATCCCGGGCCCGCCAGAGATCATTCACTAGGGTGACCAATGCTGTTTCCATGCTGTAACCGCGTCTGAAACCCGATTGGCACGGGTCCAGGTAGTCCGTTTCCTCCAGGAACTGAGGGAGCTGCTGTGCCACCACGGACTCAACAACCTTCGCTATAAAGCAAAGGTTGGAGACTGGACAATAGTTGTTTAGGGAGTCTGGATCCAGGGTGGGCTTCTTAAGGAGGGGTCAAACCACCGCCTCTTTAAGTGTGACGGGGAAGACCCCTTCCTTTAAAGAAGCATTGACAACTGCTTGGATCCAGCCTCCAGTCACCTCTCTGGCTGCAGAAACAAGCCAGGAGGGACATGGGTCCAATAAACACGTGGAGGCACCCAGCCGACCCACGATCCTGTCCACTTCATCCACCGAAACAGGCTCAAACTCAACCCAGGTGTCACCTTCAAGACAAACCCTTGTCTCCTCGATGGACTCTGCCCAGTCAGAGTCCAACCCAGTCCGGATCTGAGCGATTTTATCTTGCAGAAACTATACAAAATCCTCAGCTCTGCCCTGCAAGGGGTCCTCCCTCGCTCCATGATTGAGAAGAGAGCGGGTCACTCTAAACAGGGCTGCTGGGCGGTTTTCTGCAGATGCAATGAGAGTGGCGAAATAATGACATTTTGCCGCTTCCATCGCCACAAGGTAAGACCTAATATCGGTTCTTAACTGTGTTCGATCAGATTATGACTTCCAGAGCACACAGGTGGGCAAGACAAACACGTGCCTCAGCTTCAAACAGTTGCAGACTGATCTTCGTGTTCCTGTCAGTTTAGGAAGGCTGCTCAAACATCATCCAGAAAATAAGAAATGCACTGTTAAGAAAAGACAAGTTCTGCAAAGTTATTTGCATATTATGATTTATGAATATTGATACATGTGGAGAAATAATTACTATAATGTAAATGGAAATACAGTTGATCTTTCTATAATGGGAAAGATGGTGACCAGGTCTTTGTCCCCTTTCCGCTGCCAACTCTGGATGAGCATTTTCAGTGTCTCTGATCCTTCTTTTAAAACTTGAACTAAACAGATTTCCAAAAGGATTCTATCAAATGAAGGATTATTTCACCATAAAACAGGACAGCTAACCAATTTACTTTCATTAACTCTATTACTTATCTACAGTAATTACAGTCCTTTGGTCCTATCCTATTGGCAATATTTGAAATTAAGGGTGCCAAGTAAAGATAAGGAAATGTCATACAGGAGTTCAGCAAAATAATATACATTTTATGTACTGAAAGTCCCAGGTTCCAAACCCCAGCTCATAACTTTTCCAAAACTAATTGGAAAAGATCAGTTTCTTCCTATCACCTTAGCTGCTTTTAGTGGTCAACTTCTATTACAAAATACATTCTCTTTACCTCCTTAATGGGTGGGAGAAAAAAGACAAGAGAAGTTATAGTTAGCATAGAAAGATTAGAACTAGAAGATAACTTCATCTACAGGTGAAACTCGAAAAATTAGAATATCGTGCAAAAGTTCATTTTTTCAGTAATGCAACTTAAAAGGTGAAACTAATATATGAGATAGACTCATTACATGCAAAGCGAGATAGTTCAAGCCTTGATTTGTCATACTTTTGATGATTATGGCTTACAGCTCATGAAAACCCCACATTCACAATCTCAGAAAATTAGAATATTGTGAAAAGGTTCCATATTCTAGGCTCAAAGTGTCCCACTCTAATCAGCTAATTAAGCCATAACACCTGCAAAGGGTTCCTGAGCCTTTAAATGGTCTCTCAGTCTGGTTCAGTAGGAATCACAATCATGGGAAAGACTGCTGACCTGACAGTTGTGCAGAAAACCATCATTGACACCCTCCATAAGGAGGGAAAGCCTCAAAAGGTAATTGCAAAAGAAGTTGGATATTCCCAAAGTGCTGTATCAAAGCACATTAATAGAAAGTTATGTGGAAGGGAAAAGTGTGGAAGAAAAAGGTGCACAAGCAGCAGGGATGACCGCAGCCTGGAGAGGATTGTCAGGAAAAGGCCATTCAAAAGTGTTGGGGACTTTCACAAAAAGTGAACAGAGACTGGAGTCAGTGCATCAAGAGCCACCACACACAGACGGATCCTGGACATGGGCTTCAAATGTCGTATTCTTCGTCAAGCCGCTCCTGAACAACAAACAACGTCAGAAACGTCTTACCTGGGCTAAAGAAAAAAAGAACTGGTCTGTTGCTCAGTGGTCCAAAGTCCTCTTTTCTGATGAGAGCAGCTTTTGCATCTCATTTGGAAACCAAGGACCCAGAGTCTGGAGGAAGAATGGAGAGGCACACACTGCAAGATGCTTGAAGTCCAGTGTGAAGTTTCCACAGTCTGTGTTGATTTGGGGAGCCATGTCATCTGCTGGTGTTGGTCCATTGTGCTTCATTAAGTCCAGGGTCAACGCAGCCATCTACCAGGAGATTTTGGAGCACTCCATGCTTCCTTCCGCAGACGAGCTTTATGGGGATGCTGACTTCATTTTCCAGCAGGACTTGGCACCTGCCCACACTGCCAAAAGTACCAAAACCTGGTTCAATGACCATGGGATTACTGTGCTTGATTGGCCAGCAAACTCGCCTGACCTGAACCCCATAGAGAATCTATGGGACATTGCCAAGAGAAAGATGAGAGACATGAGACCGAACAATGCAGAAGAGCTGAAGGCTGCTATTGAAGCATCCTGGTCTTCCATAACACCTCAGCAGTGCCACAGGCTGATAGCATCCATGCCACGCCGCATTGAGGCAGTAATTGATGCAAAAGGGGCCCAAACCAAGTACTGAGTACATATTCATGCTTATACTTTTCAGAGGTCCGATATTGTTCTATGTACAATCCTTGTTTTATTGATTTCATGTAATATTCTAATTTTCTGAGATTGTGAATTTGGGGTTTTCATGAGCTGTAAGCCATAATCATCAAAAGTATGACAAATCAAGGCTTGAACTATCTCACTTTGCATGTAATGAGTCTATCTCATATATTAGTTTCACCTTTTAAGTTGCATTACTGAAATAAATGAACTTTTGCACGATATTCTAATTTTTCGAGTTTCACCTGTAGATTCTTTTTAAATATTGTGGATAGAGTAAGGTGATGACATGTTTAAAGGTGCTTGAGGAAATTCCTGCTTGTCAAAATATATTCGGAGGAACCGAGAAATCCTGTCAGAGTTTCTTGCAAAAATCAAATCCAGAAGCACACACAGATAAACTGATGCAGCAGGATTCATTAACTTCTTTATATTCACAATAATACATGAAATAAATTTACAATACCAACATCAGATTCACAGTTTCATTTCAGCTGAACAGATCAGCAGAGCAGGTTCACACACACACTGCTTAGTTTCAGTTTCAAATTCTCTGCACAGACTCAGTTCTGCAGACTAAGACACGCCCTGGCTCCAGTCTGTCTCAGTTCCCAATTGGCTGACTTAGTTGCTATGCCTATTCATTGACTGACCTTGTTACCATGTCTTCCCAGTCATGAATATTCTGACAAATCCTGAGTTGGACAGACCAATGATTTGACTCAATGGAAGGCATTTTCCTAAGTTTGAATGTTTTCATTTTAAACTTTTCCCCCAGCTGGTTGTGGGAATTATAGAAGCTGCTGACCTCCCAGCGCTGGACATTGGGGGTACCTCCGATCCTTACGTCAAAGTCTTCCTGATTCCAGAGAAGAAGAAAAAGTTTGAAACCAAAGTCCATCACAAAACTCTCAACCCTACATTTAATGAATCTTTCACCTTTAAAGTAAGTTCATGTTTCTTTTCTCTTGGCCAAAGTTCCAAAAATACACAAATACATTTCTTCTACATGCACCCTGTCATCTTCCTTTTTAGCTCTGGTCTCCCCTCATCTATTGCGGAATTTACCTTCATTTCACACCTCTAATCCCCACCTACCAACAAATGCTCAACCGAAAGTGCTCACAATTTAACCCTGCATCACCATTATATTTAATGCTTAGGTCCCTTATTCAGAACTTGGTGGTAAGTTTCTCGTCATGGCTGTCTATGACTTTGACCGTTTCTCCAAGCATGATGTCATTGGTGAGATCTGTATCCCCATGAACACTGTGGACCTGGCGCATGTGACCAAGGAGTGGCGAGATCTGCAGTCAGCAGAGAAGGAAGAGGTAAGAACTTGTGCAGAACCTTTAGATAAAAAGCTCTAACTGAAAGGTAGTTTGAAAATTGCATTGATGGCAAGAATGGAAAAAATAGAACTTGAGGGTGAAAGAAGATACTGTTTATAGAAATAAGAATAGAAAAATTAAGATTGGATTCAAATATGGAAAAAGAACACTTTGGCAGAAACTGTAATTAAGTAAAATATACTTGGATATGATAAATTGTATATGATATGATATGATATGATATGATATGATATGATACTCTGTTTCAAAAAATATGTGGGTGTGTATTGGGGGGAAACCAATAAAACTTGTCAAAAAAAAAAGTTGTTATGGTTCCGAGTAATGCTCCCAATCAAGTCAAGACTCTGAGGCTTTGGCTTCCTCAAAAATTCTGTTTATTGGGTACATCATATTGGCACAGTCAGATGTGAAACCAACACTGAATAATTCCTGCATTTTTGATATAATTAAAGAATAGATACTGTCTGTTAAGGATATTGTTGTGTTACCAACCAGCAGAGTGTAGAACACAGAGAAACGTTGCTGAGAGCAATGAATAAGAGATGTGCAAAATGGTTTATCAAAAGTTTACTTTATAGTGAAAAAAAAAACAATCTCATAGTCTTTAAACAATCCAAGTCTTTGCCAGTTAAATCAGTCCAGTGATACAAAAATCTTCTTACCATACAAACAGTAGTTGGTTAGAATAACAAGTTCACTCTGGTAACAAACCACGATGGTAGCAGATCCATCCACCGATGATAGCACAGTGGTAGCAACTCCACACACAATGGTAGCATATCATCAACTGAATACATTACAGTACCTTTCTTAAATATGTTTACAACTAGTGATTATCTAATTACAGCATGACTCAGCATTACAATGAATCAGCAGTAAAACTTTAAAGTCACACAATACATATTCATGTTAAAGTCACAGAACACATATATTGCCTGGACAACCTGTTAGGCTCAAACCATATCCTAACACTGTCCACCCCCCTCATGTCACAGGTCACGTTAGTCAACCAAGCAGGTGATGAACTTCTCAGCACCCCCTTCTGCTGTTGCTACGACACATTGATCTGGCCTTGGTTCTCAGGAGCCTTATCGTTGTTATGTCTGGCACATTGGAGGAAAACATCCTACATTCTATAAGTCCCCCTCGTCCCCCATAAGTATGGCAACTAAGAAACGAAGCAAGAAAAATATGGCTTCAGCTACAGTTGTTTCGAGAGTTGACAGTCAGTTCCCCTTACGTGGAAAAGAGCATCTATAAGATATGGATCACAAACAGCAATTAAAACCCTTTCAGTCATCCCACCCTTCCATCTATTGATGCTTTGGGTTTTTGAGGGTTCTTATCATGGAATTTCTTTACTAGCCTGTCTGCTCTCACATTGGTGCTCTTAACCCAGGTGGCCTCTGATAAAGGATATCCTTTCCATTGCACTAAATAGTGTAACTTCCCCTTATAAAGCCTAGAATCTAAAATCCGCTTTACTTCATAATGGGTCTCCCCTTTCACCACTATGGGCTTTGGTGCCACTGACGTTATCGGTCTCAATGTAGAGCCAACTACCAATTTTAACAAGCTACTGTGGAACACCGGGTGCACCTTTCCCAAAAGGGGGGGGGAGTTTTAGTTCCACAGTAACT
Source organism: Pituophis catenifer annectens (assembly GCF_029215685.1). Classification (NCBI taxonomy): domain Eukaryota; kingdom Metazoa; phylum Chordata; class Lepidosauria; order Squamata; family Colubridae; genus Pituophis; species Pituophis catenifer. The sequence goes on along the minus strand of NW_027256885.1, from coordinate 72,048,271 downwards.
GGATTGATTACCTTTATGATGGGGAATGGCCCCCAAAACTTAGGACCTAGTTATTTTGCACGGCAACGTTAGCCTTAAGTACTTTGTGGAGAGATAAACCTTCTCCCCCACCTGGAAGGGTCTCTGCGGGGCCCATTTCTTATCAGCCTGCTCCTTGTGGGCTTCTGTTGCTTTTGTCAGTGCTCGCCTTACATTCCCCCATGCATTCTGCAGTGAGTCAACCCACTCCGTTAGACTAATAGAAGAGGGAGGCTCCTGGGGGTATTCTGGCATGGGGACGAAGTCTACACCATTGGCCACCTTGAAGGGGGTAAGCCCCGTGTTACTGTGCACTGCATTATTGTATGCCACTTCAGCAAAAGGCAGTAGTTCTGCCCAATTAGTCTGCTGGTAGTTGACATAGCACCTTAGGTACTGCTCTACCATGGTGTTAGTTCTCTCTACCGCCCCATTGGTACTTGGATGAAAAGCCAAACTAAGCCTCTGGCAGGACCCAATGGACTTTAAGAACTCCCTCCTGAACTTAGCCGTGAATTGGACCCCCTGATCTGAAATAATTCTGCGTGGGACCCCATGCAATCGGTAGATACTGTATGCCTCAGGAACAACTTTGCCAGTTTGTGGGCAGATGGTCATCTGGGGCAGGCAATGAAATGAGCCTGCTTGGAAAATAGGTTGATCACTGTCCAAATCACGGTATTCCCTCCACTTTGCGGCAGCTTGACTATGTAGTCCATCACTATCTCTTCCCAGGGCCGGGTGGGCTTGGTTACTTGCTGCAGCAACCCAGGGAGCTTTCCCGGTCTTTTCTTCATTGTTTCACAGGTTGCACAACTCTTTACATAGCTCTCAATGTCCTTTTTCATCCTTGGCCACCAAAACTGTCTCCTAACCAGGTGCAGGGTTTTCAGGAACCAGAAGTGCCCCACCTGCCTGGTGTCATGGCTCCTTCATAGGACCTGCATCCGCAGACTATTAGGGATGTATAATTTAGTCCTCTTCCAGGCCATATTCATCCCTAATGGTCAAGAGCTGCAGGTGCTCCTTGAACCAGGGGTCACTTTGCAACTTGGTTTTGAGTTTCTGGGTCAGTTCCTCCCCTGGTGTGGTCAGTTGTCACATGGCTCGTCGTCGCATGGCCACTTGGGCCGCTTTCTGGGGTAGGAGAATAATAGCATTAACCACCTCCTCCTGACTGCTCTTCTACTGGGGCATTCTCGAGAGGGCATCAGCCAGGAAGTTTTTTCCTCCCAGGAGGTATTTTAGGGTGAAGTTAAATTGGTTGAAGTACTGCGCCCACCGAACCTGCTTTGGTGAGAGTTTGCGAGTTCTAAGTGCCTCCAAATTTTTATGGTCAGTGCACACTTTGAACAGTACATTGCTCCCCTCCAGGAGGTGGTGCCAGGTCAACAGTGCCCACCTGACCGCAAAAGCCTCCTTTTCCCATATGGCCCAGCAACTCTCCATGTCAGTGAGTTTTTGGGAGGTGTAAGCACACGTTTGCAGGTTCACCTCCGCATTTCTCTGGAGGAGGATGGCCCCTATGGCCATGTCGCTGGCATCAGCTTGGATCATGAAGGGTTTCTCGGGATCGGGGTCCTTCAGAAATGGTTCCTCTGCAAATAGAATTTTCAGAGTTTTGAATGCCTGTTGGCATTCCATCGTCCATTGGAGCGGCTGGCTCGGCTGGGGTTTGGCCCAAGTTTTCCCTCTTTTCAGCAGCTCTATGATCAGCAAGGCTATTCTCACAAAGGATGGGATGGATTTCCTATAGAAGTTAGTGAACCCCAAAAAGCTTTGTATTTGTTTACAGGTTCGAGGTGCTTGCCATTCTAAAATGGCTTTCACCTTCCCTGGGTCCATTTCCACCCCTTCACTCAATACTCGATAACCCAGGTAGTCTAGCTGGGTCTGGTGGAACTCGCATTTGGACAGCTAAGCATATAGGTTCGCTGCCAGAAGCTTCTTAAGGACTTGGCAGACTAGTTTGACATGCTCTTCCATCGTCTTGGTGAAGATGAGAATGAAGTACAGGCAGTGGTGGGATTCAGCCGGTTTGCACAGGTTCAGGCGAACCAGTAGCTAACTTTCTGAGCAGTTCGGCAAACCGGCTGTTGGAAGAAATCTCCATCCAACAGCCTTTTGTTTTTCCCACTTTACGGGGTTAATCCTGTAAGTATGGCAGGAAGGAGGCATTCTGGGGTGCCTCTGTGTGTTGTTTCTAGTCTAATCCTGCTTATCTTTATTGCCCTGCTTAAGTGTTTTCCGAAACTGCCTCTGCGGTTAAGCCTTGTTACATTGTAACAGCCGTTAAAGGTTAGGGTTAAAAAAATGGGAGGTAGGGGTGTGGATCCTCCCTCCAATTCATTTTAATTTTCTCTCATGAGACCACCTGGTATCTTTAAGTGGTACAAATGGATCTAAGGATTGCTTCTCCTGGGTGGGAAAGGGTGTTTTGTCAGTTCACTGAGCACAGGAGTCTCTTGTCTATGGGGATTCTTCAGTCATCCAGGTCATGGTTGTCCCAAAGGTGCTTTTTTCAAGAGGCAACTGGACTTTCTTGGTTTCCAGAAAGTCCAGTTGCCTCTTGAAAAAAAACATTTTTGGCACCAGGCTTGAAGTTTATTTAGATATCTGTGGCATGTACTAATTTTATTGTGATCCTGACAAGCTTGGGAGGCAGACTTGAACCTGGGTCCCCTATATACTTTGTTAATTTGTCTCTTTAGCTGGGCATTTTGTAGCCCAAGTGTGCCCACCCACTTTCTGGAGAGCTTAAATGACCTCTCTGCTAAAGGGTTTCACTTTATGAACAAGAGTTGGCTGCTGATAGTTATTGTTGCATGTTAACTATTTTAATTCCTCAAGGTGCTCTGGCACCCTGCCTGATTTGTAACTCCAGGTTGCAGGTATTGCTGATGAAAAGGAAGGTATTCAGACAGAATGGTTTAGGTTTCCATGATGGCTGTGACTGTCATTGATCTTCAGTGTGTATTCTCCCATTTCTAATCTAACGATTGGTATTTAGGGCAGCTATTTGCAAGCAAAGAAGCTTGTTGTATTTTTGTACAGGTAATCCTTGATTTACAACAGTTCATTTAGTGACCATTCAAAGTTACAATGGCACTGAAAAAAGTGACTTATGACTGTTTTTCACACTTACGACCGTTACAGCAACCCCATGGTCACGTGATCAAAATTCAGATGGTTGACAACTGTCTCACATTTATGACGGTTGTAGTCTCCCAGGGTCATGTGATCCCCTTTTGCAAACTTCTGACAAGCAAAGTCAATGGGGAGGCCAGATTCACTTAACAGCCCTGTTACTAACTTAACAACTGCAGTGATTCACTTAACAAATGTGGCAAGAAAAGTCATGAAATGGGGCAAAATTCACTTAATAAATTTCTCACTTAGAAACATAAATTTTGGGCTCGATTTTGTTTGTAAGTCGAGGAGAGGCCAGGCCAGGCCAGGCCAGGCGAGACTGGGCATGACAAGGAGTATCTGGGAGGGGAGGGGATGGGTGAGGTGGGGCCAGGCATGGCGAGGATAGGCCAGGCGAGGTGAGACACCCCTCAACGTGAGTGACATCGAGTTGGCCATGCCCACCCAGCCACGCCCACCCAGCCGGTTATTAGAGCAGAGAACCGGCTGTTAAATTATTTGAATCCCACCACTGCGTACAGGTAAACTAGGACCCCTTTATACAAATGGTCATGCAGCACCTTGTTGATCAGCTGCATGTACAATGATGGGGCTCCTTGTAGTCCAAACGGCATCACTTTGAACTGCAAACTTCCCAGAGGGCAATTAAACACCGTCTTCCATTCATCTCCCTCTCTGATTCTGATGCGATAATACGCTTTCCACAAATCTAACTTGGTAAAAAAAAAACAATCTAACTTGGTAAATATTTTCCCCTTGACTAGGTGAGCCAACATGTCCTTCATAAGGGGGAGTGGGTACATGTTCTCCACACACACCCCATTGATCCCCCTTTAATCTCATTGTCCCAGACTTCTTTTCAGTGGTGAAATCTGAACCGGTTTGCTACCAGTTCGCTGGCCGCGCATGCGCACTGCATGCGCAGTGTGCACCAAAAGGAGGCTTGGGAAGGTAAGTAGAAGCGAGAGGGGAATCAGCTGTGGCGTGCGATTTAACTTAGTTAGAAAGTAGGATTTCTGCCTCCACCTCGAGCTTGGCATGTAATTCACTCACCATCGACCTCTGGGTCGGGTAGGCCAGGAGGTACCAATCTAGGTGAGCCAGGATGTTGTCAAGGAAGATTGTCAGCTGGTTGGGGTTCCCGTCGAATGTGACGGCTGGGAGGAGGCTCCATGTAGTGGGGTGGTTGTGGCCAATATCCTGGGTGCCACCCAGGCCCCAGGGAGTTTGTGTGGTAGAGTGGCTGCGGTGGCCGCCTGGCTGGGCTGATCACTCCTGGTGGCTGCTGTGGCCGCTGACCGAGGCCGGGAGTTACCCTCGTCACTGCTGCTGGTGAGGATTGGGGGCTTCTCCTGGGGCTTGTCCCTGCCACTGTGGCTCCCTGCTGTGCTGGAATGGCTCGCTCCAGGCTCCTCCCCCTCGCCATCAGTTAAAACTTCGGGCTGGCGAGGCAGAATCTGACAGGAGGACTCGGGCTCCATCATCCCAGAAGCGGCTGGGTAGCTTGGTGGATCAACTCCTCCGTTAACTCCAGCCAGTACAGAGGTTCTATACCCCAGATGGCCATGCGGTCGAACTGCTGTCTCAGCTGCTCTACCGAAGAGCTCTCAAGCGCGGTCAAGTATTTCTACTCCCTCAGCTCATTCCAGTCTACCACTCTCCTTTCCCTCCACTGCGAGGGTTGGGCCCCCGTATACATGGGCGCTGCCATGGGGAGCTTGACTTACACTGCTCCGGGGGCCCTCCTCCACCAAAATTTATCTGCTGCGAGGAAGGGGCTTCCCCCAATTACCGCTTCCTCATGCGCCTCTGTCCGGTTGGGCTTTCTTGACCACACATTTGGCCATGCGATCACTAGTGGGGTGGCCTCGCTCTCTTGGACTCCCACTAGCATTGTCACTGGCTCCTCCACTGGCTTGCCGGCAACCTCTTTCCCATTCTTCTCAGCCATCTCTTCCTGAGGATTTCCCTTCCCCCCGAATTGACTGGGATGGAGGGCTCAGGAGTCCTGGAGGTTTGATGGGTTTTTAGAATGTTGGTTTAATGTCATGGTTCCAAGTAATGCTCCCAACCAAGTCAAGACTCTGAGACTTTGGCTTCCTCAAAAATCCTGTTTATTGGGTACATCATATCAGCACGGTCAAAGGTGAAACCAACACTGAATAATTCCCATGTTTTTGGTATAATAAAAGAATAGATACTGTCCACCCCCCTCATGTTACAGGTCACGTTAGTGAACCAAGCAGGTGATGAACTTCTCAGCACCCGCTCCTGCCATTGCTAGGACACGTTGATCTGGCCTTGGTTCTCAGAAGCCTTATTGTTGTTATGTCTGGCACATTGAAGGAAAACATCCTACATTCTATAAGTCCCCCTCCCCCCCGCATAAGTATGGCAACTAAGAAACGAAGCAAGAAAAATATGGCTTCAGCTAGAGTCATTTCGAGAGTTGACACAAGTATCTTCTTGGAAGATAATCAAGAATTCGACAATGGCATCAATATCTTATGAAAAATATCCATCCTAGCTTTGAAATAATTGTTCATATCTTTCTATAGGAACAAGAAGTTGGGAGACATTTGTTTTTCACTCCGATATGTCCCTACAGCTGGAAAACTGACAGTGATTGCGCTAGAAGCCAAAAATCTCAAAAAGATGGATGTGGGAGGGCTTTCAGGTAAGAATTAAGCCATTAGATTTAACTTAAATTGCTGAACATTTTAATGTACCATTTGGATTATCACTTTGTGGGCACTCTGAATCCCCTGCTATTCTCTCTTAATTTCTGGCTTCAACTTTTCCTGGCTATAAAAGCAAACCATCCACATGGGGAAAGAGGTGAGGAGGAGAAGTAATTTTCATTTCATTCATTTCATTTTATTTGATTTATATACCGCCCTACTCCCGAAGGACTCAGGGCGGTGAACAGCCACAAGATAAAACACATAAATACAAAATTTAAAAGCAAAGTAAAACCGAATTAAAAAATTTGGCCCAAAACAGATTTAAAACACCCCAATAATTTAAAACAGATTAAAATTTACATTTTAAAACAGGGAAAAAGGGAAAAGATTAGGCCAGGCCAGCCTGATGGAATAAAAAGGTCTTAAGAGCGCGGCAGAAGATGCGCAGATCCGGGATCCTCCATATCTCCAGGGGAGCTCATTCCAGATAGTAGGTGCCCCCACAGAGAAGGCTCTCCCCCTGGGGGCCGCCAGTCGACATTGTTTGGCCGACGGCACCCGGAGGAGCCCCTCTCTATGAGAGCGTACCGGCCAGTGGGAGGCTATTGGTGGCAGCAGGCAGTCCCGTAGGTAACCAGGTCCTAAGCATAATGAAGTATGCAATTCTCAAGAGCTTGTGAATATGTGTAATATTCATATGAAGAATAGGAATTAGACTTCAGATTGTCCCTGGGTGGGAGGCCAGAAAAGACCACTTACCTATTCAATACTGCATAGTTCAACTGGGTCTCCCATAGTTGTGGGTTTTTTAAAAAAAGGAGAGAAATAAGCCAGCTGCTTTCATTTGGATCAACAGTTGTTCAACATATGGGATTGAATGTATGCAGCATTCTTTCTTGGTTTGGCTGTTCAGTGAATGCTTAAAAACTTGCCATGATTTGTTTTGCTCAATAATAAAAATACATACATAAACACAACTATTTTGCCCTTTGTTACTTTCCCAGAAATGGCTTTAAAATTAAATTATCTCATTAGGGTATTGGGAGTATGAAGAGAATCATAAAGCATTTTCATACCTTTTTTTCCTTTGTCATTCTACCCCAGATCCATATGTGAAGATCCATCTCATGCAGGGAGGGAAACGTATCAAGAAGAAGAAAACAACTATCAAGAAAAATACACTGAATCCCTATTATAATGAATCATTCAGCTTTGAGGTGCCTTTTGAACAAATCCAGGTAAATCTTCCTTCCCTGCAATTCCATTTCACTTGAAAATATGCTCCAATTATTTCAGTCACTTTCATCTGTCCAAAATTGGCACTACTTGTTTCTACCAGTTACTGGACTATTGTATGCATTTTATTTGAAGACCTTGAGCTAGTTTGTTTTGCAAGCTAGTTTGCTATTGTGCATACTGCAAGACCAAGCTCTTTGTAACTCATCCCAGAATCTATGTTCTTGAGGAATCAACAACGCATTTTCATGCCAAAGTTCAGGTTGATATACCCAATGTCTAATATACTGGGAAAGTATGGCATGGAGTTTGCTACGGTTATTATAATTTGCTTTTCTTAAGAGAATGAAAACCCTCAGAATTGTAACCATTTTCAAAGCTCCAGGATAATGCTGTAATGCCAAGAGTCACTGTTGACTAATTTGTCACGGTTAGCTTTCGCTTGACGTGAAGCTGAAGGATCAAACTACCATATTTTTCGGAGTATAAGACGCACCGGACTATAAGATGCACCTACCTTTTTTGGTGAGGAAAAGAAGAAAAAGAAATCTCCCTCTGCCTCTCAGCAATTTTGCCTTGTTGCCAGCAGGCCTGGGGCCGTTGATCTCGCTCTTGCGATCCGGTGAGATCCGGCCATGAATGGTATGAATGAGTTTTAATGTTTTTAATGTTTTTAATTTTTAAATGTTTTTATAATGATTTTAAATGCATTGTGAGCCGCCCTGAGTCTTCGGAGAGGGGCGGCATACAAATTGAATTAATAAATAATAAATAAATAATAAACAGCAAACAGCCTGCTTTACTTTCATTTTCGTTTTCAGCATAGCTTGATTAACACAAGGGGAAAAAAAAATCTGCTCCAGCAATTTTCTTCCTTGCAAGCAAGCAGCAGAGCCCTGTGCAAAACAGCTGAGAGCAAATCAGCTGAGAGTCAGGAGGCTGATCCAATCAACTTGTGCTAATTAGGCTGTGCTGAAGCTGAAAGGAGCTGTTTTTTCTTGCTGTTTGCTTGCAAGGAGGTAACTGCTGCGAGGCAGAGGGCAAAGGGTGGGGGCCAGTGGGTGGGCAGGGCTAAATTCGGTGTATAAGACACACCTAAATTTTCACCCCCTTTTAGGGGAGAAAAAGGTGCGTCTTATACTCTGAAAAATACGGTATTTGGAAACCAAAGGTCTTGGAAATTCAGATAATTGTGAAGCTGAAAGAGGCTGTTTTAGAGGAGAAATGATGGATATCAATCTTTTTTTCCTCTCTGCCACTATTCCTGTAAGCTGGCCTCTCTAGGCTGCACACCTCTATTTGGAACTCAAGATGGAGAAACAGAAGTTAAAAACAGAAATGGCCAGTGGGCAACAGTGGTAGGAAAGGCAGTTGAATTCATACATCCTTCCAATTACTTTTCATGCTGATGACCAACCTTTTCTTTTTCTATAGAAAGTCCAAGTTGTCCTGATGGTCCTGGATTACGACAAACTAGGCAAGAACAAGGCCATTGGAAAGATCTTTGTAGGCTGTAATGCCACAGGTACTGAGCTGCGCCATTGGTCTGATATGCTGGCCAATCCCCGGAGACCTATTGCTCAGTGGCACACTCTGCAATCTGAAGATGAGGTGGATGCAGAAATTGGGATAAAAACCTCTTGATATCCGACACTTCCTGGCCGACTTCTCCGGCAACCATTCCATCTCCCATCCAAAGCAAATGGTGTGTGAATGAGGCTCCCCTGAATATGCCTGTTTGCGGGGGGAGGTAACCTGTGAGCTTGTCTCTTTTCTCAAAGCCATTTCTTGTTTGAAGAAAAAAAAATCTCAGAGAGAAAAAAAACTTTTTAATCCACTGTGTGAAAAAAGAAAGAATGCTTACTTAGTAATTGGAGACAAGTGACAGATTTACTATAATTCAACCATGAGGCTTACAAAGCGATTTAGGGAGATTTACATACATATTTCAGATTTGACTTATGCATTTGAAAATCGAACCTTATGTAAAAACAGCCTCCCCCCACCCCCCACACAAAAGCATTACTAAATAGTAATACTTTATCTGTCAAATTTGGCAACCAGACTCCAAATAAATCTACTGTTAATCCTTTTTATTTGATTACACTATAGGTTCAAAACTAAATTTCTTTAAGGGATATCATTTCATACACATTTTGAATGCTGCTGTGTTACCATGTTTGAAAACTAGACCTTGTATGGAAATCTATAGTCAACAATGTCTATAAATATATGTTCAATAATAGCTTTTCTAAAAGTTGCAATGAGCTCCAATTACAATAACTGAAAAAAATTGGAGACTGTATTATAAAACAACTTTATAAAGCTAGATCTTAAATAGAAATATAACAGAACACTTGAAAACTTAGTTTAAAAATTTCATACTGGCTTTATGTTATGACTAAGGCTAGAATTTATATCCATTTATCTGGAAGTAAATCCTATTTAATTCAAAGACATTCTGAGGAGATGTTATAGGTTTGCAGGATAAGAGTGAGATTAGAATTTCTGGATTCTGAAGTACTTCAAATATATTCCTCCTTAAGTTATTGACACTCTGTCCAAAATAGGACTAGGTAGGTTGAAATTGTAAAATGTAATATGTGTAGATTCCATATGTAACATTTTAGTAGACTTCCGGCGGTGATGTCATCGTGAAAGGGCAAAGAAACGGACGTGCCGTTTCTGAAACCCAAAATTCTTCATTAGTTGCTCTTTAAGGGCATTCCCGAACTTGGAGGGATCCGGAAACAAAAGAGGAATTCGCGAAGCCCCCTGGCGTTGCGCTATCGTCAGAGAGGATGAGCGATCAACCTCTTAAATTGGTGGAGAAGAAGTCGGCCTTTTCGGCGGACAGGAGTGATGGTGCCCGCCTAGATTGAAGCAAAGAGTGGAAAGCAATTTCAAGTGATGGGCAGAAAGCTCCCTTACAACAAAGGCGGTAAGCAGGAGATGCGTGACTGAAGTGGAGGAGGAAAATTGGAATTATAACAGCGGCGGTATAAAGGAGAAAGGAAAGTGGATGAAATAATACAGCGCGGAAGAGAAGGAACCCATAGAATGACTAAGCAAATATAAGAGACGGAGAAGGAGCGCTTGAAGAAGACGAAGGTAGTTGAACTTGAGCGGAAGGAACAGGTTGCGGAATTCGTGAGCATAGAAGTTTTGTTTGGACTCTGGATTTATATGGAAAATGATTATTATGAAACATAATGAGAATTAATTTTGATGAATATGCTGAGACATAGAGATTAAATAGATAATTATGATGTAAGGGAAAACTAAAATAATGAGGTGAAGGATACTAACTAGATAAGAGTTAGAGACTCAGAGGAAGTAAGTGGGAAAATAATTAAAATGCTGGAAATCAGCCAAACAATGGCAGGAGAGTTGGAGGAGACTATGCTGGAAATCAGCCAAACATAAAATGCTGGAAATCAGCCAATAAAATGCTGGAAATCAGCCAAGCAATAGGAGGAGAGTTGGAGAAAAATATGCTGGAAATCAGCCAAACAATGGAAGGAGTTCTGGAGGAGATTATGCTAGAAATTAGCCAAATAAAATATGCTGGAAATCAGCCAAACAATGGAGGGAGTTCTGGAGGAGATTATGCTAGAAATTAGCCAAATGAAATATGCTGGAAGTCAGCCAAACAATGGAGGGAGTCTGGGAGAAGCTTATGCTAGAAACTAGTCAAATACGATATGCTGGAAATCAGCCAATAATGTTGGGAGATCGGGAGGAGATAATATTGGGAATAATCTCAAAAGAGTTGATAACTTGGAGAAGAATAAGTAATATGTTCTTGTGATAAAACTGTGTAATATGTGGGATATTAAATTGGAAAATTCAAGATATTTTGATTTGATAAAAAGGGTCAAATAATTAAGATGTCAATAAAATTGTGTTTTATAAATTTTAACAAAATGGAGTTGCATTGAAATTTAACTTGACAATTTTGGTGATAAAATTGTAAGGTATATAATTAGAATAAGAGACTAGAATATTGTTAATAACTATTTGGATATTGATGAGATATAGATACAGAGATAATGAGTTAAAATTTAATTCGAAGTTAAAACTGTATTGATATATTAGATTTGTTTAGATGAAAGTGTTAGAATTTTATGTTTAAATTTGGTTTTTTTTTTTTCTCAGTCTTAAATTTTTAAAAGATGTAATGGAAAAGTGGAATAGAGCGTGTTAAAAGAATGTAAGCATGTTAACCATCTATGACCAGATTGAAACTCTGTTCTTGAAAGTTATATTTTATGTTTATGTTTGGGAAAAAATAAAAAATATTTACAAAAAAAAAAAATTACACAACTATACAAGAAAGATGTGATAGAAGAGGATAAAGTGGCAAGGTATTTACAAAAAGCTGAATTCCCGGGACTTCCGGCGGTGATATCAGTGTGTTAGGGACGAAAGGAATGGATCTCTGTTCTCCAAGTCCCTAATATCTTCGATTTAGGAGCCGATTTAGGCACTATTGCCCTTGGAGAGGTCAATAGAAAAAAGGGGAAATTCCGAGGACCTCGGGGAGGACAGCAATCCCTCCGAAGTTTCAGGAAACCCCCCTTAATCCTGATCGAGGAAGAACCAGCCATCCCGGCTGGCCGGAAACATTGACAGCTGACTAAGTGGGAAGTGAAAATCAAATAAAGAAGACTTCGGTGGAAGGATCGGAAAGAAAAAGAACTCAAAAGGTACATTTACAATCCATAACGTGAGGATCGAAGGCGGGAGAAGATAAACTCCAACTAAGAAGGGAACCACAGCTAAATAAGCGGCGACTGAGAAATAAGCGGAGACGGAATCCATCTTGACAGTGACAGCGCATAAATTAACAACCGGCGAAATCGGAGGAAATCCAGAGGAAACCCAGGAGGAGAAAGTGATCCCAGAGAAAACTTGGACTTTGGATATTTTGCCACAGAGGAGAGACGGAATTTAAGGAGAGAAAGGGATAAATTTGACAGACTTTGCCCTTTGTGGAGGTGGCAACGAGGCAATCAACAAGCAGCCGATACCGGAAGAGAGAGCGGCAGAAAAACTCTGTTTAAAGTGGAAGCTAGTGATTTCTGGAGCTAAACCAAACCAACCTAAGTGGAATATTTTCCTTTGGACTTTTGGATATTTGGAGATTTGGATGAAATTTGGACAGCACTTAGACATCTGGACTTGGATTTTTTTTGAAAGGTGGACATTTTGGAGTTTTGGTGGACACTAGACACTCAATTTAAAAGTACTGGGACATTAGACCTTGGAAGCAAATAGACAATAAACAAGAAGGATACAAATTTGGAAAAAAAAGAAGAGAGTGATCTAGAAGAAGAAGAATCAATTGTAAAGTATAATTAATTGTATTTAAGTCTGATAACAAATTAGTGATTAAAAAGCATAAAAAGTATTAATATTAAATGTACTGTTCTTGAAATCTCATATATAACCTTATATACCACATATACAACTGTTAACTTAGTTTTATATTTACTTTAAATATATATTTATACTTACCTTAGTTTTATATTTTATCTTGGTATTTAAATATCATATTGTTTTGTATGTTTAGTTTTGAAGAATTATATTAGACAGACTAAGTGAATCCAGGATTGTAATTAAGGGTAATTGATATCGATAAATAGTAATTAATAATAAATTTAAATAAGATAGCAAGTAATTAATTATAAGGACAACTAACTGATGAATTGCTGAAGTATTAGACTTTTCCCTCACTCCCTCCCCCTATATTTCATCCCCATTTTTAGAGAGTAATATAGGCTAAATAGCCATTAAGAATTGAAGAACTCTGTAAAACATTGAAAAGTGAAAGATAGAACTTATAGATAAACTTATATATAGACAGTGATTGTGTGACAAGGAAACTTATCCTAGTTGTTTATCTCCCTGGGATTACTGAAAGCTATAAATTGAATATAAATATCAAAAGAGATATAACAGCCCAAATAGTAATCAGTATATGAAACTCTGGGAGAAGATAACAAAAGAAATACTAATGGCAACTACAGGTTCAGCAACAAATACTAAGTCAAGTAAGAAAATACCATCAAACCAGATGATACTCACGGCCTCTCCAGCACAACAAAAATCAGTCGAAACTACCAAAAAGGATAAGGCAACCCCCACTCTTAGTATGCAAAACATCCACTCCGTATTAACGATGATCCAGGAAGGAATGAATAGAATGCAAGAGACCATGGCCCACAACCATGAAGAGACAAGGAAAAACCATGAGGAATTTAGGACGGATGTGGGAGAGATAAAGGATAATATTAGGAACATGGATGAGAAGATAGGAAAGATACAACAGAACATAGAGGAAAATGAACAGAGGATCCATAAGGTGGAGGAGAGAATAGAACATACGGATAAGAGAATGGAGAGGATGGAATACAACCAAGCGGCCACAAATAAGGAACTAGAGGACTCGTTATCATACCTCGAGATGGAGAAGGCATCCTTCTATTTAAGGTTTCAGAATGTAGAAGAGCAAAAGGAGGATGACTTAGGAGAAATCATGACTGAGATACTCTCAGAAGTGACCCAGAGGGACAAGGAAGAGATACGAAGTGGAATAGATGAAATCTATAGCGTTCACACGAACTACGCCCGGAGAAATAAGTTACCAAAAGAAATACACATTAGATTTACAAAAAAATCTATAAAAGAAGAGATCTATAGGAAGATGAGAGAGGACACAACTATGTATAGGGGAAAAGAAATTTTAACCCTCAAACAGATACCAAAAGGACAAGGGACCAAAGAAGGAACTACAACTTTCTAACGGCACAGTTGAATAAATTTAAAATAAAATTCCTCTGGCTAATACCGGAGGGTCTACTAATCTCCTGGGAAGACAAAAAATATAGATTTGGTAACTTAGAAAAAGCACAGGACTTTTTCGACCAACACTTCGTACTGGAGGAGGAGCAGGAGAGCAGAGAAGAAGAGGAACTTAAGAGGCAAGAGGAACAGCAGACAGAGAAAGAAGAAAGAGACCAAGAAGAGGGGAGAAGATTGGAAAGAGAAAGAATGGAGAGAGAGGGAGCGAGGGAAAAGACGCAAAGAATTACTAGAAACACAAAAAGACTGAAAACAACGAATAGATAAATAAATAGAGATGGAAAGAGAGCTAAAACTTATTTCAATCAATATAAACGGACTTAATTCACCAGCCAAAAGAAAACAGACATTTACAAAACTTCAAAAGCTAGAAATAGATATCATAACACTCCAAGAAGTACATATCAAAAGACAGCACCAAAAATTATTGGACAATCAAAGATTAGGAAGACTATATGCATCTCTAGGAGACCAAAAAAAGAGAGGAGTCGTAATATATGTAAAGAAACACTTAAAAACAAAACAAATATATGCAGACACAGAAGGACGTATTTTAATAATAGAAATACAAACAGAATCCAAAACAATATTATTAATATCTATATATGCACCCAACGGAAACCAAAATGACTTTTTCAAAAAGCTACATAATATAATCAAAAGACCTGGAATACGAAACTATCTGCATGGTAGGAGACTTCAATGCAATCATGGACATAGAAAAAGACTACCGGAGTAACAAACAAAGTAAAACCAGAAAGAAAATTCTACCGGAACCCTTCAAACACATGATCAATGAACTGCACCTACACGACGTATGGAGAGAGGCAAACACACAAACAAAACAGTATACATATTACTCAAACCCACACCAGTCATGGTCCAGGATCGACATGGCCTGGATGACTTCGGACCTCAGAGAGGAAGTAAAAGACATCGAAATAACAGCGAACACTTGGGCAGACCATAACCCCATTAAAATAGTATGGAAAGGACATCGAAAGCAAAGGAGGTGGATGATGGACACGGGAATAATAAAAGATAAGGAATACATACAGATGATTGAGAAAGAAGTTAAAATGTTCCTCCAAATAAATACTAAAGAACAGACATCGCTTCAAAACCTATGGGACACAATTAAAGCATACATAAGAGGCCTTACAATTGCGTATATGGCAAAAAATAATAATAAAGAGAAACAACAGTCAAGGAATAAGCTGCTAGAAGAACTTAGAATATATGAACTAGAATTGCAGAAGGAACCCCACAATAAAACAATAAAAGAAAAATTAAATCTTACTAAACGTAAATACGTAAATAAAGCCCCCCTCATCTGTGATCTTGTTCAGGAGGGGGGTGCAGACCTGGCAGGTATTACGGAGACCTGGTTGGGCCAGGAGGGGGGGTTCCCCTCGTTGAAATGTGCCCGCCAGGTTTCCAAGCATTCCATCAGCCGAGGTCACAGGGGAGGGGCGGGGGGGTAGCGGTTATCATTAAAGAAGGTCTGAGACCGAGGGAGGCCACTGTTCCTCAGACGGCTGGCTGTGAATCCCTTTTTGTGAAATGGGGTCATGGGGTTCAGATGGGTTTGCTGATCACGTACCTGGCTCCCTGCCACGTGGCAACAGCCCTGCCCGAGCTACTCAACATCATCGCCGCGGTGGCGGTTGATACCCCTAAGCTTATGGTCATGGGGGATTTCAACCTGCCGTCCGTGGGTGAGACGTCAGAGATGGCTCGGGAGTTCATGGCTTCCATGACAGCTATGGACCTGACCCAGTTAATTCATGGCCCTACCCACACAGGGGGAAACACGCTGGATCTGGCTTTTGTCTCTGGACAGTGGTTGAGGGATCTTGATATAGGGGATATAGTTACTGAACCCTTGTCATGGTCAGATCACTCTCTCCTTCGTCTCGACTTTCGAACCGCTGCACCCCGCCACAGGGAGGCGGAGCCGGTCAGATGGTTCCGCCCCAGGCGCCTGATGGAACCTGACAGATTCCAGACGGAGCTTGGGCCATTTCCTGAGGTTCTGGCACACGCCTCGACTGGAGACCTGGTGGCCGCCTGGGATAGGGCGGCTGCTGGTGCTCTGGATCGGGTCGTGCCTTTGCGGCCTCTGACCCGGCGCCGATCTCAATTGGCTCCTTGGTTTACCGAGGAGCTGAGGGAGTTGAAGCGCCGGAAAAGACGCCTAGAGAGTAGTTGGAGGGCCAGTCTTCTTGAATCTGACCGGACACTAGTAAGATCCCACATTAGGAATTACTTAGTGGCGATAAAAGCAGCGAAATGTAGTTATTTTGCTGCTCTTATTGCGTCATCAGATAATCGCCCGGCCGCCCTCTTTAGGGTGACCCGCTCCCTGCTCCACCAGGAAGCGCGGGAGGACCCCTTGGAGGGTAGAGCCGAGGATTTTGTTCAGTATCTGTATGACAAAATCACTCAGATTCGGGAAGATTTGGACTCCGACTGGGTAGTCTCAGGGGGAGAGACAGGGGCAGGTCTTGAGAATGTTATCTGGGATGAGTTTGATCCTGTGACCCCTGAGGACGTGGACAGGATTCTGGGTAGACTGAACGCGACCACTTGTTTATTGGACCCGTGTCCTTCCTGGTTAGTACTGGCTTCCCGGGAAGTGACACGAGGCTGGCTCCAGGGGATTATAAACGCTTCGCTGAGTGAGGGTGACTTTCCCGCCGCCTTGAAAGAGGCGGTGGTGAGGCCTCTCCTCAAGAAGCCTTCCCCGGACCCGGCAATGTTGGTAAATTATCGTCCGGTCTCCAATCTTCGCTTTGTTGCGAAGGTTGTTGAGAGTGTGGTCGCGCAACAGCTCCCCCAGCACCTGGATGAAACGACGTATCTGGATCCGTTCCAGTCGGGCTTCAGGCCCGGGTACAGCACGGAAACGGCATTGGTCGCGTTGGTTGATGATCTCTGGAGGGCTCGGGACAGGGGGTGCTCCTCTGTCCTGGTCCTGTTAGATCTCTCAGCGGCTTTTGATACCATCGACCATGGTATCATGCTGCACCGGTTGGAAGAGTTGGGGGTGGGAGGCACTGTGTTGCGGTGGTTCTCCTCCTTTCTCTCTGACCGGTCGCAGTCTGTGTTGACAGGGGGACAGAGGTCGACCCCGAGGCCCCTCATATGTGGGGTGCCGCAAGGGTCGGTCCTCTCGCCTCTCCTGTTCAACATTTATGTGAAGCCGCTGGGCGAGATCATCCGTGGTTTCGGGGTGGAGTACCATCAGTACGCTGACGACACCCAGCTGTACATCTCCACCCCGGATCACCCCAACGATGCCCTTGAAGTGATGTCCCGGTGCCTGGAGGCCGTACGGATCTGGATGGGGAGGAGCAGGCTCAGGCTCAACCCATCCAAGACTGAGTGGCTGTGGTTTCCGACGTCCCGATATAGTCAGTTGACGCCATCACTGACTATTGGGGGCGAATCATTGGCCCCCACGGAGAGGGCTCGCAACTTGGGCGTCCTCCTGGATTCACGGCTGTCTTTAGAAGAGCACTTGACGGCCGTGACCGGGAGGATTTTTCATCAGGTTCGCCTGATTCGCCAGTTGCGTCCCTTTCTGGATCGGGACTCTTTACGCACGGTCACTCATGCCCTTGTCACCTCCCGCCTGGACTATTGCAACGCTCTCTACATGGGGCTCCCCTTGAGGAGCACCCGGAGGCTCCAACTGGCGCAGAGTGCGGCCGCGCGGGTGGTAATGGGAGCGACATGGCGTTCCCATGTAACACCTCTCCTGCGCGAGCTGCACTGGCTCCCGGTGGTCTTCCGGGTGCGCTTCAAGGTTTTGGTTACCACCTTTAAAGCGCTCCATGGCTTAGGACCCGGGTACTTGCGGGACCGCCTACTACCACCAATAGCCTCCCACCGGCCGGTACGCTCCCATAGAGAGGGGCTCCTCCGGGTGCCGTCAGCCAAACAATGCCGACTGGGGAGAGCCTTCTCTGTGGGGGCACCTACTATCTGGAACGAGCTCCCCCCAGAGATACGGAGGATCCCGGATCTGCGCACCTTCCGCCGCGCCTTAAAGACCTTACTATTTCACCAGGCCGGCCTGGCCTAATTTTCCCCCTCTTTTATAAAAGATTTTTAAAATTTTAAATATCTTTTAGTATTTATATATTCAATTTTAAATTGGTTTTAAAAGTTTGGGGTTTTAAATTTGTCGGGGCCAAAATTATTTAATTTGATTTTATTCTATTTTTTAAATTTTGTATTGTATGTGTTTTTATTGTCTGGCTGTGCACCGCCCTGAGTCCTTCGGGAGTAGGGCGGTATAGAAATCTAATAAATAAATAAATAAATAAATAAATAAACATAAAATCAATCTGATTACCCAGACAGAAATTGCACAGAAAATCAAGTTAGCAAAACAGAAACATTTTGAGCATGCAAACAAAACGGGGCGCTGGTTAGCGTATAAACTGAAAAAAGAAAAAGAAAGGAGAACAATATTTCAACTACAGGATGAAACAGGACAAATATATCATACCAATCTAGACAAAAGACGTATAGTCGAAGATTTTTTTCAAAGTCTCTACAAGAAAGAAGAGATCCGGGATGAAGACATTAAGGAATACTTATGTAAAACAAACATTACAAAATTAGAGGAGTCCCATAGAGAAGCATTAAATAGACCAATTACGATGTCCGAGCTGGTGGAAGCAAGGAAAAAGCCTAAAAATAACAAGGTTCCAGGCCCGGATGGAATACCAACGGAGTTTTACAAAAACTGTCAACATGCAATGGATGAACTGTTACTCCAAGTCCTCAATGATGCATTATTAGAAGCAGAAATCCCCAAATCCTGGACCGAAACCATTATTACACTCATCCCCAAAGAAGATACGGACCCCACACAAGTTAAAAATTATAGGCCGATCTCATTGCTCAATGTAGACTACAAACTCTTCATGTTGGTTATAACACAAAGACTGAAAATAATTATTTATAAATACATACATACAGATCAGAATGGTTTTGTCCCAAGAAGACAGATCAAAAATAACATAAGAACAATTATCAACGTCCTGGAATATTACGAGAAAAGAGTTGACAAACAAGTAGCCTTAATCTTTTTAGATGCACAAAAGGCATTTGACAATTTAAATTGGAATTTCCTCATATTACAACTAGAGGCCATGGATTTCGGTGTCAAATTTTTACATATGATTAGAAAAGTATACTCCTTCCAAACGGCCAAAATCATGATTAATGGAGATATGACTGAAAATCTGGATATACAAAAAGGTGTGAGACAGGGTTGCCCTTTATCCCCACTACTGTTCATAATCTCATTGGAAATATTATTAAATGAAGTTAGGAAGGATGTGGAAATAAAAGGTTTGAGAACACGGAAAGAAGAGTACAAACTGCAAGCCTTCGCTGACGATGTGGTATTTATAATGGAGCAACCGGAAATAACAGGAACCAAACTTTTAGTGAAGATAGAGGAATATGGAAGAGTCGCGGGGCTTAAAATTAACAAACAAAAAACTAAAGCATTAACAAAGAATTTGACAAAGGTACAGGAGACAAAACTAGAAGACAAACTAGGAATACAAATTGTAATAAAGTATTTAGGAATCTGGCTTACTGCTAAAGCAATAACAATTAGAGAAGACAATTATAACAAATTAATGAAACAAATTAGAAAAGATCTGGAAACGTGGAACAAATTACAACTGTCATTTTTAGGGAAAATCGCATCCATAAAAATGAATATACTGCCTAGATTACTCTACCTTTTTCAAGTAACTCCAATTTGGCCAGGAAAGAACTTGTTCAAGGACCTTAATAAAATAATAACAAAATTTATTTGGAATGGGAAAAGGGCCAGAATCAAAATAAAGTGTATGCAAGATACTCGGGAAAAAGGAGGTTTAGGCCTACCAGACTGGGAGTTATATTACAAAGCAGCATCGCTAAATTGGATAAGGGATTGTATAGACCTCAAGAATAAAAGAATGCTACTACTAGAGGGCTTTGAATTACAACGCGGATGGCACGCCTTTTTGTGGGAGGGAAAGGACAAGCACCATGGATATTTCCAGCAACATATCATCAGAGAATCACTGTACAAAACATGGCAAGAGATTAGAAAGCACTATACCAAAATTCCACGATGGTTATCAACAATGGAAGCACTAATATATCCCAACGCCATGGATATAGAGAAAATGACGAGTTATAAAGAACTACTGAACAGTGAAGGAGACCTACAAACAAGACAAGAATTACAAAATCAGGGTATAGACATTGATTGGTGGCCATACATGCAAATAGAATCAAGATATAAAACAGATCGGGCACAATTCGGATTCCAAAATGAACCAAATGAACTGGATAAAATATTACAAAGTACAGATGAGAAAATGATTACCAAAATTTATAAGTATCTACTAAAATACAAACTAGAAGAGGAGGTCGTCAAAGAGAATATGATAACATGGGCCAAAAATATAGGATATACTATTGAACTGGACAAGTGGGAAAATTTGTGGAAGATAAATTATAAGATGACATTGTCTATACCCTATAAGGAAAACCTTTACAAAATGTTCTACCGATGGCACCTCCCACCGGCGCGCCTGGCCAAGATGTTCCCAAATACATCTCCAATGTGCTGGAAATGTAAATCACAGAAAGGGACATATTATCATCTCTGGTGGTCATGTCGAAAGGCAAAACAATACTGGCAACAAATTAAGATAATGATCGAAGAAATCACAAAACAAAAACTGGAAATGAGGCCAGAAATCTTTTTATTGGGAATAATCACAGCACAATATACCAAAGAAATAAAATATCTGATCATCCATATCCTCACAGCAGCACGTATACTCTTTGCCCAACATTGGAAATCTGAGCAGTTACCCACAGAGGACAAAATAATAGCTAAAATTACAGAATGTGCAGAACTGGATAAGCTCACAAAAGAAATACAAGAGAAAGACGATACTGATTACTATTGAGTATGGCAAAGATGGTACAGCTGGCTGGAGGCAAAAATAGGAATATAAAGATAACTTTCGACTATTCAATAGAAATGCATAGAAGTAAATAAAGAGTCAAATATATATAACCATGTAAATATGTGAATGTAGATATAGATACAAATAGGGAAAAATAAGAGAAATACGAAAATAACCCACCGTTGTAGTAACTTCTAAGAGTCAGTCACTGGACTGAATTGATGTTTGTTCATTTTGTATGTTGTCTTAATGTATTTATGTTTGTTTGTATTTTTTATTATTAATAAAAATCTATAAAAAAAAAACCCCAAAAAAACAAAAAGCTAAATTCCCAAAAATTCCCAAAGAGGTTGAGGAGTTATTGGATGGAAATATAACGATGATGGAGCTAACAGAGGCAATTAAGAAACAAAAGAATGGAAAGGCACCAGGCCCAGATGGACTGCCAGCCAAATATTATAGAACTCTACAAGATTCACTATTGATCCCAATGCTGGAGGTTATGAATGAAGTAATGATAAAAAAAAGAAATACCCAAGATATGGACTGAGGCATACATTACTTTGATTCATAAGGAAGAGACAGACCCACAGCAAATCAAAAACTATAGGCCGATATCCCTGCTAAACGCAGATTATAAAATCCTTGCTATGATATTGGCAGAAAGACTTAAGAGATATTTGAATAATTTTATACACTCTGATCAAAATGGATTCTTACCTAAAAGACAAATCCGAGACAATATAAGAATAATCTTGGACACTTTAGAATACTACGAAGCGCACCCTGAAAAGCAGATGGCCTTGATATTCTTAGATGCACAAAAAGCCTTCAACAATGTCAATTGGCGGTTTATGATGTTACAGATGGAGGAGATGGGCTTTGGGAAAAAATTTCTTCAGGCAATTGAAGCTATATACTCAAAACAAAAGGCTAAGGTAATGATAAATGGAGAATTGTCTGAATATATTGAAATAGAGAAAGGCACTAGACAAGGATGCCCACTGTCCCCATTATTGTTTATATTGACATTGGAAGTGCTAAACAGAAATATTAGAGAAGAAAAGGGGATAAAAGGTATGAAAATTCGGAAAGAGGAATATAAACTACAAGCTTTTGCAGTTGATTTGGTTTTTATCATGGAAGAACCCTTAACATACATAAATAAATTGTTAGAAAAAATTGGAGAATTCGGAGAAGTGGCTGGTCTAAAAATTAATAAAGAAAAGACAAAGATAATGACTAAAAATATGTTGAAAAAGCAAAGAGAAGAATTGACGGAGATCTCAAATATACAGGTTACGAATAAGGTAAAATATTTGGGGATACAATTGACAGCAAAGTGTAGTTCTCTTAAGGAAAATAATTATAATAAGGTTAAACGACAGATAGGACAAGATTTGGAAAAATGGCGAAACTTGCAACTATCTTTAATTGGGGGAATTGCAACTATTAAGATGAATATTTTGCCTAGATTTTTTTTTCCATTTTTTTTAATTAACATATAAAAAAAAAGAAATTAACATCCATAACATCCATGAATCATAATATATAATATATAACAATATACAGAATACAAACAATCAACAAGTGCTCCCCCACCCCTCGGGATCATTCCTGCTTCCAGAATCTTAAAGCTTCTTCTGGTGGTGGTATCCCTCTTCCTCCAGAAAACACATATATTAGGAACTGTTTCCAGATTCCATTGAAATTGTTTACCTTCATTATGCCCCTCCTTACTTTAATATTGCAAGTCAATTTATCATTTATGGCAATATCCCATACCTCCTTATACCATTCTTCCAAATTATAAACACCTTGTATCTTCCAGTTCCTAGAAATCATTAGCCTTGCTGCGGTCAACAAATTTATTATCAATTCTTTAGTCTCTTTTTTACATTTTATATCTTCCAATAGTGAGAGTAATGCTACCTTTGGTGCCTCTTCTACCTTTATTCCTACAATTTCTTCTATCTCCTTAAACACCATCTTCCACAATTTTTGCACAAATTTACAATCCCACCACATATGTAAATACGTTCCTTTTTCCCCACAACCTCTCCAACAGTTATCTGAATAGTGCTGATTCATATTGCTTAATCTAACCGGAGTTAAGTACCACCTCCATACCATTTTGTAGTAATTCTCTTTTATTCTTACTGACATATTTCTCAACACTCTTTGTTGCCAAATTCTGTCCCAACTCTGTTGCCCTATTTGTATCTTCAAATCAGTTTCCCATACCATCTTTCCTAAATTTCCCCTCTCCTCTTCCTCCAACAATATTGTCACATGTAAATGCCTTATTCTCTAATATGTAAATAGTATATGAACGGGATATCAGGGGTTAATTTATTCTTCACTTCTTAATGTATTCATACTTTACCACTCCCATACCTAGCTCCACCCATTGTATATATAAGGAGCTGCAAACACCCATTCCTTGCTTCTATCTGTGAATATTCAGTGAATATAGAATGCCTAGTGTAAATAAAGAGAGATATATTTGAACTTTCAACTCTTACTAGTTTTATTGAGTCTGATCCTGAAAATATTGCAACAAGCTGGTAGCAGAGGATGGTTAATTGACTCAATAAAAAAATTTAAATATGTCTAAGAGAGATAGGCCCAACACCAGGGCATACAGCAAAGAAATGGAAACGGATCAAGAAATAATCGATGAATCCACAAACGCAATTTCGAGAGAATCCGAAGAATACACCACTGAAGACGAAGAAATAATAAATGAAAACGATGACCGAGAGGAAATCAAAATAGAAAACAACGAACTCAGGTCAGAGATATTAAAACTATTAAAAAGCCAGAAGAACGATGAAAGCCTCATCGCGAACCTCCAAGATATGCTGAAAAACAGCGGAGCAGCGAGAGAGAAGCACGTCGCTACTGAAAAGCCAAAAGATTCAAAAATAGTGAGTGATACGATTACAGAAAAAAACACTATGAAGAAGAAAAACGGTGATCCCGCGCAAAATTTTGAATGGCAGCCATCTTGGTTTCAACAGACCTCCAGAATGAGCGAAGCAGAGCCAATCAGAAAACTCGATTCAAAATTTCTGGCGCGAAAGACATTACTAGATAATGAAAACGAAAAAGAAAAGTCAAACACCTCAGAAGAATCAGAATCGGAAAGTGAAGGTGATTCAACAGATACTCAGATAAAATCAGCAATGAAAACGCTTTTTGCTGCATTTGGACCGAAACTAAAAATTACCAAAAAGTCAACTAGAAAGCAAGCGAGCAAGCCAACGCCTCAAAATCTACCCGCTCCCATCCTGACGACGAGAGCACCGACGCCTGAACCCAGAGAGCCCTGCAGATACCGCCCCACGCCGCAGACCGATGCAAGCACCAACGCTCTCAAGAGAAGAAAAAGAACAACCGCCATCGTCAGGACTCCCAAGATCGAGCCAGAGACCGATTCATCTGAGGAGGAGCAGAACGAGCGAGCCGCAA
This sequence comes from Pituophis catenifer annectens, assembly GCF_029215685.1. Lineage (NCBI taxonomy): Eukaryota > Metazoa > Chordata > Lepidosauria > Squamata > Colubridae > Pituophis > Pituophis catenifer. The sequence continues at coordinate 72,023,841 of NW_027256885.1, read as the reverse complement.
CGACGAGAACCTCTCACGACGACTCCAGGGACAAAATAAACAACGCGCATGCGCAAGACCACGCAGACGGCCCAGGAAGACATGAGTTGCTGAAAGGATCGTGCAGGCTCGTTGCGAGCATTCCCACGCCATTTTGTAATTTCCAGCATTTACGAGACCACGGACTACCTCCGGTTGTAAGTAATGGACCCAATAATGTCGGAAACTTGCCCAGTGACTTCCCAAAGCTGAGGATAGATGGCATTAATTTACAAGAATGGTATCAGCAGCTCCAGGTTGTCTTTATGAAAGAAAACTTACTGTTTTTTATCACTAATCCCCCAAAAAGACCTTGGACTCTAAAATTAGACTGCTTACACCATAGAGCATTTTTCTTATTAATTTCTAGTGTATCTCCTGCTATGTATCACAGCATTAAGCAAAATCTGACTGTTTCAGAAATTATTCAATGCATGTTCAATTTATTTCACAGTGACAGTGTAGCTACTACCACAAGAATGTCTAAAGATTTCTTTTCCTCTAGGATAAAACCAGGGGTTTCCATAAGTGAACATTTAATATCCTTAAACAAAATAAGAGCTGAACTGCATTTAAGGGGGGAGGTGATTTCAGATCAAACGATGAAAAGTGTTATCATCAACTCACTTGACCCATCATGGGATAATTATATGTCACATTTAGACACAATCAATCTAGGATACTTATCCATAGAAAGTCTATCCAATAAGTTAATAGCTGAAGACAATTCAAGGAGGAGTCGCTCTAACAACCACATAGAACACAAACCATATAGAAAAGTAGCTTTTCAAGAAAGATATAATGAAACATTTAGATGCCACAACTGTGGATCCAGGGAACACAATAGAAGAGATTGCCCCAAAATCTCAAAAGAAAGACATAGGTCAGAACACAGAAATAAATACAATTATAGACAGTCTTCCATTGATAGACATAGATATAGAAGCCCACCAAATTACAAAGAGCATAGAGGGGGCAGAGATAATTCAAAGGATAGAAAATCTGGTTCACTGAATGGACTAAACAAACAAGACAACACTAACATACAGCAAACTGAGAACAATAATTGGCTTATTGATTCTGGAGCAACTAATCACACCACTAATAACAAAAGTATATTATCTTCATTTGTAGAAGATAAATTTGTAATAAAGGTAGCTAACCAAGAAAAGGTTCAAGTATTAGGTAGAGGGAATGTAACCTTACCTGGCCTAGGAAAAATAGAGGGGGTATTACTAATACCTGAAATTGTTTTTTCAAAAGGAAAAGCGACCTTGGAGAAAAATAAAATAGATATAGGTACAGTAATGATTAAAGGAGGCCTACCTTATTTAATAACAAAGGAGAAATGGTTACACAACATTGATTCAAATATGGAAGATTGTATTGAACTAGATGATGGAAACATTAGCAACAGTGACAATGATGAATGTAAAGTAACTCATGATCACAAGGATGCACATAATGAAAAAAAACCAAAAATAGGAAAGCCAATTCATGATGAGTGTGCTCATATTTTGCATAGGAAGTTAGGACATGCCAGTTTTCCTGTAGTACAAAAAATGACTGTGTTAGGTTCAGCTTGCAGCGTACTCCTAACTTGTTGGTCAGGCAATATCTG